>NC_091950.1:134877145-135218475 GCF_031021105.1 Erythrolamprus reginae | reverse complement strand
TTTTCAGTTTTGATTCTCTGCACAGGCTCAGAAGTGTTTAACTCCCAATGGCTGGCTTAGTTGCTATGCCTATTCATTGGCTGACTTTGTTACCACTGGCTCTCCCAGTCATGAATATTTTAACAATCTGGAAATATCTGGACATATCATTCTTGTAGCCTGTCATTTTAAAATTCACCTAGAGATCATTGTGTCTTATCTAGTAAAATCTGCTCCTCTTCCATAACATTTTAAAACATAATCTATTTACAGGTAGTCTTCACCCTACAACAGTTCATTTAGTGACCATTCAGAGTTACAAGCAGAGTCAATGGGCAATCCATTGTCACTTCCCAATCATGTTACTAACTTAAGAACTGCAATGATGCACTTAACAACTATGGCAAGAAAAATCGTAAAACGGGGTGCAATTCACAATGGAAATTTTGGGCTCAACTGTAGTCGTATGTTGAAGACTACCTGTATAATGTCAGACACCCTTAAAGTTAACTTCTGGTTCTATTATTCAAAAATATCCTTGAACATGCCCACTTAGCAGTGGAAATGTGGGCTCAAATGTGGTCGTATGTTGAAGACTACCTGTAGGCAGACACCCTTAAAGTTAACTTCTGGGTACTGTTGTGGTTGGCTCTGGCCCAGCTCCTGCCCCAGGGAATGGGGAGGTGGATGCAGGGGAAAATTCAACATGTCACAGGCCTGTGTTATTGCCGATAGAATCAGTTCAGAGTTTAGTTTCCTCAGACAAAGAAGAAGGTGGGAGTGACTCGGCAGAGGAGGGCTTGGCACACAGCCCAGGCAGTCAATCTCCCTTATCTTCCGTTGATTCAGATGATGACATTTTGGACCCACGCAAGCGCAGAATTATGCAAAGAAGAGACCAAGTAAGAACATATTACAGGAAATAAGGGAGGCCATCTGTGTTTGGGTGGGGCTCCAGTAATTAGGGCTGCTGCTATAAATAGCAGCATGTGGGTTTGGCCGTTGTGGAAGAATATCTGATCGCAGTTCGTCAGGAATCTTGTGTTGCTGGACTTTGTTGCTTTTTCACGCCTTTGAAACCAAAGCAGAGCAACATGTGTGTGTGTGTCACTTCGTTGGAAGAAGAAGGGGTGTGAAGTTTCTTCACAGCTGCTAGCTAAGTATGACTGTTTAAGGGAAATTATACAGACCACCCAGTTGTTTTGGGAAGAGTGCTCTTTGCAATACAAAAAAATTGCTTTGTTTATTTTGAATCTTGTGATAAAGAATTTTCAAATGTGTGTGTGTCTGAAATTTGTACCCTTGAATTTTCGGGAGGCTCCTATCAGAGAGCCCGGCAGAACAGGTACATTCTTCAAAAACATCCTTCAACATGCCCAATGTTAAATATTTGTTCCATTCTGTGTGAATAAATTAAATCCAAGCTTCCTTCTCTTTTAAATTGTAAGCTTTAGTTTCTTCTGTTTCCCTTTAGTGTCCAGCCTTCTAGGCTCCATCCTGTCATATTGTTTTTAAGGAATTCAAAACAAAAGCATTTTCCCATGGGAAAGATTTTTATACTTAATTAAAAAATCTTATTTTAAATCTATACTTAAATCTATACTTATAACACCTACTTTCTTTTTAACTTTCCCAAATCAAAGTCTTATCACCCTTTTGCTATTTATTTCAAAAGATTTTAAAAGAAATTTGCAGATGACACCAAACTGGCAGGAATAGCCAAGACTCCAGATGCAGAAGGATCGTGACCAGCGGAATATTCTTCTCGTTTCCATACCGGTGTGCTGCGCTTGCACCCCAATGTTTCACGTGAAAGCACTGAGCAGAAGGAAAAAAGCGCCAAAATAGTTTAAAAAAAAAAAATGGCGCCACACACAGACCAGGAAAGACAGTACCACAGCTGTCGCATGCAAATTGCATCATCGGCAGGCTACTAACAGACTAGCGCAGTGTTTCCCAACCTTGGCCACTTGAAGATATTTGAACTTCAACTCCCAGAATTCCCCAGCCAGCATTCGCTGGCTGGGGAATTCTGGGAGTTGAAGTCCAAATATCTTCAAGTGGCCAAGGATGGGAAACACTGGACTAGTGGAACGGGGCGCACCGGTATGAACCCACCTCTGATCTTGACAGACTTGAACATTGGGCACTATCTAACAAAATGGAATTCAAGTGTGAAAAAAGTAAGTTTCACATTTAGGGTAGAAAAACAAAATGCACAGGGCAGGCACAGTATATGTGGTACCTCAACCAATAGTAGTAACTGTGAGAGGGATCTTGGAGTCTTAGTGGACAACCATTGAAATATGAGCCAGCAGTGTGCAGCAGCTGCCAAAAAAGCCAATATAGTTCTAGGCCGCATTAGCAGAGGGATAGAATCAAGATCATGTGAAGTGTTAATGCCACTTTATAAGGCCTAGGTAAGGCCACACTTGGAACACTGCATCCAATTTTGGTCACCACAAGGTAAAAAAGACGTTGAGACTCTAGAAGAGTGCAGAGAAGAGCAAGAAAGATCGTTACGAGATTTGAGGATAAAACTAAAGTTAATCGTTGCTGGAACTGGATGTGTCTAATTTTATAAAAAGAAGGACCAGGGGAGACATGATAGCAGTGTTCCAATATCTCAGAGTCAGGGGTTGTCACAAAGAAGGGGGATTCAAACTATTCTGCAATGAACCTGAGGGTAGAACAAGAAGCAATGGGTGGAAACTAATCAAGGAGAGAAGTAACTTAGAACTAAGGAGAAATTTCCTGACAGAACTATTAATCAGTAGAACAACTTGCCTCCAGATCTGGATCTAGAAAGCTTAGAATTATGACACCTAAAACACGATTTAAGTATTGCCCACAAGTTCATATGCTGCAACGTCCTGCCTGTCAATGACTACTTCACCTTCAACCGCAACAACACAAGCACACGCAACAGATTCAAACTTAATATTAATCGCTCCAAACTTGACTGTAAAAAATATGACTTTAGCAATCAAGTTGTCGAAGCGTGGAACTCATTACCGGACTCAGTAGTGTCAACCCCTAACGCCCAACATTTCTCCCTTAGACTATCCACGATTGACCTCTCCAGGTTCCTAAGAGGTCAGTAAGGGGCGTACATAAGTGCACTAGTGTGCATTTTGTCCCCTGTCCAATTGTCTTTCCTTTATCTCATATATCATATAATTTTTCTTCCTTTCATATATCTTCTCCTCTATTTTTATATATTTTCTTCTATCCTTTTCTTTATATATATTACTACATGTCTATTCTCTTCAATATGTATTGTGTATTGGACAAAATAAAAAAATAAAAAAAATAAAAAAGTTATAAATGCTCCTGGAAGTTTTAAAGAAGAGATTGAATAACAATTTGTCTGAAGTGGTGTAGGGTTTCCTGCCTAAGCAAGTTCCCAACCTTGGCAACTTGAAGATATTTGGACTTCAACTCCCAGAATTCCCCAGCCAGCATTCACTGGCTGGGGAATTCTGGAAGTTGAAGTCCAAATATCTTCAAGTTGCCAAGGTTGGGAAACACTGGACTGGAAGACCTCCAAAGTCCCATCCCACTCTGTTATTCTGTTCTATTCCATCCTATTCCTATTTCTGTTTTTAAAAAGACCCTAAAGTTTTACTAACGATTGAAGGAAACTCACCTCAGTGATTTCAAACTCATCAACCCTAAGATTCTTAATAGCTGAAAAGCAGTTAACAAGCCATTTCCAAAAGTAATTGGTTCGGAAGTGCACACTTCATGCACGCTTTTTCACTCGTGCTCTGCTCTTTTTCACCCTCCGTTACGTTCGTGGAATGCTTTGCACATGCGCAGAGGATTTTAAAAAAAGAAAAATCTAGATGGGTGGGCGGAGTTTCACACTGCCGCTGCTACCAGGTTTCCACTGGCCGCCCTGCAATATGCCCGAATCAGGCCAAACCATAGCAGTTCACCCCTAATGCAGTATCCTTTGAAAATGTGGCAACCGTGTTGTGAGCAAAGAAAATTTTCCCTTGCCTCCCAGAGCTCTAAACCCACCAGAGACCACTGTTTTGCAATCTCCTCATGAGGAACAACAATTTTAAGTCGTTTTCTTCTCTGGGTAGGAATTATCAACTGCTCTCCATTCAACTGCAATCGTCAACTCCAATTTTATTGGACTGCCTTCAGTTTCCCATTTCTTCCCTGGAAATTTCTGGAACTTATTTATTGAAAGGACTTTTACCTCATCTTCAGCCAAAATGGCTCCAACAATAGCTTTCATTAGATCAATGACAATAAGAAAACTTCTAAAGAAATGTTGCAGTTCTATTCTGTTAAACATCCAGAAGCAGCTATCCATATTGTGCTGAAGACACTTCTTGATTCCTTGAGGTGCAGGAATATTTAGAGTTGGTGGTGTGGTGGTGGTTGTGGGCAGACATTGTGTCATGTAAGTTATTTACAGAACAGGATTTTTACCTTTCATGTAGACGCAAGAGTACGCTTGTTGATTCTAGGCCTACTAAACTTCTATAGTGTCTTCCTCCCACATAAAGCTTCCCTGGCCGAACCCCTCCATCGCCTTCTAGATGCTAAGAGGCCCTGGCACTGGGGTCCTGAAGCTCAGGCTGCTTTTAACGCAGTCAAAGGTCTTCTCACATCTGATGCTATCTTAGTTCAGTACAGCCAAGACTTGCCCCTCTCCCTAGTTGTAGAGGCCTCTCCCTATGGCATCGGGGCAGTCTTGAGCCGTATACTGCCCAATGGGTTGGAGGCACCAATCGCCTATTTTTCACAAACTCTCTCTTCCACCGAACGGAAGTACAGTGTTCCCTCGGTTTTTGCGGGTTCGAACTTCGCGAAAAGTCTATACCACGGTTTAAAAAAATATTAATTAAAAAAATACTTTGCTGTTTTTTCCCCTATACCATGGTTTTTCCTGCCCGATGACGTCATATGTCATCGCTAAACTTTTGTCTGCCTTTAATAAATATTTTTTAAATAAACTTTAATAAATAAACATGGTGAGTAATAATCTAAATGGTTGCTAAGGGAATGGGAAATTGTAATTTAGGGGTTTAAAGTGTTAAGGGAAGGCTTGTGATACTGTACATAGCCAAAAATAGTGTATTTACTTCCGCATCTCTACTTCGCGAAATTCAACTTTTGCGGGTGGTCCCAGAATACATCCGGAACCGCCTGCTACTGCACGAATCCCAGCGACCGATAAGGTCTCACAGAGTCAGCTTTCTCCGTGTCCTGTCGACTAAACAATGTCGTTTGGCGGGCCCCAGGGGAAGAGCCTTCTCTGTGGTGGCCCTGGCCCTCTGGAATCAACTCCCCCCCGGAGATTAGAACTCCCCCCACCCTCCTTGTCTTTTGTAAACTACTCAAGACCCACCTATACCGCCAGGCATGGGGGAGTTGAGACACCTTTCCCCCAGGCTTTTTATATTTTATGTTTGGAATGTTTGTGTTATTTGGTTTTTAAATATGATAGGGTTTTATATGCTTCTTTTTAATATTAGATTTGTTTCACTATAATATTGTTTTTTATTATTGTTGTGAGCCGCCCCGAGTCTTCGGAGAGGGGTGGCATACAAATCTAATAAATTATTATTATTATTATTATCCCCCGTGAAAGTCGAGGGAACACTGTATAGTCAAACTGACATGGAGACTTTGGTTTTGGTAGCATCCATAAAAATATTTCATTATTACCTCTATGGGCGCCCTTTACATTTTGTCACTCATCATAAGTCCCTCCCAGGGCTCCTAGCAGGAGACAGCCAGACACCACAGTACCTCACATGTCCAGGTGGATGGAATTCTTAACTGCGTATTCCTACCTTCTGGTTTACAGGGCTGTCAAGGCACTGTCCAGCGCTGATGGCTTAATCTGCTGCCTGCTGCCAGTGCCCATTGTGGATCCTGCCCCTGCCTCTGAGGTTCTCCTTATTGAAGACCTAGGACCCCCTATCTCTGCTTCTGACATTGCTACCCACACTGGTAGAGACCCTGTTCTCCAGCAGGTCCTAGACTGGGTAAAGAGACCATTGGTTTATTGAGGAGACTTGACCCTCAATTCCTGACCTACAAGCATAGTCAGCTGGAGTTGTCCACACTCCAGGATTGCCTCCTTTGGGGAACCTGGGTAGTTGCACCCCCCTCGCTTCATAGGCCCATCTTCAACACTTACATGAGAGCCATCTGAGCATGGTAAGGATGAAGGCCTTGGGAAGGGGTTATGTGTGGTGGCCTGGCATGGACCAGGCCATTGAAAAGTGGGTTCCCCAATGCCAGTCCTGCCAGTTTCAAGACCTGCTCCACCCAGTTCCCCGGATCTTGGGAAACTCCCATGGGACCCTGGTTCAGGGTTCATTTAGATTTTGCCAGCTCTTACTTAACTCCCTCAGATCATCCTTTTTGCTAAAATAATGGCATTTTAACAAAAAGACACAATTTCTGTCCAGAAAATTATAGTTTCATTTTGTTCTGTCGGGCTCTCTGGTAGACTCCTCCCAAAAATTCACAGGTACAAATTTCAGACACACACACGTTTGAAAATTCAAAACAATGATCTTTATAATGAAAATTCACTAAGCCCTCTTTTGGTATAGCCAAGAGCACTCGTCTCCAAACAAACTGGTAATTTGTACCAAGTCCCTTACCAGTTCTGTGATACTTAGCTTGCAGCTGTGAGGCAATTCACAGTCCTTCTTTCACAAAGTGAAACACACTTTGCCCTGGTTTAGTTTCAAAGCGGGGGGAAATCAGCACACAAAAGGTCAAAGTCAGTAAAGCAGGCACCAAACACAACGATCAGATAATCCTCCACAATGGCCAAACCCACAGGCTGCTATTTATAGCAGCCCCATTAATTACCACAGCCCCACCCAACCAAAGGTGGCCTCATTTTCTTTGATAATAATCTCTCAGTTGTTGTTGCCTATGCATCGCTCTCTGCATGCGTGGCTGTATCTTTAACTTTTGTTCTGAATCCAAGGAGGAGCTAGATAATTGATCTCCTTCTGAGCTGTCTGCTGCACTCTCCTCCTCCCTGTCACTCATGTCTTCTTGGTCAGAGGAGCCTTCATCAGCAGATTCCACCAGGGGCAAAACAGGTCTGCAGCATGTGGATGTCTCCCCCACATCCACAGTCCTTGGGGCAGGAGCAGGGCCAGAGCTAACCACAACACATTTTAAGAATTTGGAGCTACCACTATGTTTTTATTACACCAACTTTGCAAAGGCCAAACCTTTAAACAGATTCAACAAGAGTTATATTCATATAACAGAGGGGGGAGGGGAATGAATAAATACTGGAGCAGCTGGTGAAAATCAAGAACATCCCCCGGCCTGCTGCCTCATACATGTTTCATCCACTCCAACAGTGTGGTATTATGCAATGATTTTGCGCCATATTTGACCGATAAAAACACTCAGCAGACATTAAAAATGCTGTGGGAAGTATTTCCCCCCCCCAAATCTTTTAACCTTAAAGCAAGCAGGGAACAAATATGCTGTATTTTCTTTTATTTGTAATATCTAAAGAGTGATCAGCAAGACTGTTATTCAGACACCTCAACGTAGAGCATTAGCTCTTCATTCTGGATTTTTAATTTATTTCACCAACTATTTCTCACTTTTTTTTTCTGTGGTGTGCCTGTTGTTGTTTACCCAAAAGGAACAGTGTGATATGAATATGTGGAGGGGGAGAGAGGGGGGAGGTTGTTTGTACATTTGTATGTATATGGGTTAGCTCCACGTTGTTTTTAATAGGAAAGTGAACACAAGTACAAGGAGACACAATCTGAAGTTAGTTGGGGGAAAGATCAAAAGCAACATGAGAAAATATTATTTTACTGAAAGAGTAGTAGATCCTTGGAACAAACTTCCAGCAGATGTGGTAGATAAATCCACAGTAACTGAATTTAAACATGCCTGGGATAAACATATATCCATCCTAAGATAAAATACAAAAAATAGTATAAGGGCAGACTAGATGGATCATGAGGTCTTTTTCTACCATCAGTCTTCTATGTTTCTATGTTTGTTTGTTTGTTTGTTTGTTTGTTTGTTTGTTTGTCATACAAATATGGTATTGTATTGTAGTATGTTTAACATAACATAAGTATAAAGTAGAGATAGAAAAGATAAAAAGACATTAGGATAGGAACGGTAGGCACAAAAGTGCACTTATGCACACCCCTTAAAGACTTCTTAGAAAAGGGGAGAGATCTATTGTAGATAATGTAAGGTTGAAGATTTTGGGATTGGGGGAAGAAACAACAGAGTCCAGGAGTTAATTCCAAGTGTTGACCAGTTTATTGTTGAAATCGTATTTTCTGCAGTCTAGTTTGGACCGATTTACATTTAGTTTGTATCTATTGCGTGCTCTTGTGTTGTTGTTAAAGGTGAAGTAGTTGCTAACAGGGAGTACATTGTGATGTATGATTTTATGAACAACAGTTAAATCAGTTCGGAGGCAGCATAGATGTACATTTTCTAAACATAGTAATTGAAGTCTGGAGGAGTAAGGTAATTTGTTCTGTGAGGAGGAGTGGAGGACTCTTCTTGTGAAGTATTTCTGGACTCCTTCAATTGTATTAATGTC
This sequence comes from Erythrolamprus reginae, assembly GCF_031021105.1. Classification (NCBI taxonomy): domain Eukaryota; kingdom Metazoa; phylum Chordata; class Lepidosauria; order Squamata; family Dipsadidae; genus Erythrolamprus; species Erythrolamprus reginae. The sequence continues at coordinate 135,209,909 of NC_091950.1, read as the reverse complement.
TGTTATGCAGTGTGGATTCCATACAGGTGAGCTGTATTTAAGAATTGGTCTGACAAATGTTTTGTGTGCTCTGGTTAGTAGATCGGTGTTTCTGGAGAAGAGGCATTGTCTCCACTGGGCTCTGAGCCAATGAGCCTCTAGCTCAGGGGTTCCCAAACTTTTTATACAGGGGGTCAGTTCACTGTCCCTCGGACTGTTGGAGGGCCGGACTATTAAAAAAACTATGAACAAATCCCTATGCACACTGCACATACCTTATTTTAAAGTAAAAAATAAAATGGGAATGTACTATTTAGAAGGGGGGAAGAAATCTGATATTCATATATGTTTATGGTTTCTTTTTAATTTTCTTTTGTTAACATCTGATTGGCTATAATAGGTTTACTTGGTTTATAGAAAAATGTATAAAGAAAGAAGGAAGCACTTTGGCACAATGGTTAATAAGTTAAAAATATAATTGGTGTTGTACTTTTTGAAGGAACATTAAGGAGGGAATTTAATTAAAAGAAAAGTATGTACCTGGATGACAACATTAGGAAAAAAAACTTTTCCAACTTTTTTGATGATTGATATTAGTTACTAACAAAATACCACATTTTATTCAGGCAAAATTAGATGGTACACTGTATTGTTTGAATTATGCTGAGATATTTTTTAAAAAAAATTACATCCCCCCATTTCTCCTTCCTTCCTTCCTTCCCTCCTTCGTCTCCTTCTCTCTCTCTCTCTCTCTTGCTTTCTTTCTCTCTCACTCACTCTTTCTCTCTCTTTCTCTCCCTCCCTCTCTTTCTCTCTCCCTCTCTTTCTCTCTCTTGCTTTCTTTCTCTTTCACTCTCTTTCTCTCTTTCTTTCTCTCTCTCTCTTTCTCTCTTTCTCTTTCGCTCTCTTGCTTTCTGTCTCTCTCTTGCTCTCTCTCTCTCTATTTCTCACTCTCTCTCTTACTATTTCTCTTCCTCCCTCCCTTTCTCTCTCCGTCTCTTTCTCCCATTTCCTTCCCTCCCTCCCTCCCTTCCCTCCCTCCTTCCTTCCTCTCCACTTCTCTTTCCCTCCCTCTTTTTCCCTTCTCTTCCCCTTTTCTTTCTCTCCACTTCTCTTTCCCTCTTTCCCCCTCCCTCTTCTCTGCCCGCAGTGGACTCACCCGACAAGCCTCCACCCTCCGACCCCGGACTCCCATTCAATCCCCATTCAGAAAACGGAGCCGGCTTCCCATTCAATCCCCATTCAGAAAACTGGTGCACTTTCCTTGCCGCTCCCCGCCCCAACTCCGACTCCCAGCTTCCCTAGCCGCTAGAGGGAACAGTCGCCAGAAGCAAAGGATGCAGACGCATCCTGTGCTCCTGTCACTCACCCATGGGCCGGATAAATGGCCTCATGCGGCCCGTGGGCCGTAGTTTGGGGACCGCTGCTCTAGCTCAACTATTGTGAGCAACGACCTGCTCAGAGAACTGATTTCAAATAGAAATGCTGATGTGGTCCTCAGAAGAAATGCATGGACCAGTTTTGGAGTAAGAATGGCTTTGCCAAAGGAGCCATCAGTAACCCAGGTAGGGATGCTAATCACAGATGTCCTGCTGCTGGAGGGGTCAGGTGATACAATCCGGTAGTGATTTTTGGGATGTGCATACAGCTGCGCATCCCCGATGTGTGCACTTCTCATGTGAAGATGCTCGTGCAAGTGAGATTTTGCCTTGTTTAAGATGGATAGCTTCCATTGTTCTGAGTGAAACTGTGATACAGAAGTTGGTTTTGAGATTCGTGGGAGAGAGGGAGCTGGAGGAACTGCATTTCAAATATATATATATTACTGTATATATATATTATATTTATTGGATTTGTATGCCGCCCCTCTCCACAGACTCGGGGCAGCTAACAACAGTAATAAAACAGTATACTGTATAACAATAAAGTGAAATAAAGTGAAACATTGGGAAATTGTTTTTAAAATGCAGACGTTTTTGAAGTCTTTGATCAGAGTAAGTGAATTGCACATTTAGGATTGGCCTCATAATTGTTTTTTCATTAAAATGTAATTTCAAAGATACATTTTAATTTTATTTTATTAAATAAATCATAGTATGGTTTAAATTTATTTTAAAAATCACCAGAAAACATATCTATTCTGAGAACAATAGCAATGTTATGGAATAACAGTGTTTCAAAAACCCATCATTTGAGTTTTCACATTGTAGGAGAATATCAAGGGCCTATGTTAATCATTTCAAAATAATTTTCATGCAGTAAGAAGATAATAGTCATACTAGATATTTTACCCTCTCAAAGGAAATATAATCCACTTAAAATTAATGTGAATCTCAGGGTCTTTTTTCTTTGTCAATTGCCTGGTGTACATTCCATACCCATCTGTTCTCCTTGGTAGAGTTTGTCAAGATTACTACTGTATGGGGATGAAGGGCATGGTTCATTGTCATGGTATGTTTGTGTGTATGCTTGCTTTTAATATTGGGTTTTTTAGTGTTTTTTAGATTGTTCTTACATTGTCTTTGTTATTGTTGTGAGCCACCCCGAGTCTACGGAGAGGGGCGGCATACACATCTAATTAATAATAATAATAATAATAATAATAATAATAATAATAATAATAATTTTCTAGTCTTCCTATCCAGTTCTGCTTGAGCCCAGTCCACTATTTCAGCTGTGTGTCTAGTGCAGTGATTTTCAACCTTTTTTGAGCCGCGGCACATTTTTTACATTTATGAAACCCTGGGGCACATTGAGCGGGGGGGGGGTGCTAAAAAAAGTTTGGACAAAATAATTATCTCTCTCTCTTCCTCCCCTTCGCTCTATTTCTTTCTCCCTCCCTCTTTCTCTCCCTTCCTTCCTCTTTCTTTCTCTCTCTCTCCATCCCTCTTTCTTTCTCTTCCTTCCTTCCTCTCTTTTTTGCTCTCTTTCTCTCTCCCTCCCTATGTCCCTCTTTCTCTCTCTCCTTCAATCCCTCTCTTTCTCTCTCTCTCTTGCTTTCTCTCTCTTGCTCTCTCTCTCTTTCTTTCTCTTGTTCTCTTTCCCTCTCTCTTGCTTTCTTTCTCTCTCTTGCTCTCTCTCTCTTTCTTTCTCTTGTTCTCTTTCTCTCTCTTGCTTTCTTTCTCTCTCTTGCTCTCTCTCTCTCTTTCTCTCTCTTGCTTTCTTTCTCACTTGCTTTCTCTCTCTCTTGCTTTCTTTCTCTCTGAGCTTCGCAGCACACCTGACCATGTCTCACGGCACACTACTGTGCCACGGCACACTGGTTGAAAAACACTGGTCTAGTGGCTAGAATTGCCCAGGATTTAATTGCATAGTGGTATTTCGTCCACTGAGTTTGGACTTTAAGATCTTCTTCACTCTCATGTCAACTTGAAAGCTGCCCTGGTATTTGTGGTGATCATTTTCATCCAAACTCTTGATGTTTCTAAAGAATATCTTGATTCCTTCAGTTTACATTAGTTTTCCTCTGTTGATGATGACAGTGGAACATCTGTCCCTTCAAACTCCATTGCAATATTTTGTCTGTGTATATGGACAGTGTTGAGGAGTGATACTATTTCAGGTAATGTTTTCCGATACAGCTTCAGATTGTCCATGTAAAGGAAGTGGGATAGCCTAGGATATGTTTTGGATGTTTGACCGCCAGAGTCTGAATTATTCAGTATTGTTGACAAGAAGAATCAGTGGAATGAGAAAAAAAGCAGTGATAATGTATCTCCTTGAAAGAGTCCTTTCTTGATATTAACTTATCTCTGTCTGTCACCATTGACTAGCAAATGTGTCTTCCATTGTGCCATCTTTGTACCAAGTTCCTAATGTTTCTATTGACCCCTGTTATTTCTAAGCACTTGATTATCCAATCATGTGGCAGAGAGTCAAATGTCTTCTTGCAATCAGTCCAAGATACATTCAAGTTGGTCTTCCTTCTTTTGCAGTTTGCTACAATCATCTTGTCAATTAGGAGCTGATCCCTTGTTCCTCTGCTATTTGGGCACTTTCCTTTCTGCTCAGATGGAAAGAACTTGTATTCAACTAAATGCTGTTGGACTGCATCAGCTACCCCACCAGTTAGCAATTTGAATGTTGTTACCTCAGCTTCAACTGCAACTACACAAGAGCATGCAACAGATTCAAACTTAATAGGAACCACTCCAAACTTGACTGTAAAAAATATGATTTCAACAACCGAGTTATCGAAGTGTGGAACTCATTACCGGACTCAATTGTGTCAACCCCTAAGCCCCAACATTTCTCTCTTAGACTCTCCACGATTGACCTCTCCAGGTTCCTAAGAGGCCAGTAAGGGGCGTACATAAGTGCACTGGTGTGCCTTTCGTCCCCTGTCCAATTGTCTTTCCTTTCTTTCAGCTATCTTATATATTCTCTTCCTTTCATATATCCTCTCCTCTAAGTTCACTTTCACCCTCTTTTATATTATCACATGTCTATTTTTCTTCCTATGTATTTATGTATTGGACAAATGAATAAAATAAAATAAATAAAATAAGTTGGTAACTGGCCTACAGTAGCCTAGTATTGGCTGTGTTGTTGGATTATCAGATACATTTGATCGAACACTTGTAAGAGCTTTTATTAAGACTTACAAAGTGGCGCTCAAGGCGGCAAGATGCGCGTACCATGCCGCCTTGATTGCATCAGCAGAATCCCGCCCGGCCGCTCTGTTTAGGGTGACCCGCTCCCTTCTTAACCAGGGGGGAGTTGGGGAGCCCTTGCAGAGTAGTGCCGAGGAGTTTAACACGTTTTTCGCTGATAAAGTCGCTCAGATCCGGGCCAACCTCGACTCCAATTGTAAAACAGAGTCGACTGACAACAAGTCAGTCGAGGTGACTGGGGCACGTACTTGTCCACCTGTCTGGGAAGAGTTTGATCTGGTGACACCTGATGAAGTGGACAAGGCCAGCTGTGAGTTCCGCCACCTGTTTACTGGATCCGTGTCCCTCCTGGTTGGTCTCGGCCAGCAGGGAGGTGACATGGAGCTGGGCCCAGGAGATTACCAACGCTTCCTTGGGGAGGGGAGTTTTTCCATCACTCTATAAAGAAGCGCTTGTGCGCCCCCTCCTCAAGAAGCCTTCCCTGGACCCAGCAGTACTTAACAACTATCGTCCAGTCTCCAACCTTCCCTTCATGGGGAAGGTTGTCGAGAAGGTGGTGGCACTCCAGCTCCAGCGGTCCTTGGAAGAAGCCGATTATCTAGGTCCCCAGCAGTCGGGCTTCAGGCCTGGTTACAGCACGGAAACCGCTTTGGTCGCGTTGATGGATGATCTCTGGCGGGCCCGGGACAGGGGTTTATCCTCTGTCCTGGTGCTCCTCGATCTCTCAGCGGCTTTCGATACCATCGACCATGGTATCCTTCTGCACCGGTTGGAGGGGTTGGGGGTGGGAGGCACTGTGCTTCAGTGGTTCTCCTCCTACCTCTCTGGCCGGTCGCAGTCGGTGTTAGTGGGGGGTCAGAGGTCGACTCCGAGGTCTCTCCCTTGTGGAGTACCCCAGGGGTCGGTCCTCTCCCCCTTGCTATTTAACATCTACATGAAACCGCTGGGTGAGATCATCCAAGGACATGGGGTGAGGTATCATCAATATGCCGATGATACCCAGCTTTACATCTCCACCCCATGCCCAGTCAACGAAGCGGTGGAAGTGATGTGCCGGTGCCTGGAGGCTGTTGGGGCCTGGATGGGTGTCAACAGACTCAAGCTCAACCCGGATAAGACGGAGTGGCTGTGGGTTTTGCCTCCCAAGGACAATCCCATCTGTCCGTCCATTACCCTGGGGGGGGAATCATTGACCCCCTCAGAGAGGGTCCGCAACTTGGGCGTTCTCCTCGATCCACAGCTCACATTAGAGAACCACCTTTCAGCTGTGGCGAGGGGGGCGTTTGCCCAGGTTCGCCTGGTGCACCAGTTGCGGCCCTATCTGGACCGGGACTCATTACTCACAGTCACTCATGCCCTCATCACCTCGAGGTTCGACTACTGTAATGCTCTCTACATGGGGCTACCTTTGAAAAGTGTTCGGAAACTTCAGATCGTGCAGAATGCAGCTGCGAGAGCAGTCATGGGCTTACCCAGGTATGCCCATGTTTCACCATCACTCCGCAGTCTGCATTGGCTGCCGATCAGTTTCTGGTCACAATTCAAAGTGTTGGTTATGACCTTTAAAGCCCTTCATGGCACTGGACCAGAATATCTCCGAGACCGCCTTCTGCCGCACGAATCCCAGCGACCGATTCGGTCCCACAGAGTGGGCCTCCTTCGGGTCCCGTCAACTAAACAATGCCGGTTGGCGGGCCCCAGGGGGAGAGCCTTCTCTGTGGCGGCACCGGCCTTCTGGAACCAACTCCCCCCGGAGATCAGAACTGCCCCTACTCTTCCTGCCTTCCGTAAACTCCTCAAAACCCACCTTTGCCGTCAGGCATGGGGAAACTAAACATCTCCTCCTGGGCACGTTGAAGTTATATATGGTATGCCTGTATGTGTGTATGTTAGTATAGGGGATTTTCTTAAACTTATAATATTTTAATTACAGTGGAACCCCGACATAAGAGCTGCTCTACTTAAGAGCAACTCGAGATAAGAGCTGGGAGGGGAGAGATATTTTTGTTCTACTTACAAGCCCAAATTCGAGATACAAGCGCCAAGGAGCTGTCTCCTGAAGCCAAACACTAACTTCCGCGTTCGGCTTCAGGAGACAGATGCGAAGCGGCGCGCGTGTTTTAAAAGGTTGCAGCCGGCCTGGGGGGCTCGGGGGGGTGCTTGCAGCTTTCTTTCTTGCTCTTTTTCTTTCTCTCTTTTACCTTCCCTTCCTCTATTTCTTCTTTTCTTTCTCCTTCCCACCTTCTTCCCTCCCTCCCTCCCTTCACTCATTCCTCTCTTACTCTCCCCTTTCATAAGTTTCCTTGCTTCCTTCCTCTGTTCCTGTCCCTTCCCCCTTTCTTTCTTTCTTTCTTTCTTTCTTGCTCTTTTTCTTTCTCTCTTTTACCTTCCCTTCCTCTATTTCTTCTTTTCTTTCTCCTTCCCACCTTCTTCCCTCCCTCCCTCCCTTCACTCATTCCTCTCTTACTCTCCCCTTTCATAAGTTTCCTTGCTTCCTTCCTCTGTTCCTGTCCCTTCCCCCTTTCTTTCTTTCTTTCTTTCTTTCTTTCTTTCTTTCTTGCTCTTTTTCTTTCTCTCTTTTACCTTCCCTTCCTCTATTTCTTCTTTTCTTTCTCCTTCCCACCTTCTTCCCTCCCTCCCTCCCTTCACTCATTCCTCTCTTACTCTCCCCTTTCATAAGTTTCCTTGCTTCCTTCCTCTGTTCCTGTCCCTTCCCCCTTTCTTTCTTTCTTTCTTTCTTTCTTTCTTTCTTTCTTTCTTTCTTTCTTTCTTTCTTGCTCTTTTTCTTTCTCTCTTTTACCTTCCCTTCCTCTATTTCTTCTTTTCTTTCTCCTTCCCACCTTCTTCCCTCCCTCCCTCCCTTCACTCATTCCTCTCTTACTCTCCCCTTTCATAAGTTTCCTTGCTTCCTTCCTCTGTTCCTGTCCCTTCCCCCTTTCTTTCTTTCTTTCTTTCTTTCTTGCTCTTTTTCTTTCTCTCTTTTACCTTCCCTTCCTCTATTTCTTCTTTTCTTTCTCCTTCCCACCTTCTTCCCTCCCTCCCTCCCTTCACTCATTCCTCTCTTACTCTCCCCTTTCATAAGTTTCCTTGCTTCCTTCCTCTGTTCCTGTCCCTTCCCTCTTTCCTTCCTTCCTTCCCACCCTCCGTCCATTCATTCACCCATTCCTCTCTTGATCGCTTAAAGCCGGTCCCTGGTGCAAAAAGGGTTGGGGACCTCTGTCCTACAGGATTGGGTGGCAGAGAAGTTGAACATATGTAAATTTAAAAGTTTAAGAAAGTTTACAAGTTAAGTGAAAGAAACTTCATTATTCATTTATATGTACATGTACATTTCTTCATTAAAAACATGTCTTTCTGCATAATTTAGACTAACTTTGTGAGTTTTTTGAGGGCTGGAACCAATTAAAATTATTTACATTAATTCCTATGGGGAAAAGTCGTTCGAGATAAGAGCTGCTCGACTTAAGAGCCCAGGTCCGGAACGAATTAAACTCGTATCTCGAGGTACCACTGTAATTGGATTGTATTGGATTGTTTTTCACTTGTTGTGAGCCGCCCCGAGTCTTCGGAGAGGGGCGGCATACAAATCCAAATAATAAATAAATAAATAAATTTTGCCAGATGTTAACCAAACTTCAATTTCATCTTCTTGCTGCAAGTTGTTAAACTGCTAGGCAATGTGTGGGTGTGAACCAGTCAGACATTTCAACCAAAAACCATATAGGTCATTTTCCCCTAGTGCTGAGTAATTCTTGCCCTTTCCTCCACCATTTCTGAAGTGCTTTCAATTCTTTCATTTTTTAAAAAAAATCTTGTCTATTTCCTTTATCCAAGTTACATTCCTGTTACATTATTTTCGGTTGTCTCATAGCTGCACCCAGAACGGCACTGTTTCCTCTTTGCTAGGTGTTGACTGTTCCACTGTAGTTTCTCCATTGATGAATTGGTAGAAATTAAAGATTCTACCTATAACGTGCAATTTGACTTTCTTATCTGCTAATCTGTTTAGCTATTGTTATTTGCTGCTGTATTATTTCCATTGTTTCTTTGTTTCTAAGATACCTCTTAATCTGGTATTCTTTGGTCTTCTTATTTCAGGGTTTTTCCCTCCTTTCATCTGTTGTAGGTCGCTTGCATGTGATTTGTGGTCTTTTTTTTCCAGCCTGATTTTTCAGTTGGGTGATGCAGTGTTTTACTTTTTTTCTTCTTCTTTGTTGATTTTGCATTCAAGGTAATCAGCCATAACAGCAGCCATGCTACTCGTTAATTGTGTTTTACAGTGAGCTGGTATTTGATGTTAAAATATTGACATCTTTTAATATTTAGACTAGCTATTTCTTTGGAACAAGCTTCAATGCAGAAACCCTTATTCTGGGTTTTTTTGTGTTTGTTGTTCTAGGTGTCCAATTCATTGTTTCAATTAGTCTTCTTTTTTAGTTAGAGGGTTTGGTGCTTTCTGAGAAGAAGGCAGCAGAAAGACTCCCTGGTTTTGAAATTAAAATTATTCAATAGTTATATAGCTTCTTCTACTGTTGTTTCCCTCTGGTTTGTATTTACTATCTGAGATTATTAGTAGTAGTATTGGTGGTGTCAGCATCAGCCTCTAGCATGTTGACTCCTGGTGATTGACTATACAAGCCTAATTAATTTTCTTTTCAAGAATTCAGAAGTGGTTTCCCATTGATTTCTTTCTAGGACTGAGAAAGACTGGCCCAAAGTCATCTAGCTTGTTTCCTGCCTAAGGCAGAACCAAAATTCACCCTCACCTGTTTTCTAGCCTGGTGCCTTAATCATTACATAAACCACCTGCTCTCTTTATTATCATTATCTGCTTCTGTTTTGAACAACTCAACATTCTGATTAGTGACTGTAATAAAAATTCAGTGTGTACATTTGTATGTTGTGCAACCCATGCATAATGCTGTTCTTTCCCCTACAATAACAACCTTGCTGAGGAAGGCTGGCCTGACAGAGAGTGACTAACCCAAATGTTACCCAATTGATTCTTATGTCTAACAAAGGTTGGCAATCAGAATAACTAAAACCAACCTATTTCCAGTTGTGAAAGAAACACTATTTGTCTGAGACAAATGGCTCCCTCACTCAGAGGAATTGTTGAAGTTCATTCACAGGTGGTGTTGTCATCACTAAAGTAAAAATTCTGCAGTCTGTGGTCGAACAAATTATTTATTTATTTATTTATTGATTGATTGATTGGATTTGTATGCCCCCCCCTCTCTGGACACTCGGGGCGGCTAACAGCAATAATAAAACAGCATATAATAATAATCCAATACTAAAAACAGTTAAAAACCCATTATTATAAAAACCAAACATACATACAGACATACCATGCATAAAATTGTAAAGGCCTAGGGGGAAAGAGTATCTCAATTCCCCCATGCCTGGTGGCAGAGGTGGGTTTTAAGCAGCTTACAAAAGGCAAGGAGAGTGGGGGCAATTCTAATCTCTGGGGGGAGTTGGTTCCAGAGGGCTGGGGCTGCTAGAGAGAAGGCTCTTCCCCTGGGTCCCGCCAAGCGACAATTTGTAGGAAGTATAGTACAGGTATTGCTCTTCCTTCACTATACAGAAATTCTGAACCAACATTTTGATATAAAACTGTCAATGCTATTTACTGCAATATATCACTGCAAACAAAATTCAAATACTCTTGAACTAGGATGAAGATTTAGATTTTTCCACCTTTAGGATGCTGTTAAAATGCACAATTTTCTTGCCTTTCTGTAGACTTGACATGCTTCAAAGCTATTTATATGCTCTGAGTAATTGGTTTTCTTGCCTACAGACACATCCAGTGAACTTGGAGGTATGTCTAGCAGTCATCCCACTCCTCAGCTTTGTTCAGGAGTGCAAAGTGCTGAAAACATGGTAAAGAAACTATCCCAGTGAAAACGAGGTAAAATATGCTTATCACAATGATGTAATAAGTGACAAGCCTAGCAAATTTTATATGAGGAAGACCTTAAAGTTGCACTAAAAGTAGAAATACCTTTTTCACTTGCATTATTTTACTTGCAAGTGAAAAAAAATCCCCCCCCCCCGAGAAAAACAGAACAGGAAAATTTTAATATTCATTTCTAGCAGAATCACAATGATAATCCTTATGCTGTCCCAATGGGAGCATAACTGAGCATCTATCAGGTTTATTACTTATATAAATCAGAGTTCTTTTTTCCATAGCCCTCAGGGTTGTTCCCTGGATTTGTTGCGAGAAGAATTAATATATTCTGCTTATGCAAAAACAAACCTTGCAATGATTACTGTGAGGTAAAATCAATAACATTGATACAGGGCAGATCTGTTAATGAACAGCTAGCTGCTTCAGGATCCAGAAACCAAGGGAATTTAGGAGAGAACACAAAGATAAATAAGACAAATTATTATTATTATTATTATTATTATTATTATTATTATTATTATTATTATTATTATATTATTATATTAATATTATTTTACTGAAAGAGTAGTAGATCCTTGGAACAAACTTCCAGCAGACGCGGTTGGTAAATCCACAGTAACTGAATTTAAACATGCCTGGGATAAACATATATCCATATAAAAATACAGGAAATAGTATAAGGGCAGACTAGATGGACCATGAGGTCTTTTTCTGCCGTCAGTCTTCTATGTTTATATGTTTCTAAGACAGGCCATACTGACTGCTAGCTTGAAACAAACCATGAAAAAAGGCTTTCCTTGTCCTAAAAGCCTGAGTCTTAAAAACTACTTTGATTTCTGCTTTTACTCACGTGTCATGTGATTTGTTTTGTACAATTTCATTTAAATTTCCTCATCCCCAGAGCTGCTGCTTCCAACCTTTGTCAAATGTACACAATTCCTTCATTCCTTTGATTTCATAACTTTGGAATCTAAACCATTCTTTTAAAAATCTCAAACCTGCCGTGTTGATATAAAAACCCAAAATAATAGAAAAAGGAGGGAAAGGGCTAACTTTTAACTTTTGGGGGGAATAAAACTTGCTACCCTTTGAATACCTTTAGTCCTACTTCTAAAATGCAAACAAAAAACAATTAAAAGATTCCTAAAATTCATATATCACACAATACAATGCTTTCTTTTCTCTGGCACATTTTGTAATGAATTACTGCCTAATCTATTACTGTTTGTGATGTTAGGGCAGTGAAGGGCTACTAAAATTTTTACTACCACACTGTGGGCGTGGCTTATGCAGGACGCCCTGAATTTTCTTTCAAGATCTTTCAGTGCAAATTGGGTGCTCTGGGGTGGAGCTCTATTTTCACTAACCCAATGCATTCCCCGCCCCCTGTCCGGGCAATAGCCCACCCCTGCGCTAGGGTTGCCTGATATTTAAACAGGTAAAGGAGGCCATGGACAACTAGAAAGGAAGATAAATGGATGAAGGGAGAAGACACTAACTCTGTCTTGGAAATACATGATAAAAATTACGTAAAGAACTGCAAAAAAATGTATTCAGGACTACATATATATGAACTTACTTTTCTCAGTCTAAGCAAAACTGATTCTTCAATTGCAATATTTCCCAACAAATTTTATTTTTGAGAACATAGTCTAGTAATAATATAGAATTGATGAAAATATGCTTTTAAATTTGACAGCCAGAAATGTATAACAAAACAAGTGATTGCTGGAATCAGAAAAGAAATTAATACAAATAGCGTTTGATTTACAACAATTCATTTAAGGGCCCTTCAAATTTACAATAACACTGAGCAAAGTAACTTATGGTTGTTTTTCACACTTACAACCCAGAGGTGGGTTGCTCCCAGTTCAGACCAATTCGGCTGAACTGGTAGCAAACCGCTGGTGACATCATGATGATGTCATGGAACCAGTTCAGTGGGTGCTGGCCCATGGGTGCCACCGTCTTTTTTTTTGTTATTATTTTTATTTTTTTTTTAAATTCCCCCAGGTTTTTTTTCCCTCCGCACATGCGCAAAAGCCAAGTTTCCAGCACCACCATTTTGTTTTTGGCTTTCGGGGGGGGGGATTTTTTTCTTATTTTCCAGCACTGCACATGCGCGCACATGCAAAGTGCATACCCACCCATGAGGCGTGGCTATGCAGTGCAGGAGGAAATGAACTAGCAGCAAGATAAGTTAGAACCTACCCCTGTTACAACCACCGTAGTATTCCCCAGAGTCATGTGATCAAAATTCAGACACCTAGCAACTGACCCAGATTTATGACGGTTGCAGCATCCCAGGATCATGTGATCACCATTTGTGAACTTCTGACAAGCAAAGTCAGTGGGGAAGCTGGATTCACTAAACTGTCACGTTACTAACTTAACAACGGCAGTGATTTACAACTGTGTTCAGCAACAGAAATTTCTGGCTCCTTGTTTGTTTGTTTGTTTGTTTGTCTGTCTGTCTGTCTGTCTGTCTGTCTATCTATCTATCTATCTATCTATCTATCTATCTATCTATCTATCTATCTATCTATTCGATTTTTATGCCGCCCTTCTCCTTAGACTCAGGGCGGCTTACAACATGTTAGCAATAGCACTTTTTTAACAGAGCTAGGCTATTGCCCCCAGAATCTGGGTCCTCATTGTAGTTGTAGTCATAAGTTGAGGACCAGCTGTACAGGTACTGTTTATTTTATTTATTCGTTTTATTTATTTATTCATTTGTCCAATACACAATACATATGGAAGAGAATAGACATGAAGTAATATATATAAAGATAATATGTAAAAATAGAGAAGATATATGAAAGGAAGAAAATATATATGATATATGAGATAAAGGAAGGACAATTGGACAGGGGACAAAAGGCACACTGGTGCCCCTTATTGACCTCTTAGGAACGGGGAGAGGTCAATCATGGATAGTCTAAGGGAGAAATGTTGGGGGCTAGGGGTTGACACTATTGAGTCCGGTAATGAGTTCCATGCTTCCACAACTCGATTGTTAAAGTCATATTTTTTACAGTCAAGTTTGGAGCGGTTAATATTAAGTTTGAATCTGTTGCATGCTCTTGTGTTGTTGCGGTTGAAGCTGAAGTAGTCATTGACCGGTAGGACGTTGCAGCATATGATCTTGTGGGCAATACTGTTAAGGGGGCTGGTAGTGGTTAGTTGGGCTTGTCAGCTAAAATTCTGGTAGCCCAGATTTGAGACCTGGATGCTGAGCAATGATCCACCTAGCAGTTCGAAAGCATGCCGATGCAGGTAGATAAAGAAGGGCCACTTTGGTAGGAAGGTAACAGCACTCCATGATGTCATGTTGGTCAAATGACTGCAGAAACGTCTTTGTACAATGCTGGCTCAACTACCCTTGAAATAGAGAAGGGTATATAGTATGCAACAACTAGCAGAATAAAATCTACAGGGTCTTCTTACCTTTATTCTATTAATCCTTACAAATAACAATTTTTTTTAGACTTAGCGACTCTTTGGACATAATTAGAAATTAATACTTCCTAAGCCTTGTGAAGACTCTCTCACACATACATGCACTCAGAGAGATCACCTTGTTGCATCTTTTTATTAACCTGTTTAAAATGTAAAACATCTTTCATTGAATCTGTTTTTTTAACATCTCACTACACATTTCGAAAAAGTCCAGGCCCTCATCCCTCATGATTTCCTAAGTAAAAAGCTGACTTTCTTAAATTTCACGCTGCTAATTACAGTAAGCATAAAATATGGACTGCCATTTGGGGGGAAAACAATTAGACATTTAACACGTTTTGTCATCTCAAAATACACTGCTCAAAAAAATAAAGGGAACACTCAAATAACACATACTAGATCTGAATGAATGAAATATTGAATACTTTGTTCTGTACAAAGTTGAATGTGCACAGCAGCATGTGAAATTGATTGTCAATCCATGTTGCTTCCTAAGTGGACAGTTTGATTTCACAGAAGTTTGATTTACTTGGAGTTATATTCTGTTGTTTAAGTGTCCCCTTTATTTTTTTGAGCAGTGTAGTATTATCAAGTGGAACAGTTTGATACTTAGCTAGTATTTACAGAACATATGTCATAGGTTCCAAGAGGGCTTCTCATCCAGAAATAAACATTATGCTAAGAGAAATAAAATATTAATAGAATACTATCCTTTTCTTAATTTAAAGGTAGTAACACTTGACAAGCCAATGAAACTGACTGCTGATATTTTTTTTAAAAAATCCTGCCAATACAATTATTTCTTTTAAAGTTCAGGTAACAAAGATGTGCTTGACAAGCTGTCAGCAATTATGCCTTCCTTAGAATGGATTGGAAAGAGAATGCTGCCTTGATGGGCATTTGGGGTTTCTATGGCAATGAAAATGTGCCGACTGATACACACATTATGCTCTTGTCAGCAAAATACATGCAAAACCCACTTCTAGTACCAAAACTCTTGCACTGAATGATCTCTTGGTCCTTGCTGAGATTTCTTACCAGAATAGGATGAAATGTTCCTCTAATTTAAACACAACTTAAGGAAGGAGGTAGTTGTGCAGATACCTATGCATCATTACATAAAGATACATACCTTATGGAAAGTTTGCATGGCTTGGTTCCCATACTGTTCTAAACTAGTGAATTTATTAGCAGCTCGGGTGGGATCCACTTACGTTTGCCACCGGTTCGCATCACAATGGAGGAGAAGACATCCAAACACCGAAAAAATCGAGTAGAGGGCATGGCCAAACGCGTCAGTGACATGGAGTTCCCCACACTCGATGGTAAACTGAAACAGATGTAACTCACTGCAGAATGGATTTGAATCAAACTAAAATCCTAGCGATGGACAAAACATTTTGGCAATGAATTGCATGAAGCACTAATGGCCCTGTAGCACCCACAGCAGCATATTGGTTGTGTGAAATCACATTCTGCCAATTGTGCATTAGGGAAATCAAGTTCACGTTTATGGCATCAACTTCAACAGCTTTGATAGGCATAGGGGGTAACACAATAAAAGGGGAAGGGGGAGAGAAATGGGTGCTCAATACGCTTTCCCATGCCCAATACTCTTGTCATAGGGCTGTCAACTATCTGGTCTGATCCAAGTCTCAGGACTCAGGATCACCTGAAGATCTGATAAAAAGCCGCCTCTCCACCTTCAGCCCTCTGACTCCCAAACAGCTGGTTTCTTAATGGATAGGGAGAAAGTGATGGTGGTGTTTGGGAGTTCTGACAAATGGCTGAATCTGTGGGACTATCTATTGCTGGGACTGATAGACAGTCTTCCTGCTAGGCAGTGAGACTGAAAAAGTATCAGGAAGGCACCCTTCCCCACATGTGAAAAAAAGAGGCCTATCATTCTCTAGCTGGAAACCCGAGCAGAGATCATTATGACTAGCAATGGAGACAGCAAAATCTATGCCAAGAGGAGGTGATAGCAGTTGCCAGGGGGGGAGGGGCTTTGCCCAATTTTGCTTTGTGCCCAAGTTTGCCCCTTCCTGGAAAGGGATGGTCTCCAGTCAGTCACACCTCGGTCACCACCTGACTCGACTATTGCAATGCACCTTACAAGAGGCCAGCTTCGAAAAGTATCCAGAAGTTCAGCTGGTGTAGAGCGGGACTGCACAAGCCATATTGGGTGCCCAAAGAAAGGCACCACATTCATTCATTCATTCATTCATTCATTCTTTCATTTAATTAGATTTGTATGCTGCCCCTCTCCGCAGACTCGGGGCGGCTCACAGCATACAATGAAACAATTCATAACAAATCTAATAAATTTTAAAAACTTTTTAAAAAACCCATTATTAAAACAGACTTACACACAAACATACCATACATAAATTGTATAGGCCCGGGGGGGTGCCTCAGTTCCCCCATGCCTGACGGCAGAGGTGGGTTTTAAGGAGTTTACGAGTTCCAGAGAGTCAGGGCCGCCACAGAGAAGGCTCTTCCCCCGGGACCCGCCAGATGACATTGTTTAGTCGACGGGACCCGGAGAAGGCCAACTCTGTGGGACCTAATCGGTCGCTGGGATTTGTGCGGCAGAATCTAATATATATCTTGCTCTAAGAACTGCACTGGGTACTTCCAGGTCCAATTTAAGTTGGCGGTTATTACTTACCGGATACCCATGCTTTGCTATGAAGCTGAACTCCTTATCATGGAGTAGAATGTCTAAACTCCCAGTCCATAGGCCGGATTAGTCGTGTGCTGGCCACGCCCAGTGGCAGTTGGAACAGAGTTCTTTTCAGGTGGGGAGGGAGAATAGAACACCTAACTCCTTAGCATCAGAGCATGTTAATAATAATAATATAAGAAATAACTAATGATCTGATGGTCATTTTTTTAAAAAAAAATTCTTAGCAAGCACTTAGAAGCCAAGAGGAACATAAGTGCCAAGTTTCAATTTTGTAGGTTTTACAGTTCTGGATATTTCATGATGAGGCATGAATGGCATTTGGCTTATAGATAGATAGATAGATAGATAGATAGATAGATAGATAGATAGATAGATAGATAGATAGATAGATAGATAGATAGATAAAGCCCTTCATGGCATGAGACCAACTTCATCCCATCACAAACAGCCTGTATCACTTCATCAGGAATCTTAGAATTTTATATTTCTTTGAAGTTTTATTATGTTTTACTCTCACAATTTAAAACTTCTTAAACCTTAATTTTAATATTCTTTTTTATAAAATTTTATTTATTCAATTTTTCAATTTTAAAAACCACAATAATTTTGCACAGATTAGAACCGATCTCTTATATTGTATCCGTTCCATAAATAGCTGTCATTATTTATATTTACATTATTTACACATATTATTCATATTGACATAATTCTTATATTTGTAAGTACTTTCACATTGCATCACCGTTTTTACATTTATTTTCCATCCAATTGTACCACCTTTGCCAGGTATCGTAATATTCTGAGTTATGTAATCCTTTGATCTGCACCGTCAGCCTATCCATTTCCGCACATCTGTACATTTTATGTATGACTCTGAATATTAATTTTAATATTCTAATGTTAACTTTAGATGCTGTTTTATATGTTGGTTATACTGAACGCAACCCAGAACCCCTCCTTGGGGGAGATGGGCAGCCTAGAAACATGAAAAATAAATAAATTAAAAATTGTATCTGTTGGAGTTCTTTAGATTGTGTCACAAGTTCTTATCAACTAACTAAGATTTGGGAAACCGGAGGTCCCTACAGAGAAATAAGATTGGTTTCAAATCCAAAGGGAATCCTTAAACAGCTAAATGTGCACTGGGTTTTGAAACTTGCTTGCCTTCCTGTTATTCTGGTTCCTTATAGGTCTGGCACAAAAAGGGAGGAACCCACAGTGGGTTATTTTTTTATTTCAGATCAAGCACCAGGAAACAGCAGCTGGGATCAAAACAGGTTACAGCCAGTCTCTTCCAAGAATGAGGAGAGGGAGAAAGATAGCTGACAACAGACGCAGGTCCATTTTCATCAATGACAATCACCATTTTTAAAGCTGCTGTCAAACACTGTGGCAGATTTATAAGTAAGTGCAGAAAGAGAAAGGATATTAGAAGGAGGTCAATTTCAAGAAATCGATCCTGAAAGTATCTCTATATTGTGCATACCTTTAAGCTGGTCAGGTGTGTAAAACAATAGTTAGTCCTTGACGTACAACATAAGTGCTGCTTATGACCTATAAAGCCCTACATTACTAAGGATCAGATTATGTTCGGGACTGTCTTCTGCCTCATGTATCCCAGCAGCCAGTTAGGTCCCACAGAGTCAGCCTTCTGCACGACAATGTCGCCTGGCGGGGCCTAGGGGACGAGCCTTCTCTGTGGCGGCCCCAGCCCTCTGGAACGAATTCTCTCTGCAGATACATACCGCCCCCTCCCTCCTGGTCTTTTATAAAGCTCTGAAGACTTACCTCTGCCAGTAGGCCATGGGGGGCCATGAGTGATGAGACTGTCTCCGGACAACACGAGATATGATTGGACTGGATGAATGTGCGTGAGTGTACATGGGGTCTTTTAAAAATTTTTTTAGTACATTTTCATAATTTTATACAGTTATTTAGATTTCTTATATATTGTGATTTTTAATGTTGTACGCCGCCCTGAGTTGCCTCGTGAAGGGCAGCATAGAAATCAAATCAAATCAAATCAAATCAAATCAATCATATAATTGGGACCAGAATTTATGTTGTTAAGCAAAGCAGTTGTTGAATCATGGGAATCATGCCACGTTTGTTAAATGAATCACTGCAGTTGTTTGGTGACTCATGCAGTCATTAAACAAATCTGGCTTCCCCCATTGACTTTGCTGGGAAAATTGCAAATGGCAATCAAGATGCTGCAACCATCAGAAGCACATGCTGGTTGCCCAGTGTCCAAATTCTGATTACATGACCCTAGGGATGCTGGAACAGTCATAAGTTGCGAGGATAGGTTGTGGGCAGGCTTGGTATTCCTACTTACCGCCGTTACCGGTGTGATGCGCATACAGCCTTGGGTGACCGGCCCATAAGATGCAGATCAAAGGATTACATAACTCAGAATATTTATTTATTTATTTATTCATTTATTCATTCATTCATCCATTCATTCAATCATTTATTTATTTATTGTTAGAGTTGAAAGGGACCATGAAGGCCATCGAGTTCAACCCCCTGCCCAAGCAGAAACCCTATAGTAGTTGGAAAAAAGTAACCTTTTCTTCTTTATGAATCCCACTGACATTTGGAAGCTTTGCTCTACCCTGATATTTTCAGAGATCCCAATCTAATCCATTTCATAAATCTCTATGTAAAAGTAAAAAGTTGAGGTTCGATGTTATTTCTTATATGGCTTCCATTGAGGACCTGTATACTGTACGAATCAAAAAGAGGGCCATGAAAATATTTACTGACCCCTCACATCCTGGACACAAATTGTTTCAGCTCCTACCCTCAGAACGATGCTATAGAGCACTGCACATCAAGATTGCTAGACACAAGGACAGTTTTTCCCCAAACACCATCACTCTGCTAAAAAAAATAATTCCCTCGCCACTGTCAAACTATTCACTAAGGCTGCATTACTGTTACAATTATTCTTCTCATCATTCCCATCACCCATCTCCTCCCACTTATGACTGTATGACTGTAACTTGTTGCTTGTATCCTTACGATTTATATTAATATTGTTTCCTGATTGCTTATTTGTACCCTATGACAATCATTGAGTTGTAACTCATGATTTTTGACAAATGGATTTTTTTTCTTTTATGTACACTGAGAGCATATGCAACAAAGACAAATTCCTAGTGTGTCCAATCACACTTGCCCAATAAAGAATTCTATTCTATTCTATTCTATTCTATTCTATTCTACTCTACTCTACTCTACTCTACTCTACTCCATTCCATTCCATTCTTATTCTACTGCACCAAAGGGAGTTAGAAGTCAATGCCTTTTTTCTTTTTCCTTTCTTCTCTACACTTTTCTCTTTCTTTATCCCTCGCCTATTTTTCCTATTATTTGCTTTTGTATTTTTGTATTTTATATTATAAACTAATAAAAAGGATTGACATGGGGTAAAAATAAATAAAAAGAATAAATCTCTTTCACCATTCCATAATGCCAGTAGATAATCCTTGTGGTTTTCTCCACTGATAAAAGTAAAGTGTTTCTTCACCTAGCAACAGTTACTATTAAAATTGATTTTATTGCAAATTTTTGAAGTGCATTATACTTGGGAGCCTTTAAAAAGAAAACTGCTTGAAATAACTGTCATCAAAAGAGCGCAAGGGAAAAAATGGATTCAGGAAAAAGTGGCATCAACAGGAATAGGTGAGTGGATGTGTACAGCTGTGTTATGCGATGGCTGGTATGCCTTCACAGATTTATGGCAAAAAGCCAGGAGGATATGATAAATGGATTTTTCCCCCCACAGAATTGTTTGCTTGGAATTTCTCAGAAATAAAGATGGGGATTTTTAAAAACGTTAGAATTAAAGGATTAAACATTCTTTAACATTAAAGAAAGCAATCAGAAATGAATGGAAGGAACCAGCTGTTCAAGTAACCTCTGGATTAAAATTGTTCCATTCTTTAATTCTGTCTACATATTTAACCAGAATTTGTATTTAAGTTGGAACTAAAATTAAAATTAGGTTAGAATTGTCATATTTTTAAGTTAGAACTATCGTATTTAAGTTAGAACTTAAACTAAAATTAAGTTAGAACCATAATTTAAAATGGTGATGGCATTGTATTTCTCTGAGCCACACAAAGCTTCCGGAAACCCCTGAAAAACATTGAAAATAAGCTGTATGCTAAAAATATGTCGCTTCTGCAGTTCCTGAAAGCATTGTGTGGCTTCAATACTTTGTTGGCTTGAGGAAGGGGAGAATGCTGCCTACATGTTTAGTAAAAGGCAGCCTATGCATATCTAGAAGTTATTCTTAAAGAAGGTTTTTAATATGGGGACTGCCTGTAATGGAAAACTTTATTGATAATTTGATACTACACACAATATTTAGGGGTACAAAGATAATGGGGAACAGAGAAAGTGCTGGAGAAATGCTTACAGTAGTATGGCTAATAATAATAATAATAATAATAATAATAATAATAATAATAATAATAATAATAAAATTAGACTTGTGTGCCGCCCCTCTCCGAAGACTTGGAGCAGCTCACAACAAAATACAAAGCACAAATCTAATACAGTGGAACCCCGACATAAGAGCTGCTCTACTTAAGAGCAACTCGAGATAAGAGCTGGGAGGGGAGAGATATTTTTGTTCTACTTACAAGCCCAAATTCGAGATACAAGCGCCAAGGAGCTGTCTCCTGAAGCCAAACGCTAACTTCCGCGTTCGGCTTCAGGAGACAGCTGCGAAGCGGCGCGCGTGTTTTAAAAGGTTGCAGCCGGCCTGGGGGGCTCGGGGGGGTGCTTGCAGCTTTCTTTCTTGCTCTTTTTCTTTCTCTCTTTTACCTTCCCTTCCTCTATTTCTTCTTTTCTTTCTCCTTCCCACCTTCTTCCCTCCCTCCCTCCCTTCACTCATTCCTCTCTTACTCTCCCCTTTCATAAGTTTCCTTGCTTCCTTCCTCTGTTCCTGTCCCTTCCCTCTTTCCTTCCTTCCTTCCCACCCTCCGTCCATTCATTCACCCATTCCTCTCTTGATCGCTTAAAGCCGGTCCCTGGTGCAAAAAGGGTTAGGGACCTCTGTCCTACAGGATTGGGTGGCAGAGAAGTTGAACATATGTAAATTTAAAAGTTTAAGAAAGTTTACAAGTTAAGTGAAAGAAACTTCATTATTCATTTATATGTACATGTACATTTCTTCATTAAAAACATGTCTTTCTGCATAATTTAGACTAACTTTGTGAGTTTTTTGAGGGCTGGAACCAATTAAAATTATTTACATTAATTCCTATGGGGAAAAGTCGTTCGAGATAAGAGCTGCTCGACTTAAGAGCCCAGGTCCGGAACGAATTAAACTCGTATCTCGAGGTACCACTGTACTGTATTAAAAACAATTATAAAAACCCATTATAAAAACAGTCATACCATCCAATTAAACCATACATAAAGTGAAACAGCTAAGGGTCAGTTATGTCCCCCAAGCCTGGCAGCATAGGTGGGTTTTCAGTAATTTGCGAAAGGCAAGGAGGGTGGGGGCAGTCCTGATCTCCGGGGGGAGTTGATTCCAGAGGGCTAGGGCCACCACAGAGAAGGCTCTTCTCCTGGGGCCCGCCAGACGATATTTTTTTGTCGACGGGACCCGGAGAAGGCCAGCTCTGTGGGACCTGATCGGTCGCTGGGATTCGTGCAGCAGAGGGCAGTCCCGAAGGTATTCTGGTTCGATTCCTTACAAGCAGCACCATTGCCTTTGGTTTATTGATGGCAAACACCCATCTGGAACAGCAAAGCAGGGTTGTCAGGATACAATTGAGGAGGGAGGGGGGAGGGGGAGGAGGAAGAGTAATTCCCTAGCTCAGTAAACCAATCCCAATATATCTGCAAAACACCAGAGATGTACCAAGGACAGGATTAAACAAAGTAACGATCACAACTATGCTGTGTCGGAACAGGGGGGGGGGGGGAACCTGAGCCACAATGGAATAAACTAGAATAGCAAGCAATCATCTGTAAACAATTAGTTCTTAATAATTTTAGTAGACTCCAAAAAACTTACACAACTTAAACATTCTAGAGTTTCAGTTTAAATTCAAAACAAACACTGCCTTACAATTACAAATGATACATTTTGTATGAACATTTTTTACATTTTATTTCTCAAGTAGATGCCATGCACTGACAGATATTTTTAATTTATTTGTCAATGAGGGGAACACAAAGCAATTCTTGTCTGCCAAGTGAGAGAAAACAATTTGAAGAGAATGCACTCTTTTTGCAGCAGACAAAAATAAGCTCTCTCTCTTCAAAGTTGGAAGCAGCAGCGATGGGCCGAAAGTACCTAGATGCTAGAATCGATCTTTCAAACAATTGTTTATGTTTTTTCAAAATGTTTATACTTGTACATACTATTTACTGTGGTTTTTAGCCTAGAAAACAGTGCATGTTTTGTATTTTAAATAATTCAGTGTACAGTATAAGGAAAGCTGATGCTTTTCCAGCCCCACAAACAAGAGCAATAGTTACAAGCTGCACATGCCAAACCTTTCATCCAGTATCATTTGTTCTAATGGCACCCAACATACTAACCAATACTTACTGGTGTTGCAACAGTATTTTTTGCCTTATGTACAATGTGAAAAAGGACACAAAACCAGCACCCTTCAACAAAGCTTTGGCTGCAATCCTCAAAAGTCTTTGTAAACAACTCTGCAAAAGTTGCTTTTGATGTCTACATTTTATACAAGTCCTCAATTTGCAACAGTTCATTTAATGACCAAAGTTACAATGACACTGAAAACTGTTTTTCACACTTATAATTATTGCAGCATCCACATGGTCACATGATCAAATCCATCTGCTTGGCAACTGGCTCATATTTATGATGTTTGTGATGTTCTGGAGTAAGGTGATCACTTTTTATCAAACAAAGTCAATGGGAAAGCCAGATTCACTTAGCGACCATGTTATTAATTAACTGCAGTGATTCACTTAACAACTGTATCAAGAAAGATTATAAGATGGGGCAAAACCCATTTTACAACTATCTCACTTAAAAACAGAAATTTGGGACTCATTTGTAATCATAAGTTGAAGACTGCTTGTACAAATTAATGTTTTGAGAAGAATATACAGGTAAATTGATGAAAATTTCCCAACTTTTTACACAAAAGCCAGTTTTTGTTTATTCTTCCATCCACTTGTTCGTTGAGTCATTTCAACATTTATATACTGTCTTCAAATCCAAATCAATGGTAAAACAATCATTTACTTTTATGAGCTGCCCAGAATTATTGGGAGTCAGGCAGTATAAAAGGTGGATAAATTATTTCTTATTAAAATAAAATTATATTAACATCATTTTGTTTTATCTCAAGTGCTGTTAACAGACATGAATATCTGGGCAGGCTGATATGCAATGATACAGTTGTTAAGCTATTAGTATTGATTGGAACTAATTATACATGTCTCTTGTATTCTCTAGGAACTTCAACACAATTTTTAATAAAAGCAAAGCAAAAAAAAGACAGAAAATAAGCTATTTTAATGATAAAATCCTTCACAAACATGTTTCTGGAGATCTTAAATTAACTATAATGATACCAATATAGTGTCCCTGTCTAACAAATAGTACCCCAAATTGGAATTGAAAGTGAACTGGCAAGCAATCAAATCTTCCAGGCCTAAATACTCCCAGTTAGGACTGTATTTGAACCAAAAGCTTCTGAATATTTCCCAAGGACATTCTGTGAATATTGTGAATGACACAGGTACCAAAGCATGAATCAAAATTGCAAGATTATTCCTGCACAAAAGAAATCCATGACTGCTATTACAGACTGTCAAGTACAACTCAACCTCAGGTGATGACAAAAATAAGGAGCACTCACAAATGGAAAAGTTTGAGTGTATTAAAACAGAATGAATTACTTTTTCCTTACACTGAAAACTTTCTACTCATGGTACTCTCATCTTATTAGGATTGAATTTCAGTGATGACCATTATACAGAGCATTAGTACATTGAGACAAAAATTTCAGCCTTCCTACTTACCTTTGACTCTTAATTTAAGGGACAAGGACGAGTATAGATGGATGAAGGGCCATGCTTAATAGCCTATAAATCTAAATGAATGAATGAATGAATAAATAATTAAATAAATAAATAAAATGTATTGCTTGAGGCAAAGAACAAGAGGTCTCCTAATTCCATGAATTCCTTATTGGTCTGGCAGCTGAATCACTAAGTTGACTGCTCCTCTTTCCTTCCCAGAATGTAACAGGTTAATTGAAGGAGAATACAGTATGGGAAAAATTTAGAGCACACATTTAGAGCTGAATTCGCTAACACATTACAGTAATCCCTCGCTACTTCACGGTTCATCTTTTGCAGATTCGCTACTTCACGGGTTTTCAAAGGGGGCTTAAATCCATTAAATCCATTGAAAATTCTAAATCCATTAAAAATTCATAAAATTCTTCTACATTACTACTGTACTTTATTAAAGAAACTGGTGTGATATCACATGTAGTTCCAGCTGAGAAACATTATAGAATGACTGTTTAATGCAAAGGGTGGGTTTTAAAAGTCCAAATACTTGTTAAATACATTTAAAAAATATCTTTCCTCTACTTCACGGAAATTCGTTTTTTCACGGGTGATCCTGGAACGCATCCCCCGCAAAAAACGAGGGCTTACTGTACTTCTATTCCTTCCTGACCAGCTTCAAATGAGAAGGTTGTCTTATTTTACATTATTCAGGGAGAACATTATTATTATTATTATTATTATTATTATTATTATTATTATTATTATTATTATTGTTATTATTTTTATTATCATTATCATCATCATTATTATTATTATTATTATTATTATTATTATTATTATTATTATTATTTATTTAGATTTGTATGCCACCCCTCTCCGAAGAAAATAATGTACAGTATAGTGAAAAAATTCGAATCGGAAATTTATGTCATTGACTGCTACTGTATTTGTTTAGTTTTAAAATGAATGTCACTATTTTTCTGAATGCTTTCAATCAAAAGATACGCACTGTTTACCACACAGGATAAAGAAGGAACGGAGCTCCTTTCATAGTTAGGAAAGATATAGCAAGAAAAGAACTTGTCTATCACACAATTAATGAGCAAATAATAGCAATTAAACTTCAAGGGCTTTTGGATATGACAATTACCCAACTTTATGCTCCAACCATTGATGCAGAATAGAAGGTTGATGAGTTTTATGATTAAGGTCAATCTGAAATCAACAGAATATGTAAGCAAGATATGCTACTTGTGTTTGGCGATGGTAATGCCAAAGGTGGAATTGATGAGGAGGAAAATGGAATTGGACTGTACAGCCCTGGAAACCCAAATGAAGCAGATTGACTTATCAATTTTTGCCAGTTCAATGATTTCCTGATTGCTAATGCAGTCTTTAAATAACTCAAATGACCTATATGCAGTACTGTATATGGATATCACCAGGTGGAGTATACCAAAATCAACATTATAATTATAATCAATTTCTTCTAAGTGATAAGAAGAACTCACTTATAGCACCAAAGATGTAGCTGATTATGGATCAGATAGTTCCAATCTCAAATTGTATGATTAAGGATGCCAATGACAGATAACAAGTAATTCAAAGAAGATCAAAAGAAACATTAAAGAAAGAGCACACTGAAATTGTGTACAATAGATACCAACATCCAAGATAAATTAGAATTTATTCTCTATTTAGAGGAATCTTTAGTACAGTGGTACCTCAAGATACGAACCCCTCGTCTTACGAACAACCCGAGATACGAACCCGGGGTTCAGAAAATTTTTGCCTCTTGTTATGAACTTTTTCGTCTTACGAACGCCAAACCCGAACTGTTTTAAAAGGTGACAGCTGGGCAGCGGGGCTTCCCAGCGGCCTCCCGAACCCCGACCTTTTGCCGAACTTCCAGGTTCAGCGTTCGGGAGGCAACCGAGAAGCCCCGCAGCCCGGCTGTCACCTTTTAAAACAGCCGGGGGGCTTCCCAGCAGCCTCCTGAACCCGGCATTGGGAGGCTGCCGAGAAGCCCTCCGGCTGTTTTAAAAAGGTGACAGCCGGCCTCTGAGAAGCCCCACTGCCCAGCTGCCGTCTCCCCCCAGCACTTCTCCCAGGACAACAGGCAGGGCGAAGCAGCGTGGGGCAGGAGAGGACCGGGCGACCGGAGCAGCAGTGCCGCCGCCACGCCCGGCTTGGCTTGGCTTCCCTGGCTACCGCAGGCACCGCGCGTTGCAGCGGCGGAAGGCGGCCGCTTGGCCGCGGAGGCTCGGCCGAAAGGGGCTGGAGCCGCAGAGCCGAGCATGCCTTCCGCCCGGGAATTCCTGCCCCTTCATCCCCGAAGGCCAGCCTTTTTGACTGGGAGGGAAGGTGACGCGTCGGCAGCCGGCTTCCGGGTTTCTGAAGCTTTGCCTCCCGCCGGGCACAGGGGCGAGGGGGGGGGATGAAGGGGCAGGATGTGGAGGAATGGGAAGCTCAAACCACCGCTGGCTTCATCTTCCCATCCGTCCACATCACTTCGCCCCTCCTGTCCGTGCTCAAGTGAGCGGCAGCAGACAGGCTTTGGGTTTTTGGCTGGGGGGGAGGGAGTTAGGAAGGTCCTACTTCTCCCCCCCAGCCAAAAACACAAAGCCGATCTGCCACCGTCCGCTTGAGCCAGGAGGAAGAAGCGGCGTGGAGGAATGGGAAGCTCAAACCGCCACCGGCTTCAGCTTCTCATTGCCCCACGGGCGGCGGCAGACCGCCTTTGTGTGTTTGGCTGGGGGGGGGAGCAGGAGAACCTTCCTAACTCCCTCCCCCCAGCACTTCGCCCAGCACCACAGGCAGGGCGAAGCAATATGCAGCAAAGGGAGGCTCAAACCGCCGGCGGCTTCAGCTTCCCATTGCTCCGCGGGCGGCGGCAGACCGCCTTTGTGTTTTTGGCTGGGGGGGAGCAGGAGGACCTTTCTAACTCCCTCCCCCCAGCGCTTCACCCAGGATGATATGCATGGCAAAGGGGCGGGGAGGATCGGGAGGCTCAAGCCTCCTTCGGTGGTGGCAGCCGGCTTGCACGCATTAATCACTTTCCCATTGATTCCTATGGGAAACAATGTTTCGTCTTACGAACTTTTCACCTTGCAAACCTCCTCCCGGCACCAATTAAGTTCGTAAGACGAGGTATTACTGTACTAGAAAATGATTTAGATCAGCACTCTAAACATTACCAAATTGGAAGACTATTAGAATTGATTGACTATCTACAGAAATATAGCAAGCAACAGAAAAAAAGTCTATAACTAATTTGGTTTTAACCTAGCTATACCAGCAAATCTGGAGAAAAACAAAGTAGTCAGCAGATTGAAAGAGGTCTATCCACCAAAACCAAAGAAAGGAGACAACAGATTAGGCAAACTATGTAAAGTACCCTTAATTTCACATGCTACCAAAACAATGTTTAGGATCATCCAATACAGATTAGACCTGTATATTGAACTAAAGTTGTCAGATGCTCAACCTGTTTTTAAACAAGGCTGAGGAATTAGAAACATTACTGCTGATGCACAAAGGATAATAGAGGAAGCCAAAGAACATCAAATTGAAGTCAATATGTTTCATTGCTTATAGACATACCTTAGATCAGGGGTCCCCAAACTTTTTACACAGGGGGCCAGTTCACTGTCCCTCAGACTTTTGGAGGGCCGGACTATACAAAAAACCTATTAACAAATCCCTATGCACACTACACATACCTTATTTAAAGTAAAAAACAAAATGGGAACAAATACAATATTTAAAATAAAGAAGTAATAAGTAATTAAGTAATTTATACTTCTTTATTAACAAGTAAATTTAAACTTAAATCAACAAACTCCATTTCTCCTTCCCTCCCTCCTTCCTCTCCACTTCTCTCTTCCCTCCTCCTTTTCTCTCATTTGTTTCATTTTCCTCTCCCTCGTTCCTTCCCTCCATCATTTTCTCATTTTTCTCTTTTTTCTCTCTCTCTCTTTCTATCTCTCCCTCTTCCTTTCTCTCTCCCTCTCTATCTCTCCCTCTTTCTCTTTCTTTCTCTCTCTCTTCTCTCACTAACTCTCTTTCTAACTCTCCCTCTTTGTATCTCTCACACTTTCTCTCTCCCCCCCTCTCTCTATTTCTCCCTTTCTCTCTCTCCCTTTCTATCTCTCCTCTTCATTTCTCTCTCCCTCTCTATTTCTCCCTCTTATTATATCGATCGGTAAAATCTCGTGTGCTGCCGCGGGCCGGTTAAAAGACCTCAGCGGGCCGCATCCGGCCCACGGGCCGTAGTTTGGGGACCGCTGCCTTAGATTGTATTGACCACAGCAAGCTCTGAAAAGCACTTAAAAAAATGAATACTGTATCCTCAAATATCTCATTATCCTCATGTGACCTATACATAGGTCAGGGAGCCACAATATGCATAGAACATGGCAATAGATTGTCTCCAGGTCAGCAATTGGGTGAGACAAGACTGTATACTCTCTATAGATAGTCCTCGACTTACAACAGTTCATTTAGTGACCGCTTAAAGTTACAACTGCACTGAAAAAAGTGACTCATGACTATTTTTACCCTTATGAATGTTGCAGCATCTTCATTGTCATATGATTTACATTACAGTTGCTTGACAACTGGTTTATATTTATTATGATTGCAGTGTCCTAGAATCATATGATCTCTTTTTGCAGTCTTCTGACAAGCAAAGTCAATGGAGAAACCACATTCACTTAAACCACCGTGCTACTAATTTAACAACTGCAGCAATTCACTTAACAATGTGGCAAAAAAAGTCGTAAAAGGGAGCAAAACTCGCTTAACAAATTTCTCACTTAGTATCATAAAGTTAGGGATCAATTGCGGTCATAAATTGAGGACTACCTGTATTTATTCAATCTATGTATATGCAGAATATACATTGCTCAAAAAAATAAAGGGAAGACTTAAACAACCCAATATAACTCCAAGTAAATCAAACTTCTGTCTACTTAGGAAGCAACAATGATTGACAATCAATTTCACATGCTGTTGTGCACATTCAACTTTGTACAGAACAAAGTATTCAATGAGAATATTTCATTCATTCAGATCTAGGATGTGTTATTTGAGTGTTCCCTTTATATTTTTTTTAGCAATATATCATGAAGGAAGCTGAAATGGAACAAGATGAGTACAGTTTTAAAACTGAACAAAGGCACATCAATAACCTCTGCTATACTGATGATACAATTCTGAGCCTAAAAATACAAATGATCTGTTAGGTTTTGTAATGCAAGTCAAGGATACAATTTGGGAAAAATGGGACTAAGATTATATATAAATAAAACTAAACAAATGACTACAGTTTTAGCAGCTATTCTTAAAATTTACAGTGAAAATACTGATAGACAGCTTCTGTCTTTAGGATCAACTATCAACATTAAAGGAATCAACAATCAAAGATTACACTATAGACTAGCATTTGGTAGAACAGAAGTGAGGACCTTGGAAAAGACGCCAAGTTTTGTCTATGCCTGCAAAGATTGTAATTGTTTGAAATTATATTGCCAGACAAACTGTCTGTCAAAGTCAAAGAGAGCACAGTTTGATATGCACATTCTACCAAATAAATAAATAAATCCAGTTATCTTGCTTTTAGCTTTACCTTCAAATGCCTTTTATTTTAGAGACCATTATAAGAAAAGTGTAATTATATGTGCATAAATGGTGCATTCAGTTTCTAGCAATACACTAAATATGTAACAAGAATTATTTCACAAACGTCAAAAGCAGATTGCAGATTGTTTGAAAAATAAAATATGGCCTTAAGAACGGAGGAGACAAACAATAGTTTGAAAGACTTATACAGAATAAAAACCATTGCTCTCTCTCTCTCTCTCTGTCTCCCTTGCTATCTCTTTCTTGCTTTTTTCTCTCTCTCTTTCACTGTCTTGCTATATGTCTCTTTCTTTCTCTTTGCCTCTCTTGCTATCTCTCTTTCTCTCTCTTTCTCTCTTTCTCTCTCTCTGTTGTTTAAGAGTTCCCTTCACTTTTTTTTGAGCAGTGTACTTTGAAATTAACTTGGATACCACGGGCTCGTTCAGACCTGCGTTCACCGATGGGCGTAAAAACTAGATCGAAAAGGATATTGAGATGTGAAGCAATATGAAATTGTATTTGGGTTTTTTTTAACAGCTCCTATTTTAATACCACTGATAACTACACAACCCCCTGGATAATTAGAATAGAATAACAGTGGGAAGGCACCTTGGAGGTCTTCTAGTCTAACCCCCTGCTTAGACAGGAATCCTACACTACTTCAGACAGATGATATTTTTTTAAAAAAGTAGTTATTATGTAAACATTAAAAAAATAAGATAGTACATAATCTATCATTTTACAATATACTTATTTGTTTGTTTAAATTTTGTATTTGCATTTTATAAGACAAGCAACAAAACAACACAACATAACAAACACCACCCCCGTCCCTTTTGAACTGTTATCCTCACAGTTCCTTCTTTATATAGTTATACGGCCTGTAACATCAGCGGTTATTATATGATTATTCTATAGTTCCAGTAAAACTAAGGTCAAATTGTTGCTATCATAATCTTATGAATAAAGTTAATTCTGGGAACATCGGGTTTTATTTACAGCTATTTTCAGATGATTATCTAACATCTTCTTAAAGACTTTAAAAAAGTAGTTTTAAAATGGCGGGGGGGGGGGGCAGACACTTAAGCTGTATGGGGCCCCAAAATTCCTGATGGTGGCCCTGCCCAGAGTACACTGGAGTTGGGCAGCATTTAAATCTTACTAAATAAACAAATAAATTGTTAAATAAATGTCACTCATTGTCTAAGATTTAAGATTAAGATTTATTAGATTTGTATGTCGCCCCTCTCCGAAGCAAACACACCAAAGAGATTGTCCTAAAGATCTGAAAAAATAATATCAGCTATCCAATCTAGAGCACCACTGTTGCTGAAAGTTTGCAAAATCATTCTTCATACATAGAAACTTACTCAGAGGTTTGCTTCTTTCCTATTTCTTTCCTGCCCAGTTTTCCTTAGGTCCCCTCTTTTTTTACCTTCCTTGAATCCCTTTCACAAATAGATCTTTCCTTGTTCTTTTAAACAGCTGATATAATGGTTATGTAACAGAAGCCATGCTTTTGAGCTCTGCTCAACAGTTGTGAAAACCGAATAATTCATTATTAACAGGACTGTAAATACCTGTACACACAACAGACCTAGTTAAAGGGAATGAGTAACAATTTAGTCTATTTAGGAAAGGAACCCCCCCCCCCAAGATGTATCTTCCCCAGAAAATGGGGAAGTCTACTATGCGTTCCTGCTCTCCAGAGATAAACCTTAAACTAGGCAAAAGACCCAAACTACTGCAAACTGAAAGGGAAACAGAAAAGGTTTGTGATTATGACAAAAGAAAGCGCTGAAAGGCTAGAAAAAGCTGCGCTGTTCGTGTACGGGGGTCAAGTTTTAGCGACCAAATGAACCTCCCAAGCCAGCCCTGGGAAGATCAAAGCTAGATGACAGCCGCCTACAGGATGCACTAAAAGAATATGACACCAAGTTGTCTATCCAGCCCTCTTTGGAAAATATTTGCTTAGGAGAGAGAACACACACACCCCATTGCGCATCGCATCCCCCACTCCCCTGGGTTTTCCAACGTCATCTTTTCCCCACGTTTTATTTTTCCCCGCGAGTAACGTATGCGAAAGGCTGCCGCTGCTTAACAAAATTCAGGGGGGGGGTCTCTTCCAGGTGACAAGCCCCTTGTCATCACCCGTCACTTTCCCTTTTGTTCGAGAAATGAAATGGGGGGAGGGGGGAGGGGGGCAAGCAACCCACGGCCCGTGCAAGGTTTGTTCAGTTTTTGAGGAACTAGAGCTCGTGCAACCTTTCCCCCCCCCCTCCTTAAGAGACCTTTGCCCCACCCAGGCTTCGCTTGGGCTAACTTGTGTAAAGGGAGTGTGAACAATCGGAGCTGGATTCGGATTCCTTCTTTTCGCGGACTCTTTAATACGGAGCCAAATTAGGAACCTCGAGTACCCGACACACATATACACACACGCAGCCGAATAACTCGAGGCCGGGGAGCCGCACTCGCCTCAGCCGGTCTCGGTTTTAAGGGCAGACGAAATAAGGTTGTTAAAGCGAAGCCCTCGAACCGAGCGGCCCGCGTTGGCCCGACAGGCTTCGTCAAAACTCGGGTTTATTTAAAGGGCTGGAGGGGAGGGAGCAGGGCGGATTGATTTTTTTTTTTAAATGGCTTTCTTTCGGTCTCTCAAAACTCTACTGAACATCCGTTGTTTATCCGTGTATCCCTCCGCTTCGAACCTTGCGAGGGATATGTAACCTTATTGGCAATGTTCTTCCGCCTCCCAGAGAGGTGTCGGTCGGGACTGCAGAGGCGATGCTTGGCTGGTACCTCTCTTCGGCCCCCTCGAGTTAAAACAGTACACTAAAGGTAAGAATCTCTGTGGCGACGTATCCCTCCGCTCTCGCAAAAGAGTTCCTCCCTTCCAGCCTGGAGTGTCCCTCCGCCTTCTCGGAGCGCACAAGCAGGAGGCGTTTCTTATGGCCGCGCGAGGAAGCCAGGGGGCCTAGAGGAAAGACAAAAGGCTTTGGCGCATAGCAGGATTTCGGCCGCGCGGGTCCGCCGGAGCTGACGGGCTCTCCTCGTAGAAGACCTCGCAACGTGCCGCGGTCCCGTTGTTAACGCTGCGGGGTCGTTCTGGTGCGGCCTCGGGGACTTCTTCTCGCGGACGCGGCGGATGGATCTCTCTTTAGGGTAGCGCTCGCCTGAGATAATTCGCCCTTCGGTGCCGCCATCTTGGATTTTAATCCGCCATTTTTCCCCCCTTGGAATTATTTTTATTATTTTTTTTATGATTATTTTTTTTTCCGCCTCTGGTTTGGGAAGTCTCCGCCTGGACGACGACAGAGGCTTTGGATTCGGGGGCCGCGGAGGGGGGGGGGCGAGCAGGACGGCGGGACCTCGGTGGCAATTGGGAGGTGAGTGCTTCGCGTGTGGACGAAAGCGGGGGGTGGGGGGTGGGGGGAGACGTAGGCATACGGGCAAGGGCCCCACTCCTTCCGGGGAGGGGGCGGGAGAGAGAAGCGAGGCCCGCTGGGTCGGGCCTGTCCGGGGGACATAGACTTTTTTGGGGGGGGGAGTG
Organism: Erythrolamprus reginae; assembly: GCF_031021105.1. Lineage (NCBI taxonomy): Eukaryota > Metazoa > Chordata > Lepidosauria > Squamata > Dipsadidae > Erythrolamprus > Erythrolamprus reginae. The sequence goes on along the minus strand of NC_091950.1, from coordinate 135,176,046 downwards.
CTTCTCGTAGCTGAGGAAAAAAGGGGGGGGTACCCCTCGCAGAGAAGATGTGGGGAGAAGCTTTATTCCCCGCGGGGGTCGGTCTGTTGGTTCTCCCCGGAGAGAAGGACAATGGCGACAAGGGGGCTGAGGGGAAGTGCCGACTGAGGTGAGGTGTTGGGGGAGAGATAGGCAGAGAACCGGGCCTTCATCTCAGGGCGCCTGTCAGGCTGGAGAAGAAGGCAGAGGGAACCCGGCGGTAGCGGGAGAGGCCTTGGCCAGTCAGCGACCCCGGCTCGGCGCACCCCCTTGTGGGCTTCCTTGTATGCGGGCCGGCTGCTTTGGGTCGTTTCCTCCGCTCGCGTCCCCCAAGGAGCTGGGAAGGCTGAGCTCCCCCGGGGGGGCTTATTAGCTTCAGGGCTTCCCCTTGAGGGCAGGGCTCTTGCCGCAAGGAGCCTGCCGTTAGTAGTAAGAAAAGAACCGGAGGAGGGCATGTGGTCCTGGGCCTCGCGACCCGAGGCTCCCGCACACCCGCCTGAGGGATTTAGTGGTTATGACAGCTGACATTCCTGCGCTCCGGTGGCATTTCAAGAGAGATCGGCCGGGGCGAGACTTCTCCAGGAGGTTCGTTAAGCCCGATGCTGGTTCTGAGGGGGGGGGGGGGGACGTCGTTACTTCTCTTTAACGTTTCGGAGAGGTTTGGGGTTGTCGTGCCCAAACGAGGCAGAAACAAACAGGACTGGACCGGGTAGAAAAGATTGACTGTTGGAGGTGCTCGCCGCCCTCTCGGCCGCCTAGAAAAGCCAGAGGCGGCCTGTAGGGGGCGCTGGGAATTTAGAAAAAGAGTCTCTAAAGTAGCAGTAGGACCAGTAGGAGATGGAATAGGGGCTTGCTCCGTCCACTCCAAGCATCTGCCTGGTATTGCAGTACCTCCAGGAACGGTGCACACACACACAAAAAAAGACTTGTATCCACTGTCCCAGTCAAGCAGTGAGAGCAGTAGTTCACCTTATTCCTTGTCAACGATTTTTTCCAATAAAGGTAGTCCTCGATTTATAACAGTAATTCATTTAGTGACTGCAGTTATGATGACACCGAAAAAAGTGATTGATTGATTGATTGATTGGATTTGTATGCTGTCCCTCTCCAAGGACTCCAGGCGGCTTCCAGCATATCATAACAATATACATATCTTTAAAAATCCAATTAATATAGCTAAAAAAACTTAAAACTCTAATAACATTTAAAAGCATTCATTCCCATTCATACCTACTTCACTCTAAACTCGCCGGCCAGGGAGCTAGGGTCTAATGGCCCCAAACCTGGCAGCACAGATAGGTCTTTAAACTTTTACGGAAAGCAAGGAGGGTAGGGGCAGTGCGAATCTCTGGGAGGAATTGATTCCAGAGGGCCGGTTCCCCTCCACAGAGAAGGCTCTTCCCCTATGTCCCACCAAACAACCTTGTCTAGTTTATGACCATTTTTCCACACCTATGGCCATTGCAGCATCCCTGTGGTCACGTGATTCACATTCAGATGCTTGACAACTGGTTCATATTTGCGACGGATGCGGTGTCCCAGCATCATCTTTTGCAACTTTCTGATGAGCAAAGTCAACGGGAAAGCCAGATTCACTTAACAACCCTGTTACTAATTGAACAACTGCAGCAGTTCACTTTAACCTTGTGGCAAGAAAAGTTGTAAAAAAGGGGCAAAACTCAACACATTTCTCAGCAACCTAAATTCTGGCCTTGGTGGTAAGTCGAGAGCTACCTGTACTGGGATGCATTTGAAGAGGGTATTACCAATGTTGTATAATGAAACGCTCATTAGCCGGGAGGATAATTCTTAGGGAAAGAAACAATGCAACAGTCCCTTTTGATTATTGTGAATCTGAATCCTCTAATTTTTGATTAACATTTTTCCTAAAAAAAAATGTTTCAAAGAATATGACTATGCTTGCTAGATGGTAACATCAGCAAGGTAGTAACATGTTTAATGAGAAGAAAAATGTCTTTGTTGACTACAGTTTGATTAAAGTTGATACCTTACTTTGCTATAGTGTGAAATAGAAATAGATTTAAAGACTTTTGGCCCAAATATAACTGAGGGTGTGCTTTCAGTCAATGTACGATACAAATATTACACAAGTAGATCTAATCCAATATTCTCTATTCTGGAGCCTGCACATAAGAAACACTGGAAGATACATCTGAAAGGCACCAGTTATGGAAGATAAACTTAATCTGTGTTTTGCAGCAGGAGTGAGAGATAGATTATTGGATTATTTTTTCAATGTACAGAAATTCCATGGCGAATTAGTACCGTATGAAAAAAATACCCAACTATAAAAAGTTTGAAAATCCTTACTATAAATGGAGCTATATTTCATTCTTCCAAATTAAGGGCTAATGTAGCCTGTGAAGTCCTAAAGTTGTATGATGACTGGATTGTCAGGCAAACAGTGTAGAGATAGCATGGTAAAATGCTTCCCCATTTTCACATTAGGTAAGATTTGACTAAAATATTTGTTCTTTAGTTAATGTTTTCTCAATATGATTAGTTAAGTTTCAGAACATTAAAAATATATGAATCTCACCTGTTGTCTAAAGTGATTTGTCCAAACAGATATACTGTAGTTTTACATTTCTTTGTGCCAAATAAGTCAAAAGGTTCTAGGAAAGATAAAATTAGCCTTTTATTGTGGATGTATAATCTTTGGAGCTGTGTAGAATTTGAAAAGTTTAGTTGAAGACATCTGTTACAAAATTTAAATGTTATTTGGAGAGCTTTTATTTATTTACAAATTTATCTGCTTCATGAGTAGTAGCATAATCATGAAATTTCAAATATCTGCATTTTTAAAGATATCCATGCCAACTTAACTTCTTCTGTTTGAATCTTTGTTCCAAATGCATACTTTTTGTTCAGGTTAAATTAGGCTGTTTGATGGATTGTTGCTTTTTTGTATTTAAAAAAGTATTGTTTACTTTATTGTTTAAAACAATGCTAACCATTGAAAAGACAAAATCTGTGCACAATATTTATATTCAACTTGGTTGTAAAATTTTGTGTAAACTTGAAGTTCTCTACAAGATTCTTATTCAAGCCTAGATAGTAAACAAAGAGATGGGGGGGGGGGTCACTGTTATTGCATGTGTACATTAGTAACAGCTTTACTGAACAAAGAAAAATTATACTTGCAGGTACATTTGTTTCTACCTATTTTTCTTCTTTGTCCCTTGTCAATAGGTACAAACCCAATTGTTATTAATGATTTTATATACCATAGATAGTATTGTACTTGGGTTTTACAATGTATTATATGTATTTTTCTTTGTTTTAATTTCTCAGTGGTGTACATGGCTATGGTTTCCACTATTCCATTTTTTAAATGTTTCTTTTATTTCATAACCTATGAAAATTATATTAAATGTATTAATGTTGTTAGGCAGATATATTTTGCATTTTAGGTAGATCTTAAGGTAGTTTTTTTTCTTTTGAGAACGTGACCTACTTTTGAATTTCAGCCATTGTTGGAATGATTTTCTTTTTTATGTATCTAACTTGTAAATGCAGTAAGAATTCTGAGATTTGGAGTAGTTTTTTGTTATGTTTTTGTTTTGTTTATAAGCTGCAATTATTTAAAAATGTTTCATGTATATTGATTAACAGTGTGCCATGAAATTATAATAGTATGCAATGGGGCACTATCTTTACTAGGAGTGGTATTGATGTTAGAGAATGAGTAAGCTTTTAAATTATCTATAATCCTTAATTAGTCAACATTTGGTTCTGGCAGTTAACATTGCATGATATGCTGACAGAACTCTGCTGTATTTTAAGTTTAGCAAATTAGGCAAATCCAACCTATTGTATGTCTTCATATTTCCCTAAGGCTTTCATTGTTACATTGTTAGTTAATTCCATTGTGATTCAAAGGTTTGTGAGTTTACAAGTCCTCTCCTTTCTGCCAACCTCTAACATGCCATACATTCTTTAGAGAAACCATACATGCAGTAGATGTGGTAATAATAACTATTATATCAAATGTTTTCTATATCAGTTTGATATTCCTTGTGCTGGCACAATATACCAATAGTATAATTTATTTTTGATAATTTTGTTAGAATGATGTTACAAAGGCCAGAATTTCCATTGCAGAGCTAAGTGATTGTAAAGCTTGACTTCACATGACCTCATTGCTTAACAATGGCAATTCCAGCAGTTGCTAACCTTAACCAAATCACAGCTGGTCATTAGGCTAGGACCCATCCCAATCCAAACATTCCTGACTTGGTCCCTCCAGTCTAGAGCCTTAAGAAGGTAAAGAACTGCCTTTTCTTACCTGCCTATCTCCCCCCACTCTATTTCTACATTTTGGGACACCCTGCACTCTGTCCTGCCATTCTGTGCTTTACTGGCATTGCCCTTTGCCATCTTCTTGTTCCCACTGTCGATGGAATGTGCACAACCTGGCATTTTTGCAAGGCAGCAGCTGGCTGTGGCAGGCCTTCTTCCCAAGGCAATGTCCAATTCAAAACCTCATACAACGCCATGTGTAATTTGGACAAAGGTGCATGCAACCTTGGGAAAACAGTAGTAGAAGTAATAATATGTGGTGGGGGTTTTGTGTGTGTGTGTGTGTATTCCAGCATAACTCTGGAGGGTCTCGAGGAATTTGAACCAAACTTGGTACACATATGACTTACTATCTGGTGACAAATACTGTGGGGGTATAACACTCGTAGAGCACCTAGGTATGGCTTTTCTGATTAATGGTTGTGTTCTGTATACTGAGCCTAGCTCAGCATTTTTCTGAAGAGATTTAGACTTCCCTCACACAGTAGGCCTGTGAAGGGAGCCTGATTAGGCCAGTACAGAGATCTTTGATAAAGCCTAAGCCAGGCTAGGTAAAGTTGGCTGTTCTATGACTTGTAGACTTCAACTCCCAAAATTCCTGAGCCAATCTTGCAAGCTCAGGAGTTTTGGGAGTTGAAGTCCACATGTCATAGAAGAGCCAATTTTGCCTATCCCTGGCCTAAGCGAATCGCCCACCCCAACCTCATTTCGTTGACCCAATCTGACATGAAACAGCTTTGGACTGTGTTCCCAGATCATCCTTCACTCCAACTGAGACCTAGGCTTCTCTCACACAGTAGGCCTACAAAGCGGAGGGAGCCTGATTAGGCCAGTACAGAGGCCTTTGATTGAGGGCGCCATGGTTTAAGTGCATTGTCTACCCCCACCTCACAACTTCAGCCTGTGTTACCAGGATCGTCCTTCGTCCCAGCTCATCGTATGAAGGACAGGACCACCTCAACCAAGACGAAACAGGTAGGAAGGCCAGAGAGGAGACCCAACCTATTTCAGTGGGGGTGGAGGAGGCCCAGCATGGGCCAACTCAGGGATTTATGTTCCAGGCCCAGTTTGAAGAAATGGTAAAAAAGGTGGTGGCAGAGGCAGGTGGTGGCGCTTCTAAATGCCCCAGCTGTCCACAGGTTCTGTAGATGAGATTTGAATAAGGTCCTCATACTTTTAAAACCCTGTAAATAAAATTGATTTGATTTTACACTATAGATTTAATTCATTCCTTTTCCTGTCTAGTACAAGATTGGGATAAATAAATACATGGCCAACACAGATTAATCTAGTTTTTAATACAATGAATACTGGCTCAAAGTGTTCAGTAAAGACATAATACAGTATGGTGTTTGGGGTAATGTCTATTTAACCACAGTATCTTTTTTATTAATAGGCCTTGGATGAAGATTTGATCACATATCAATATTGCAAGATTATGCAAAGTTCTAAAGGATTATATTAATGCTATATATGTTATAGAAAACATCTTAATTTCACTGATCTAGATTTTCGTTTCTTTGAGTTAAATCAATCTTTTGTAACTGTTACAGTAAGCAAAGTAAGCAATTGTATATATTGTAGGGCAGTGATAGCAAACCTATAGCATGGATGCCACAGGTGACACACAGAGCCATATCTGTTGGCACACAAGCCATTGCCCTAGCTCAGCTCCAGTGTGCATGTGTATGCTGGACAACTGATTTTTGGCTCGCACAGAGGCTCTGGGACGGATTTTTTTGGCTTCCAGAGAGGCTCTGGGAAGGGAATGGGGGAGGGTGTTTTACCCTCCCTCAGCTCCAGGGAAGCCTTTGGAGCCTGGGCAGGGCGAAACACGAGCCTACTAGGTCCACCTGAAGTTGGGAAACAGGCCGTTTCCGGCTTCCAGAGGGCCTCCAAGGGGCAGGGAAGCTGTTTTTGCCCTCCCCGGGCATTGAATTATGGGTGTGAGCAGTCATGCATATGTGATAGCGCACGCGCATGCTCTTTCAACAACCAAGGAAAAAAAGGTTCGCTATCACTATTGTAGGGTTTGAATGGAGAAGAACAGACTTGCCTGACTCTTAACAAGAGTACACCTCCCCCCTCCCCAGATCAGGGATGTTTTAACCATTGGATGGATTAGGTTGTACTTCATTATTTGAGACTGGTACCGACTTGATCACGGATTTGCAGCTACTGCTTAATAGTAAGTGGCTGCCTGACCAAGATGGCTTTTTTGTGAAACTTAACTTGCAGTCATGGTTTCCATTTCTGGATGATAATATATGGTTTTTCTGGATAATAATATATGGTTTAAAGTTTATAACAAAAGTGTTATATGGGACAGATTTTGCACTAGAAGCTAGAAAAGGTTCTATTTATATACTCTTGTGTCTGTCTGCAACCTTCATTTGGTGAAATTATTGAATCAAGTAACTCAAATGACCTAATGTACAGAATATTAGGACCCGTGACACCCATAGGAATGAAATTTGGGGAAGTTGTGGCCGCTTCAGTGCCACTGTGCCTTCCAAGTACACTTTCTGTAGGTTGCGTGTGGTATAGGTCTATGTCCATATCCCTACTTTTCTTTCCCACATTCCTCTGCCCCCTGGATCTATTTAGATGGCAACAAGGCCCAACAGGCAAGCAGCAATTGCCTGGTTTGGAACTGAAGCTGAAATTTGAAAACTCTTAAGTGGTGGACCCAAAGGAAGGACAAAAGAGCAACTTGGATGCTTGCTGCTGAGGTAGGGTTTGGAGGACGCAAGTGGTTGACATGGGATCTCCCTAACTCCCATAGGATTGAAATTTGACAAAAATAAATAAATAAAATCACATACCTTTTAATAAATACACTAGTCAGAAAAGGTGTTCTGGTTTTAGGTGTTCCCAGAGTTCTGATTTTTGCTACCATTGACCAGTGATGGCGAACATATGGCAATGCTGCCACAGGTGGAACACAGAGCCATATCTGAGGACACCAAGACGTTGCCCTATATCAGCTCCAGTGCACACATGCGCACTGGCCAGCTGATTTTCAGCCTTCTTTTCAGCTATTTTCGCTGTCCTCGGGGTTCAGGAAAACCTCCTGATTCCTGAGCATGGCGAAAAACAGCTCAACGGCCCAACTGGAAGGCCGGAGGCTTCAGCAAGACCTATGCACACATGTGTGGGGGTCAGCGGGGAATGTGCATGCACAAAGGGGGGCAGCAGGGGAGTTGTGTGCAGGGGCAGGGCATCGCTTTATTTATTTGTTTAATTATCAGATTTCTATGTTGCTCTTCTGGGACTCAGGGCAGCTCACAACAAAAAATTAATACTTGAAAAAAGTCTAATATTTATTTTTTTTAAAAATAATATTTATTGAATATTTACGTTAAAAGAGAAACAAAACATATGATACACAGTATGACAATAATATAAAATGGACAGAAAGAAAAATAAAGAAAGTATTAAGAACAAAAGAGATAAATTAAGAATGTTAAGAACAAGATTAAAGAGAGAGAAAAAAATATTTTGTCAACTATATAGATGACATCTTAATCATAAACGACCTTTAATTTCAGATGTTAGGTAGCTGTAAATTTTCCTTCAGTTTTAGATATTTGTAGTAATGTTATTAAGTAAATTTGACATGTGGGTATAATTTTGTGTGGTAATTATGTTTTATCTAGGTAATCCAAAATTTTTGGGGTTTGAGTTATGGATTTTGATAAAAGTCTTTAGCTTGTCTTGATTGATGTCTTTTACTATTCAATCTATGGGTTGTTTTCAATTGAGGTCTTGTGTTGGGATTGGTTGAAGTTGTTGCCTAGCTTTCTTCTTTTTTAACGATATTTAAATATTTTTTGTGTGTGTTAACCATTGGTACCATTTCTCCCAGGCTTTGTAGAAATCCAATTCATCCCTATTTTGAATTTCCATTGTTAATTTGACATTTCTGTACATTTCTGAAATCTAATATTTAAATGTATTAAAATTCTCACTACTAAAAACATAAGCATCTAATTTAAGTTAATTCTAAAAAAACATACAGTAATTCTAAAAATTATGATGTGGGTATATGCACATGTGCACACTTTTGACTCCTGAGCCAAAAAAGGTTCAGTATCACTGCCATGCAGTGTTCCCTCTAATTTTGGGGGGGGGGGGGCGGAAAAGTATAGTGTCTGAGCGGCAGTCCCTTCGGGACTGGGCGGCACAGAAAAATAAATAAATAAATAAACAAACAAACAAACAAATAAAAAACCCACCCTGTTTTGCCTCAGAGAATTTCAAAATAAAATACTGTACTGTGTGTCTATAACAGTGAGCTCATAATAGGGCAACTCTATCAATATCAAAATGCCACTTAAATAGTTGAGCTAGTTTCAAACTAGATTTTGATTTTCTTTCTCTCTTCCTTACTCCCATTCTTTTTCTTTCTCTTTTCCTTCCTCTCTTTTTTCTATCTGTTTCTCTCTCTCTTCCTCTCTCTCTCCTTCCCTCTCACTCTTTCCCTCTCGGCTTCTGGGCAGGTTTGGAAAACTCTGAGTTGATGATGATTTTTAAGTGAGCGATTGCTCACTGCTCAGCTTAGAGCAGTGATGGCGAACCTATGACACGCGTGTCAGCACTGACACGCGTAGCCATTTTCGGTGACACGCGGCCGCCGGAGAAACGGAGCTTTAGGGAGTGCAATTGCAACCACAATTATTATTATTATTATTATTTTTCCTCTCCCCTTAATTAAGAGGCCGGGCGATTTTTGCCCGGCCGATATTTGCGATGGCTGGGAGGGGCGAGAACACCGCCTCCCAGCTGGGCGTGCCTGCGCGGAGCGGAGGCTCGCCCACACGCTGCCTTTGGCAGCACAAGCATGCCTGTCCGGCCGGGGGAAGAATCGCCCCGGCTGGACGTCAGTTTCAGCTGGGGGGGGGGCGCCGCCTCCCAGCTGATTGGCGCGGCACCAAGCATCGGAGCCCACCACAAACGGTGGTTGGCTCGTAGGGGCCGCTGGGAGCGAGGGGAGGGGTTGCAGGCCTATTTCAGGGTCTGGACCCCTCGCCCTCGCCCCTCTGCTCCCTGCTCGCCTTCCAGAACGGTGTTACAGGAGACGGTGCTAAGGTAAACCCTTACCGGGTTATTAATTTGTAATTTAAAAAAATCATGCTGGGCTCACAAAAAAGAGAGTCTGAAAAAAAACCCTGCGTGGACGTCGCACCATTTGCTTCCTCCTTTGGTGGCTCATAACTAGATTTTTACAACCCCCCACCCCCCTTGATAAGCTTTTTCTTGAATCTGAACAGTTTGGGGGTTCGCCAAAGAGAGAAAAGTGAACGAGAGGGAGAGAGAAAGGGAGGAAGAGAGGACGGAAGGAAGGAAGAGATAAATATAAAGGGAGAGAGGGAGAAAGAGAGGGAGGGGAAGAGGGGAAGGAAGGAAAATAGAGAAAGAGAAAAAAGTGGAAGAGAGAAGGAAAGAAAGGAAGGGGGGGAGAAAGAGAGAAAGAGTGAGAGAGAAGATAGGAAGAGAGAGAGAGAGAGTTTTAATAGTAATAGAGTTTGGTTTTGTTTTATTATTAATTTCTTTTAATAAAAAAGAAGGGATTTGTTATTTATTTATATTTATATTTATTTTTTGTTTGTTTATCTGTCTATCTACCTACCTACCTACCTATATATATATATATATATAAATATACTTCTATGCCGCCCAGTTTTTTTCTCAAGGTGACACACCACCCGAGTTATGTTCAGTTTTTTGGCGAATTTTGACACACCAAGCTCAAAAGGTTGCCCATCACTGGCTTAGAGGGAACTATGCTGCCATGAATCAATATAGGTTCCCCTCCCCCCAAAAAAATACCTTAATAACAATGGTCACTGTAACACACACATTTAATATAATTATTTTTTAAATTTGTATCTCATACTTTTACTGTGCTTATTTTGTATAACCCTTTCAAAATCTGAATGCGTCCCACAAGCTGAACTCGCAGCACGAGGGAGTCACCACAGCAAAGTGGTTTATTCCCTCTCCAAGCACCCAGAGAAAGGAAAATGCTTCGTTCACGCTGGACTGCCAAAGCCTCCTTAAGCGCCACCGAAAGGCTCCTCTGGCAGCCCAGAAAAGCCCGGGATGGCTGGGTTTAAAGGGGGAATGGCGGGAAATTGGCCAGGCCTTCGTGCTGCTCTCAAATTTCCTGGGAAATTTTTCCGGGCTCAGGTTCTTAAATAGAAAACGGTTCTTAAGAAGGGGCAAAAAAATCTTGAACATCCGGTTCTTAGCTAGAAAAGTTCTTAAGTAGAGGTGTTCTTAGGTAGAGGTACCACTATATAACTTTTCATCAATTATCCTCATGTTTCTTAGGGCAGAGATTTGTTGTATTTTTGCTAGACACAAATGTGTAGCTTTTTAAAATCATTTTCCATCAATAAATCAGCAAACAATATATTTGTTTAATTGGATTTTCTTTATCTGGTTTTAGAACTTGTGTGGCAAACATGACAATTTAGGTCATGTTTCTGCATAAATATTAACAGGGTTCATAAACTTTTAAATACAACTTATATAGGTGATAGTAAGGCAGAAGAATTATCAGTGTTAACACTATCATTAAACTCAACCTGCCACTATTAGAATTTTGATATAAATCTAGGTTACTGGGATAGGTGTAAACAAATTGTCAGAGGACATGATTAATCTCGTAAGACTGTAAAGTGCTGTGTAAATGGGAGGGATAGTTTCCTCTTTTCCTTTGTTTGTCAGTTGAAGATTGGAAGTTGTCATTTGCTGTTTTTCATACTATTTTGTTGCCAAATCTTGACAGATTGTTAGAAGTACTAAGTGAAAGTACTGTAGTAAATTCTAATGGAATTAATGTAGCTCTTATCTAATTTAGAATCTTAAATTTATTAATTAATGGGACTTTTATGCGGCCCCTCTCTGAGGACTTGGGACGGCTTGCAACATATAATAAAACAATGTACTGTATAACATTTTAGATCCAATTAATTAAATATAAAACCTAAAAAACCCAAGCCAGAAAAAGCAGTCATTCTCTTTCAATCAACTTTCTCTCAGCACATTCATCGGCCAGGGGGCAAGAATCTAACAGCCCCAAGCCTGGTGGCATAAATGAGTCTTAAGACTCTTGCGGAAATCAAGGAGGGTGGGAACAGTACATATCTCTGGGGGGAGTTGATTCCAGAGGGCCAGGGCCCCCACAGAGAAGGCTCTTCCCCTAGGACCCGCCAATTGACATTGTCTAGTTCACGGGACCTGGAAAAAGCCAACTCTGTTGGACCTGGCTGGTCGCTGGGATTCGTGCGGCAGAATGCAATCCCGTAGGTATTCTGGCCCGATGCCATGTAGGGCTTTATAGATCATAACCAACACCTTGAATTGCATCCAGAAACCAATTGGCAGCTAATGCAGTCTGTGGAGTGTTGGAGAAATATGTGCATGTCTGGGCAAGCCCATGACTGCTCGTGTGGCTGCATTGTGCACAAGTTGCAGTTTCCGAACGCTCTTCGAAAGTAACCACCTGTAGAGAGCATTGCAGTAGTCAAACCTTGAGGTGATAAGGGCATGAGTGACTGTGAGTAAAGACTAGGTTCGCCTAGGCCCACAACTGGTGCACTAGGTGAACCTAGGCAAACGCCCCCCTTGCCACAGCTGAAAGATGGTGTTCTAAACTCACCTGTGGATTGAGGGGGATGCCCAAGTTGCAGACCCTCTCTGAGGGGGTCAAAAGTTCCCCCCACCCAGTATAATGGATGGACAGATGGAAGTGTCCTTGGGAAACAGCACCCACAGCCACTCCATCTTGTCGGGATTGGCCTTGAGCTGTTAGCACCCATCCAGACCCTAACAGTCTCCAGACACCTCACTTCTACTGCTTCACTGAGTGGACATGGGGTGGAGATGTATAGCTGGGTATCATCAGCATACTGATGACAGCTCACTCCATGCCCTCGGATGATCTCGCCCATTAAACAGCAGGGGGGAGAGGACCGATTTCTGAGGAACTCCACAAGGGAGGACCTAGGAGCCAACCTCTGACCCCCCACTAACACTGACTGCAACCGACCAGAGAGGTAGGAGGAGAACCACCATAAAACGGTGCCTCCCAATCCCAACCCCTCCAGTCAGCGCAGAAGGATACCATGGTCGATGGTATCGAAAGCCGCTGAGAGGTCAAGAAGCACCAGGATAGAGGATAAAACCATATCCCGGGCCTGCCAGAGATCATCCATCAGCGCAACCAAAGCAGTTGCCATGCTGTAGCCAGGTCTGAATACTGACTGTTGAGGGCCCAGATAATGGGCTTCATCCAAGGACCGTTGGAGCTAGAGTGACATCACTTTCTCAGCAACTTTCCCTCTAAAGGGAAGGTTGGAGACAGGATGATAGTTGTTAAATATAGCTGGGTTCTGGAAGGCTTCTTGAGGAGGGAGCGCACAAGTGCGTCTTTGTAGGAAGCTGGAAATAACCCGTCCCTCAACGAAGCGTTGATAATCTCCTGGACCCAGCTCCATGTCACCTCCCTGTTGGCTGAAACCAGCCAAGAGGGACACAGGTGGCGGAACTCACAGCTCCAATGGCCTTGTCCACTTCATCAGGTGTTAATCAGGTCAAACTCCTCCCAAACAGATGGACTAGGACAGGCCCCTGTCATCTCGACTGACATGTGGCTCACCTACTACTCGCACAGAACCATCCTCTGCCCCCCCCCACCTCCTGCTGGGCCACCAAGCCAGAAAGGTTGGGGACCACTGCTCTAGACCAAGTTGGCTTAGTAAAAAAACTAACATTAACAGCAGTTTGACAGTGGAATTAGTTACCCTTGGGGCAATTTCTCCACTGGATGTGTTCCAGCAAGCATTAGATAGCCATGTATTTAGAAAGTCTTTATTTGGATTTTGTAACTTAGCCAAAGTTTGGACCTTGTAATTTAAATGGTCCTTTTCATCCCTATTTCAAATCTTCAATGCTTGAAGTAAACAAGCAGAATTTGCTAGACACACTCTGAGAAGGTTAGGAGAGAGAATGTGACTTTACTCCCTTAAATGCAGAGACATTGAAGTAAGTGGATGTGTGTATTGTACTGATGCTCCGTGCAATGTGATTTGTCTTAAAACTTTTCTTTCCTGTTTCGTCCTATAAACAAATACTCTAAAATGCAGTCAGAGTCATTTCAAACTTGAGACACTTCTGGCAGGATCAGAAGAGTATCATGACATTTCCTGTGAGATCCAAACAGCCTATTTCAAATTCAAACTATATAAAAAAGCTGTTTATTTTCAAAGTTTAAGTGTTTTCACTCCTTAGTTGAATGAATTAAATAAATAAATAAATAGATTGTAAATAAAATATGTCATATTAAAGTAATCAACTCAGTTTCTTGAAGATTTCTAAGGGGAGATACCCAGCTATGGGCAACAAATACATTGAATTATTACTGCCTATTTTCATGCCTAGCATACCACTTTTTCTGTTTCCATTTTTCATCTATTTTTCATCTCACTGTGCTGCAGAAACTAAAACAACAATAGCACTTTACTTCCAATAGGTGCTATAAAAATAAAAGTACCGTGTGTATGGAGATGTATTTGAAGGATATGTATTTGAAGATGTATTTGCGGAGAGGGGCGGTATACAAATCTAAATAATTAATAAATAAATAAATAAATACATGACTATTAAGTATCTTAGAAATGTAAAGGGTAGAAACATTATTGAGCCTAAAATTTCTGTTGTTAAGCAAGGCAGTCGTTAAGCGAGTTTTGCCCCATTTTGTGACTATCACACACACTTGTTAAGCAAATCACTGTAGTTGTTAAGTGAATTATTAGATAATTAAGTGAATCTGGCTTCCCCCTTGACAGTTTTAATTACAAATGGTCCTGAGAGAGTGCAACTGTCATAGATACATGCTAGTTGCCTGAATTTTGATCACATGATCGGAATGTGGGATGCTGGGGATGCTGCAGCAGTGTGAAAATCTGTCGCAAATTGCTTTTTGCAGTGCTATTGTAACTTTAAATAATCACTAAACTAATGTTCGTAAATTGAGAACTACCTAAACAAAATATGTTTTTAAAAGACTATGTGTTATTTTTATAGACTGGTATTAATAAAATTGATTGAACAGTTTGTTTTTGTTTGTGCATTTTTTTTCTGTTAGGAAACTGGACTACCATTAATTTCCAAAAGCCTTTGGAAGAAGGACTAAATGCAACGGGGGCAAATTGTCTGTGGGAATGAAGTGGTTGGGAGAATCCAAGAACATGGTGGTGAATGGCCGGAGAAATGGAAGCAGGTTATCTAATGACCACCATCAAAATCAGTCCAAATTACACCATTCTGGAAAGGAAAATCCAAAGACTGGCAAAAATGGAGTTGAGAGACGGTCCAGCAGATGTATGTATATTTGCTAGGATGATCTCAAATTACCACATTTGTTAATTTTTAAAAAGCTGTATTTGCAAGTATATTTTCTTACTTGTATATATTTACAAACTTTCTTATTTATATATGATGACACAGTAATGTGCACAAATAATTTATATTTTTTTAAATAAATTGAAGTCCCAATGAAAGCTTAAAAGTGAGCCTTATAGTCTTCCTTTCAATGTTAAAAAATATTGCTAATGCATAATTCGCAGTGGTAAGGAATTCAGTTTTCCACGTATTTATAATTTGTCCCAGAAAATGTCACCAGAACACAATCTACAGTCACAATATTCAGCGGAGTATATGTTTACAGGAGCAGTTTTAAAGGCTTGCTACTCATAATTGTTTAATTTCATTTTCATATAGATATTGGATCTGAGTTAAATAAATAGAACATTAGTTTAAAAGAAACAAATTTGAGTTTCCATTGCTGAACATAAGAGGGTAATTTATTTTGGGTTTTGATTGGTTTAAATGTTGCCATTTATTTATTATAATTGTTTCACAATAGAGAAACAAGTTACATGCTTTACTATTTTTAATGGTCATAAAGATTCATATGGCTTATATGGCTTCATTTTTCAGAGCAACTCCAAGTAAGACATTCTTGCTGTCACGTCATACTTCATATGTCATTATACAACTAGGCCAAGACCAAAATTACACTACTGAAGTCAGTACTAATTTAATAATCCCGCAGAGGTACATAACTTTCTACTTACAACAATCACTTCTTCTTTCCTTTTGTAACTGGAGAACTTTGAGTAGGATAGGAGACTTTGATTTGCTTTAGGTTTTTGGACGTAGAATGTGGTTTTATCCTGAAATCAAGCATGATCTAAATGTCAACATGTTAAAATTGAATAATGAATTATCCATTAGCAGACTGTGCTTGTATGATTTTTCTTTTACATAGCATATTTTATACAAAATCATGATTCCCTTATTATACAGTTTACTGAATGGACCAACTGCAAATCAATCATTATGTACCATTACACCTAATTTTAAGAAATGCCTGCAGGCTGCACTAATAATGCTGGTTGTCTATATGTGATACAATTTTAAAATCAGAGTGTGATTATTTTTATTTAATGTTTGAGGGATAAAATGAAAGAGACATTGAATTGATATCAGAATAGATAGAATTTGCTAGGACGCAGTGTTAGTATTACACAAAAGTAAAAATATACAAGTTCAAACCACTTCTGATAAAATACAGTATAAACTGTGTAAGCTAAATTAGTTTTTTCCTAATGAAAATAATTCATCAGAGATGCCATGCAACCTACATTGTAAAGCACTCATTAATTCATACAAAAGATGACAATTAATCATCTTTTGGCTCTTTATGATATATGCATTGTTCATTCCCTGAACATTTCCTATGGGGCCTCACCTGAAAGTCTCTATTCAGTCAGGAGTAACTTCTGTCATCACAAATATCCTGGTGAGAATGAATCTTCTGCATAATGGAAGTATTGTGCCCACCACCGGACCAACACATACTTGGGATAAGCTTCTGCATTATTCTCAAGATTCCTGTTTTTTCCCTGTTCTCTATACGAGGAGAAAGATCAATACAATTCAGTGTTCAGCATCAGCTAATCGTTTGTTTTGATTTATGCAGGTAGTGGTGGTTCGGGATTTGAGGGCCAAAGTCGCTACGTGCCTTCTTCTGGAATGTCTGCCAAGGAGCTATGTGAGAATGATGACCTAGCAACTAGTTTGGTTCTTGATCCATATTTAGGCTTTCAAACACATAAAATGAACACTAGGTAATTGTTTTATTATTGAGCAAACATAAAGCCTTGTTTGTTTTAGTTAAAATCTATGTGGATCTGACACATTTAAAGTGTAAAAAAAATAACTCAGAGCACTTGGAATTAGGTATTTAATTAAGGAAAATTTGACTGCTTTAATTCAGATTTATTTTTTGTGTTCATTAACATGTTCTTCATAATTCCTCAAGCTGTATTTATGAAAGGCAACCTGCATCATAGATGTCAAGATACTAGATTTGTTTCCTCCTTTCTATTTTCTGGACTATCCTGGCAATCAACCCATCTTTATTGGGTTTTCCTGAAGTTATTTGTTTTGCTTTTTAAGGATTTTTTATTACTCCATTTTATGTGTGAATAAAATTGCCCAAAAATTGAGATTGAATAGACCAGTACATAATAGCAAATGAATGGATTACAATAACATGAAAGTATTTTAATTAGCATCTGTAATGGCTGCTTTATTTTATTATATAAGTAGGAAAATTATTTAAAACAACTAAAAGAGAGAAGATGATAGATTTACCAGTTGTGTTTTTGAAAAAATCCTGTCTTATTAGAAATCACATTCTTTTAAGCACACACACTCTCTGTGTATGTGCTTGTGGTGTGTTAGGTAACTTTGTATGTGTTAGGTCAGTGTTTCCCAACCTTTTTTGAGCCGCGGCACATTATTCACATTTACAAAATCCTGGGGAACATTGAGCGGGGGCGGAGGGGGCGGGTGTGTGTGTGTAAAAAAAAGTTTGGACAAAAAATATCTCTCTTCCTCCCTTTCGCTCTATTTTTCTCTCTCTCCCTCTTTCTCTCTCTCTCTCCCTTCCCTCCTCTTTCTTTCCCCTCTCTCCATCTCTCCTTGTTTCTCCCTTCCTTCCTCTCTTTTTTGCCCTCCTTCCCTCTCTCTGTCTTTCCCTCACCCTCCTTCCCCTCTCTTTCTCTCTCTCTCTTGCTGTCTTTCTCTCTTTCTCTCTTCCCCCTCTCTCTCCCTCTCTCTTTCTCTTGCTATCTCTCTTTCTCTCTCTATTTTGCTTTCTCTCTTTCTCTCCCCCCTCTCTCTCCCTCTCTCTTGCTCTCTTTCTCTCTCTCTCTTTTGCTTTCTCTATTTCTCTACCCCCTCTCTCTCCTTCTTTCTCTCCCCCCTCTCTCCCTCTCTCTTTCTCTCTCTCCCTCTCTTGCTATCTCTTTCTCTCTCTCCCCCCTCTCTCCCTCTCTCCTCTCTCTCCCTCTCTTGCTATCTCTTTCTCTCTCTCTTTCTATCCCCCCTCTCTTCCTCTCTCTACCTCTCTTGCTATCTCTTTCTCTCCCCCCTCTCTCCCTCTCTCTCTCTCTCTCCCTCTCTTGCTATATCTTTCTCTCTCTTTCTCTCCCCCCCTCTCTTCCTCTCTTTCTCTCTCTCCCTCTCTTGCTTTCTCTTTGTCTCCCCCCTCTCTCCCTCTCTCTTTCTCCCAGTAGCCATGGGGCGACAGCAGGGTGATCAGCTGTGAAGCGGAGCTCCAGAACGTAGGCACAGACGGTGGTGGCTAGACGCCATACATTTCTCCGTACTGAAGGAGCGGGTCCAGCAGTCACATGGGTTGCTCATGTCCAATCCGGTGGAACTGAGCCTAGTGTTAAAAAAGCTTGCCGGATCCGCCCCTTCCCCAGAATTCGCTCAGTTCGCATATCCTGCGGTTGTATTGTGATAGCTCGTTCAACATTCTAACACCTTCCCTTCGATCTTTTCCTTCAAAAGTAGTAAGAATTGTTTATCCTTATTTGTTTACTTGCACTAATAGCGCCAGCCGTTTGTGGCTCGGCTTTTTTCCTTGGGAGAAGTTGCGGTTTCGTTTTCCCCCGGCTGTTTTGCCGTTTACGATCCCCGCTGCCGCTTGTGGATTCTTTTAATCCTTTGGCCTGGAGGTCCTGGTGCAAGTATTGATTCATTGATTCATTATTGTATTATTGTAAAAGGGCTTAAAAAATACCTCCTGCGGAGTGAGACGCTTGTTTCTAGTCTCCTGGACTTAGTCGATCGCTTCCCCTTTAAGAATTCTATTACGGAGCGATTTTTCGGCGCGAAGGCCTTCGCGCCCTTTTTAAATTTAGGCCTCTCGTGTTGGCCTCCTGCCAGCCGCGTAGGCCTCAGTCCACCGCGTGGATCCCGGAGTGGGCTTTGGGACGCTCAGGCTTAATTCTCCACCGGCTAAGCCTCCAACCAGAGTGCCTTGGTTTACTTTAAGTTAAGTTTAGGGAGGCTGGCCACGCTGTATTTGGGGACACGAACTCTGGGTTTGCCCAGATTGCCCTCAAGTCTCAGCAGCTCCGAGGCCTCGGAGCAGGATCCATACCTCTTGGGAATTCCTTGAAATCTTCTCCCTAATTATTCAGTTTTTGGCTCAGCCTGGTCTTCTGTTAATTGTCAGACTATGGCTACTTTTCCCAAGAGAGGCACAACTAAAGGTCCCAGAGAGGCCAGGCCTACAGGCGATGAGATTACCAGTATCCCCCAGGCCTCGACCTCCTCTTCTTCAGGGGCCCGCCCCTCGACCAAGGTCACCAGGGCTGAGAAGAGAAGGGACCTAGCCCTACAAAGAATCCATGACAAATCAGCAAAGCGTTTGAAAGTACAGGCCCAAGTACTCAGTAGTCAAGACCCCCCAGAGGCTTCTAGTCTGCCTCCTTCTGGGGTCCCTGTGTTATCTCTGGATGAGCCAAACCTAGACAGACCCCAACCTAACCTATGGGGAATAGGTCCAGAGGAACCAGATATTATTGAAGATTCCCCCCAGCCAGGATCCTCCCAGGCCTTCAGGGATTCTTCTGCCATTCCTGCTGATATTTCTAGTTTACCTCCTGAATTCCAATCTATTTTTTCTGTGTTGTCCAAGGCCATTGATGCTAAATTCTCTACCATCAATGAGCTTCCCTTACCTCCTCCACCTCCTCGCCCCTCCCGCCCCTTGGGTTCTTCCCCAGCGGTTAGAGCTCCTATTCAGGATGATTCAGATTCCTCTCAGGACGAATATGAGGATATGGAGGAGGATGAGGATCCCTTTCAAGGCCTCTCAGATGATGAGGAATCCCAAATAAAGGTTCCTTCTCCAATTACTATTTTTCCTTCTCAATTGTTCAAATCTCTCCTCCTCAAAGCTAGAATTTCTACGGGATTGGCGGCTCAGGAGAAACAGGCCTCCACATCCACTGATCCCCCGGAGGAGAATTTACCTTACTTCACAGAGGAACAGGAGGATAACGAGGTAATTCCTATGCCTAAATTGTTTAAAGATGCCTTACTTAAGCAGTGGGATTTCCCAGCCTCTGGGCTTAATCCCTCAACCAAGGACAGAAAATTGTACAAACTCTCCTCTTCCTATGAGGAGCTCTTATCCTTTCCTAAACCGGATGAACCTGTCAAGATCCTTCACTCGGCGGCTGCTGTGCCAGGCGAAGCAGAGGAAGTCCTCCGCCCAGAGGACAAGCGGATTGAACAAATGCTCAAAAGAGGATTCACCGCAGATTCCTGGGCCATTAAAAGTTCTGCAGCGGCTTCCTTTTTCTCCAGAGCCATGCTTCTGTGGCTTCGCCAACTTCAGCAGCATATTCCTCCCGATGACTTGAGAGGTCAACAAGACTTCAACAAGGTCTTTGCAGCTGCCCAGTACGTGGCTGATGCCACTTTACAATCTACTAGATTTTCTGCTAAGTCTATTGCAGCTTCTACAACGGCAAGAAGACTCCTATGGATTCGCCCTTGGCAAGCGGGAGTACGCCAGAAGTGGCAGTTATCCCTGGGACCCTTAAAGCGCGACCTTCTTTTCGGTGATCTTCTGGATCCACTCCTCACGGAAACCACGGACAAGAAGAAAGTTTTGGGTCCAACCACCAAAAAGGCTACCAAAACGCAGTCCTTTCGTCGCCCAGGGCGTCAGCAAGATCAAGCGGCTTCCTATCAGAGATCTCCAGGTCAGTATTCCCCCCGCTTTCGTTCCCAAGGTAGGAACTCCAGGGGCAGAGGCTTTCGCTTCCAAAGGGGAGCGTCCTCTAACAGGGCTTCAAAGAAACCTAGATGGTAATTTTTCCTCAATTCCCATAGGTGGTCGCCTAGCCCATTTCGCCTCTAGTTGGCGTCTCACCTCCAAGGACCCCTGG
Source organism: Erythrolamprus reginae (assembly GCF_031021105.1). Taxonomy (NCBI): domain Eukaryota; kingdom Metazoa; phylum Chordata; class Lepidosauria; order Squamata; family Dipsadidae; genus Erythrolamprus; species Erythrolamprus reginae. The sequence goes on along the minus strand of NC_091950.1, from coordinate 135,155,371 downwards.
GTCATTGACACTGTTCAAACAGGCCTTCTTCTAGAATTTATTTCTCCCCCTCCGAAACGTTTTATTTCCTGCCCTTCTCCCAGGTCCTCCTCAGATTGTAACCGTATGGAGGAGGCCATTTCTCACTTATTGTCCATCAGAGCCATTCAACCGGTTCCCTCCGGTCAGAAGGGTCTAGGTTTTTATTCCATCCTATTTATGGTTCCAAAATCCTCCGGAGGTTGGAGAGCTGTTTTGGATTTAAAGAAGCTTAACCTATTCATCAAATATAGGAAGTTTAAGATGCACTCCTTATCATCTATTTTGGCCGCCATCCACACGGGAGATTTCATGGTCTCTTTAGACCTCACTGAGGCCTATCTCCACATTCCTATAGCCAAATGCCATAGAAAATTTTTACGTTTCTCTTTTCAAGGCAGGCATTTCCAGTATAGGGCGATGCCTTTTGGCCTTTCCTCGGCCCCTCGGGTCTTTACAAAGCTCTTGGGGTCCCTGGCGGCCTATATCCGGGCGTCTCCCATTCACATTTTATGTTATCTTGATGATATTTTGATTCATGGGAACTCCCTAGAGAAAGTGAAAACAGACCTTTCTATCACCATGTCAGTCCTTCAGGACCATGGATTTTCCATCAACTTTGATAAAAGTCATCTCCAACCTTCCACATCCATCTTACACCTGGGATCCATTATTAATTCAGAATCCTCCCAGGTTTTTCTCTCTCCCGAGAGAAAATTCAGTATAGGGGAGTTAATTTCTTGCATTTTATCTAAACCTTCAGTATCCATAGTAACCCTGTCTTCCCTTTTGGGGAAGATGGTGTCATGCATAGGCATCATTCCCTGGGCTCGCCTTCATGCTAGGGAACTTCAGTGGCTCCTATTACCCTTTCAGAGATCGGGGCACAGCAACTCAAATCGTCGCATTGTCATCCCACCAATTGTTCGCAGATCCTTCAAGTGGTGGAAGTCTCCGGCCATGGACAAAGGATCCCCGTTCAGGTGCCCGGATCAATTTGTCATCACCACAGATGCCAGTCTATCGGGATGGGGCGCCCACGCCCAGGGGATGATAGCCCAGGGCACGTGGTCCCCGGAGGAAGCTTCCAAGCCAATCAATTGGCTAGAGTTAAGAGCCGTTTCCCTGGCTCTGAAGCATTTCTCTCCTCGCATTCCCAACCGGCACGTTCTCATTCTCACCGACAACATTGCCACAAAAGCCATATCTGCAGACAGGGGGGCACGAGATCCAAGGCCCTCATGAGGGAGGCCCTCAAGTTAGGCCTTTGGGCGGAAAAACATCTTCGGTCGCTCCTAGCCGACCACATCTCGGGGAGCCTCAACGTTCAGGCGGATTGGCTATCTCGAGCACGATAGACCCAGGAGAGTGGAACCTCCATCAAGACCTGTTCCATCAAATCAGCCTCAGATTCGGCCTACCAATTCTGGATCTCTTCGCGACCAATGCGAACGCCCAGCTCCCTCGCTTCTTTTCCAGATTTCCATCCCCGGGAGCGGAAGCAATCAATGCCCTCCGGAGCCCATGGCCTCCAGGCCTACTTTACGCATTCCCTCCAATTCCAATTCTCCCGGACGTGATTCACAAGGTCCTCACCGAGAGGGCCCAAGTAATCTTAATCGCCCCTCATTGGCCCCGCCGGCCCTGGTTCGCGGATCTCCAACAGTTATCCGTCCAGGACCCTTGGCGACTCCCCGTTTCGGGGGATATGCTGCGGCAGGGGGCCTCATTCCATCCAGATCCGGAGTGGTTCCACCTCACCGCCTGGCTGTTATCAGGAGAGACTTAGAACTGCGTGGTCACGACCCCGATACAGTGGAGGTCATTTTAAAGGCCAGAAGGGGTTCGACCAATCGAATCTACGACCACACGTGGTCCAAGTTTCACCAGTGGTGTCTACAGGAAGGCCTCTCTCCCCTGTGCATTCCCATACACAGAATCATTTCCTTCCTTATGCAAGGTTTCCATAAAGGACTTTCCACCAGCACCCTCCGGCGTCATCTGGCAGCCATTTCATCTGTCCTAGGGGGCCCCCGCAGACAGCCTCTCCGATCCTTCCCAGAAGTTCAGGAATTCCTCAAGGGCATAGCCAACCTCAGACCTTCCAAGGTTCACAGGTACCCATCCTGGGATTTGCCACGGGTTCTCCATTCCCTCACGCAGGCACCATACGAACCCCTAAAATCGGCATCCCTCAGGTACCTATCCTTTAAAGTAGCATTCCTGGTGGCTATTACCTCTGCCCGACGCATTTCGGAGCTGGCTGCCCTCTCAATCAGGCAGGACCTTTGTCAATTTCATCAGGACAAGGTAGTCTTGCGACTGGACCCTACCTTCTTACCCAAGGTCAGTTCCATGTTCCACAGAACTCAGGACATTGTCCTACCTTCCTTCTGCCTCCAACGAGACCATCCCTTGGCAATTAGATGGCACACCCTGGATCTCATTAGAGCGCTGAGAATCTATATCCAACGCACAGGACCCTTTCGGAGGTCAGAAGCACTTTTTATAGCCCATCACCCCAGAGTCATGGGTGCCAAAGTGTCTTCAACAGTAATAGGCCGTTGGATCAGAGGGACTATATCTAAGGCCTATGAGTCGGCCTCCCTCTCAGTTCCAAGGAACATCACAGCGCATTCCACCAGGAGCGCAGCCACCTCGGCCGCTTGGGCAACTCAAGCCCCGTTGGAGGAGGTCTGCAAAGCAGCCACTTGGGCCTCGCCAAATTCTTTCATCAGGCACTACAAGATTGATTCTTACGCTTCAGCGGACGCTGCCTTCGGCAGAAGGGTACTCCAATCCGTTATCTCACATGATAGCAATCTAATCCCACCCTAGGGACCATCTATTGGGTATGTCCCATGTGACTGCTGGACCCGCTCCTTCAGTACGGAGAATAGGCGTTGATTGCTTACCTGAACGCCTCTTCTCGTACGGTGAGCGGGTACAGCAGTCACTTCCCGCCCTTGTATGTGTCTTCTTTACCTTCCTATAACCTTTCTTCCTCTAATAATAAGAGTTGAACACTACAGAGCTTCACAGCTGAGCCTAGTCTATGGATTCGCGAATTCTGGGGAAGGGGCGGATCCGGCAAGCTTTTTTAACACTAGGCTCAGTTCCACCGGATTGGACATGAGCAACCCATGTGACTGCTGTACCCGCTCACCGTACGAGAAGAGGCGTTCAGGTAAGCAATCAACGCCTATTCTGGTGTTGCGCTGGGCATGGACGTGGGGCTCGAGCCTCCGTCCTGGTCCAGCCAGCAGGCAAGTGCCAGCCACGCAATTCCAGCATTTCCAGCTGCCGCCGTCGGTGCCTCTGTTCCTCTGTTCCGTAGCTCCGCCTCACAGCTGATCACCCTGACGTCGCCCCACGGCTACTGGGAGAAAGAGAGAGGGAGAGGGGGGGGAGAGAAAGAGAAAGCAAGAGAGGGGGAGAGAGAGAGGGACCACCCTGCCACCACCCCACGGCATGGCTCCTGCCCGCTGCCGCCGCCATCACCCTCCCGCTGCGCGCCGCCCTCCCACTGCCGCTGCCCTCCCACCAAGCCCCAAAGCTCACCTGCTGACAGGGAAGCTCCAGCCGGGCGGGGCACCACAGCTGCTGGAAAACTTGGAAGGCGCAAAGAAGCAAGCTCAGCTTCCGGTCTCACAATTTTTTTCTCTTTGCAAAAAGTTGCGAGACCAGAAGCTGAGCTTATTTCTTCGCGGCACACCTGACCATGTCTCGCGGCACACCAGTGTGCCGCAGCACACCGGTTGGGAAACACTGTGTTAGGTAACTAGAATATAACATTTTTAAGCAAAAAACCTACTCACACTTCAGCAGCCTGTAAAAATGTTGATACAGTGGAGATATTTCTCATTTATTTTTAATACCAAGAAAAAAATAGGATTTTTTTTATTTATAGCCATTTCTAAATTTCAAGATTGACCTTAAAAATATCATGTTAAATTAAAACACCTCAACATAAATTATTAGGAGGGATTGTAGTTTCCTTTTTGGTTTGATTGACAAAAAAGCAAAAAGATACAAGAAACATACTTTACATAGAAGAAATATAATTGAGCCTCTCTCATTTTTAAACAGGTCATTAGAATTACCATATTTTTCAGAGTATAAGACGCACCAGAATATAAAACGCACCTTAACCTGGGGGGAATCAGGCTCTGACTGGGTGGCCAAGCTGCAGGGGCTTTCTGGGAAACCTGGTAGCATGATTATGAAATGGCAGGTCCAAGAAGATTGATGTGCTGCCTCTCTATCGGGCCTTTCTGAGACAAAGCCCAGCTTTCAATGCATTTTCCTGGGATGTTTCAGGAATCAGGCTCCATGTGGAAGTGAGGATCCCTGCTGCCTGGAACCACAAGATAATGTATCAATTCTATTACACAAGATAATGTATCAATTCTATTACATCAATAAAAAACTAACTCTCAAATAGAAGTAAACATGTATTTGTAATCCCAAATTGTAAATCTGAGTACCGTATTTTTCAAAGTATGAGACACCTCTTTTTCCCCAAAAAAAGAGGGTGTAGATCTGGATGCATGTTATACTCATAATGTAGCCCTGCCCACATGTTCCATGCATTGCATCTTCGAGTGGTTCCAGGCAGCAGGGATCCTCACTTCCACATGGAGCCTGATTTACAAAGTATACCTGACTCTCTCAGCCAGCTTTTGAAAGCAAAGTCAAATTCACTTAACGGTGGTTAACTTAGCAATTCTGGGATTCATATCTTAGCAGATATGGCAAAAGTTATAAAATCGGACACAACTCACTTAACAACTGCCTTGCTTAGCAATGAAAAGTCTTGTCTCATTTGTCATAAGTCAAGCACTATACATGTCTTATTAAAATGACATTTTGATATTTTTATACTTAGATTACCAACAAATCAAAAACAGATTGTCATACCAGATACATTTAAAGTGTCATGATACTTGGCCTGAAGTAATTAACAGATGTGCTTTTTCCAGGCCATGATCAATTCTCTAATCAGTTGTCTAAGAATCTAGAATTGTTCAGTCAACATTCTCTCAACCATTTATGCTAACAGTGCAAATTTGACAAAAGCATTATTAGAACAAGTGTATGTAATGATACTTCATTGAAAAGCATACAGAGCCGTACCTTCTTCAAATTAGGTATCACCTCACTTCCATGAAAGAGTATTGATTGTGGTGATGTTGATAACTGACTAGGTGCCCCTCAACTGATGCAGTCAGTATCGACCAAGAGGAGAACTATGCTAAAAGAACATGGGGTAGTCTGAATTTATCTTAATACTGGCATCTCCTCAAGGAACACAAAGTGAAGCTGATTGAACAATATGGGACAAGCAAATTGCTAGCCTCCCCCATTTGGCTTTTTCTGAATTTCCTTTTTGGCAACAGGAGGTCTTGCTTCAGCACAGATGTAACTTTGCTAAAATAACAAAAGAGGCAGTTAGCCTAACTTTCTGGCCTAAATTGCAAGTAGTCCTCACTTAACTAATGGCAATTGGGATTGGAATTTCCATCACTAAGCAATATGGTTGTAAGAGCTGCTACTACATGATTGCTTAGCAACAGCAACTCTAATACTTCTGGTTATTATCACCAGAATGTCATTTGATCATCTTTTGCTTTCCCATCGACTTCACTTATTGGAACCTGCAAAGTTGCAAATAGTGTTCACCTGACCGTAGAATGCCACAACATAGTTGAGAGGTGGGCCCAAACCCCCAGATCTCAATTGTAACCATAGGAACATTGTGACAGCTGAAAGTTCAAGGACCAGTCATAAGTAACACTTACTCAACACTGTCATAAGTTCACACAGTCACTGAATGAGTGGCTTAAGCAAGCACCACCTGTATGACCATTCATTCACCATCTCCTACAGATAATTGCAAAGCAAAGCAAAATAAAATATGCCATAGCAAAATCTGTGTCTCTGTACAATAGCTTCAAATAATCGTATAATGTTATATTTATTGTTTTACTGTTTTAATCTTTTATAATATTGTTTTATCATGTAAGCCATCCAGAGTCATGTGACAGCAAACTGAGCAACATTCAAATTTAATAAATAAATGAACCCAGTCATATTTATAGGGGCCAATGCATGAATTTGTACCAAAAAAAGGAGGAAGTAATTAGCCTACCTCACACCATTGCAAGAAAAATACAGGTTTCTTAATTAAAGTTATATCAAAATATTCTCTGTGTTGTTCATTAAATTGTGTGTTGTTATTTCAGTATTCAAAATCTAAAAACAAACATTGTTGCTAAAAGATCATATATTGTTTTATCTCAAAACAGATAGTCCTTGACATACTCATTTATTTTGAAGTTACAGTAGCACTGAAAAAGTGACTTCAATCGGTCCTCAACAATTGCAGTGATCCCATGGTCACATGGGCAAAATCTGGCTGCTTGGCAAAGTCATGTATTGACAATGGTTACAGTCTCTTGAGGACATGTGATCACAATTTATGACTTTCCCAGCCAGCTTCCAAAAAGCATAACCCAATGATGAAAGCCACATTCACTTAACCACCACACAATTCACTTAACTGTAGTTATTCACTTAACCATGGCAAAAATCTTTGCAAAACTGGATGTGACTTATTTAACAACTGTCTTGCTTAGCAATAGAAATTTTGATTGCAATTGTGATAGTAAACTGAGAATTACCTTTATATCAAATTTTCTCTGAAAGCTTATATCCCACCTATTCCTATGAAAAAAGAGCTCACAAAGCAAAGAAAATAAATAAAATTAATAAGCAGTTTATAAGAATATTGAACAGAACGAAAAATATCCAATTTCAAATAAAGTTTTGACTAAATTCCTAAGACATTTTTAACATACCACCTAACTGTACAATATCAGAGTTTTACACATCTTGCCAGCATTGCATAAGGTGACCTTATGCAATGAAGACCAAGTCTTAGGATTAACTACATTAATGAAATCAGGAGATAAATAATGCTCACAGGACTGAAGCGTGTAAATAGGAACATATGGAAGAAAACAATGCTCAACGTATCAAGAGAGGAATCTGTCCCAGGCAAATCATTATTTAGTGGATGTAATGGCCTGTAGGAAGGATCTTGGGAGCCTCAACTTACCAATTGTCATGCAAAAAATATGACTTATTGCATCTCATAAGAAACACTCTGATTTTGTGGAAAGTAAAAGTAAAGGAGGGGAGAAGTGCTTTCAGACTTGTAAGCAGAGGTGGGCTACTGCCCGGACGGGGGAGGGGGACACGCAGTGGGGTAGCAAAAATGGAGCTCCACCCCAGAGCACCCAATTTGTATTGAAAGATTTTGAAAGAAAATGCAGGGCATCCTGCGTACACCAGGCCCTCAGTGTGGTAATAAAATATTTGGTAGCCCTTCACTGCTTGTAAGATACTGTTACATTAAAGGTAGTGTTAGTAATTAATGATTTGTGTTGCTTGTTTGAACTACCTTGAAGGTTAACACTATACATATGTAAAACAAACCTCATTTGTGTTTTTAAAAGATTTATTTGATTAGTATGTCATGCAAATGAAATAGATATGTGATCACTGAGACAACAGATACTGTTCTGTATTTCAGATGTGACTTCCATGTTTTTTAACAAGGCTATTGATATTTCCTTGTCATTATTAAAAATGTTTCTCCTACTACAGTAACTATAATTATTCCTCTTTTAACCATTTGTATAAAACCTGTTGAAACAATATTCATTTCTACTTTTCATCCCATTGTAATTTAGTTTTTCTGAATATATAAAGTGGCTAAATAAAATTCACCCTGATTGAAGTTCTATCTTGGGTTTTTTTCCTTTTTTGCCTGAGGTTTCGACCAATAAAAGGAAGACAGGAGGAACTGAAGGAGGTGATTGAGCGTTTTAAAAAAGATGAGCACTTGGAAAAAGCCTTCAGGTCCTTGACGTCAGGTGACTGGGCCCGGCACTATTTTCTTAACAAGAACAAAATGCAGGAAAGGTTGTTCAAAGAACACGTAGGTGTATTTATACTTAATCCAAGTTCAGTTTGTTACAAGTACACTTTATAGGATATTGTGGATGTTAAACTGGAAGAAAAAAAATCTGTTTCTATCTTTAGCAAACACCCAGAGTCACTTGGAGTTGGATGATGTACAAATTTGATAATTTAATAAATGCTATGTCAGATTTTTTTAAATTAACTAGCTGGATAAAAATTAACACTGGAAAAAGGGAAAGTATTGAGGTAGAAAGCTTCAAAGAAAAGAAAAAACGACGTTATCAGAGGCAGCTGGAATCAAATGAAGGCAATTGTTTGCTCTTTATATAATGAAATGCTGTGTCTTGGAAAAAGTTTGTGCAGATATACTTGATTTCCTAATCATAAAGAAATAACTGGAATTATGTCCCCTATGAACATTTATTGAAATGGCTTTAAATTGATGCATTAGAATACAGCTTTTCTTAGTGAGTGGTATATAGGAAGTGAATAAGTATAAATTTGAAGACTGAATTTAAGGAATAAGCCAGAAACTCCTACTAACTCTTCAAACTTATATTTATTCACTTCCTATATACCACTCACTAAGGAAAGCTGTATACTAATGCACTAGGCATTAATGGTTTTATGAAGAGATGCAAATTTTAAATATTAAATAGCTAAAACAATTAGTGTCCTATTTTTATTGTTTTTTTAAAAGATATGATTTACATCTCATCTTTGCAGAATATTACACATTGAGGAAATTAGGGCTTCATACATTGAAAGTCTGTCCTTTGGAAAAAGGTGTGTTATTTTAAAAGGAATTCTTACTTGTATGATAAAGCCTTGAATACTATTGAATACCTTGGTAATACTGTGTCTCAGAGAATTGTAAAAATTGGCGTTTAATACATTCAAAAACTAACTTTCTTCCCTGGCTGGAGAATGCTGGAACTCCTGATGATAATGATTTAATACACAATGTGATAGTTGATGTGAAATTGGCTGGAAGTCTGTGTAAGGATATAATAATTTTTCCCTCCCCTTTGCTACATAAAAGTGATTTTGAAAGCTCAAATTTTATACTGTATGTTATATAAAATACATGCTAATTTGTATTTACTCTGAGGTTCTGTGAAGCATATAGGTGAGATGTTAATATTCTGACTTTTTAGCAAGTATAGCATCGATTCGGTGCAATTTGGCAGCACAGAATATACTGAAGTTCTTAGCAGGTTTTTTTAAAATATATTTTTCCCTTCTGCAGGTATTTATTTATTTACGAATGTTTGCAACTGACAGTGGATTTGAAATATTGCCATGCAATCGATATTCATCAGAGCAAAATGGAGCCAAAATAGTTGCAACAAAAGAATGGTAAATATTTGAGGGGTGTGTGGGATTTGTTGCTGAGCCAAATTTTTGAAGCAATAAAATTGTGTGGGGAGATATGCGGTGTAAAATGTGATAAATACAGTGTTCCCTCAATTTTCGCGAATAATAATAATAATAATAATTTATTAGATTTGTATGCCGCCCCTCTCCGAAGACGCCACGGTTTTTCAAAAAATATTAATTTAAAAAAACGTTGCGGTTTTTTCCCCCTATACCACTTTTTTTTCCACCCGATGATGTCATACGTCATCGCCAAACTAGTAATTTTTGCAAATAAATAACAAAAAAACCCCAATTATTGTTAATAAATAATTATGTTTATAAATATCAAGATCACTAAATTTCTTATTCAATGGCGAGTACCAGTAATAATGGTTGTTAAGGGAATGGGAAATGGCAATTTAGGGGTTTAAAGTGTTAAGGGATAGCTTGTGATACTGTTCATAGCCAAAAATGGTGTATTTACTTCTGCATCTCTACTTCGCGGAAATTCGACTTTCACGGGCGGTCTCAGAACGCACCCCCTGCGAAAATCAAGGGAACACTGTAAATAAAAACGACATTTTTTGTGCCAGGGAGGCCTTTTTAACATGCCCCTTCTAAGCTTTTATCTATTTTTCATTATTTTTGCTTTTCCCAGTCTGCTGCTACTTTAGCATTATTCTTTTTCAGTTGAAAGAATTTCCTCCTGGATTGATTGTCAGATGTTCACCTAACTTAGAAGTCAGGCAGTGCCAAAATTAAATTGAACAAACAAGTAAATAAAAGCTGTGTTGAACCATTTGTATAACCTCTGCAACCTTAAGTACTATTGAATTTAGCAAATTAAAGAGTTACTACTAGTAATTGGACTTTTTAAAAACATTTCATTAAGAAAGCTAATTTTCTACCAAAAAAAAGTCTGGTTGGCAGGACAGAATGGTAAGGAATTTATCCCTTTTGTATTATGGAAATTAAATTATACAAAATAATTTATTTCTTTGTTTATTAGGAAACGAAATGACAAGATAGAGTTATTAGTAGGTTGTATTGCAGAACTCTCTGAACTAGAAGAGAATATGCTGCTCAGACATGGAGAAAACGACTTTAGTGTCATGTATTCAACACGGAAAAATTGTGCTCAACTCTGGCTTGGTCCAGCTGCTTTCATTAATCATGGTAAGCAGACTTTTTTTTTTAGTTGAATTTGCAAGTCCTTCTTAATGTATTTTTATTTCGATCCTAATTTAATCTAAAATGATCTGAAATAATAATCCTATTTGAAATGGAGTTAGAATTATTTATTAAATATTTAGAATTTTGCTATTGTCTCTATTTTAGTTAAGTTGTGCTATAGATTATAAAACCTGTATAAAACCTTACTTTAGGTATCTGTAATTATTCATGTTTCAGGTCTTATCAACAGTTAATTGATTTTATCTTTTGGACCTTTTTCAGATTGCAGACCCAACTGTAAGGTAGGTGTGCAATGTTTTACATAATCAGATTTTTAAAATGAAATTACATTTTAAAAAACTTAAAAAAAATTAAAATAATTTTTAATTATTCATCTTTTGCAGTTTGTTTCAACTGGCCGTGATACAGCATGTGTGAAAGCTTTGCGAGATATTGAACCTGGGGAGGAGATTTCTTGCTATTATGGAGATGGCTTTTTCGGAGAAAATAATGAATTTTGTGAATGCTACACGTGTGAAAGGTAAAATGGAATACAGAGGTCATACAGAATCAACCCAAACCAAAAGGCAAATTGGAATAAAATAAATCTTACATCTCACATCAAATTGGTAGTTAACTTCCCTAGCACTTCCTTATAAGTGTTAAACGACATGGGGAAGAGCATTGTAAAGATGTAAGAGCTGAAGTGTTCCCTCCTTGATTCTGCAATGGTGGTGAATGCAAGAACCAATTGTAAATTTACTTTTCCAGCACCATTTTAATGTCAAATGGTCACTAAGGATGGTCATTAAGTGAAGACCAGCTATAAGAAAGAAAGAAAGTTTTAACAGCACCATCGTGCAAGAGACTGCTTAATTCACATCAAAAGTTTTTAGACCATCTAGGAAAAGTCTCAAGAAACACAATAGGTCTTTAACTCATTGCGATGGTTAATTGACAAAATAATCAGCCTCACATACAATTTGCATCTACATAACCAATTTGTCTTAGCTTCCCTTCCCTGGCCCTCATCTCATCACAGTTTAAATCCAGTATCAATCTAACTACTTTATGCATATGATGGTGAGCCACAAATAATTAAAGGTAATGCCTTTTAGTAAAATTATTTAGTTGAAAAAACTACTAGAATCTTGATTTAAAATATCTAAATGGTGCGTGTTTTGCTGCAGGTGTGGACCATCCAAAGCCAGTTGTTTACATGTATCTAATAACACTTTGTGCACATAATATCTTACACCTCTCTACTTTTTCTTGCTTGAGGATATTTAAAATGGAAAGTGTTAGAAATGCTTTTTCTTTATAGTGGTGGAAATAGCATTCAGGAATGAGTTAACCTCATCTGTTCAGCTGATTGGACTGAGCTTTTGACTCAGTCCTTCAGTCTGGACAGATGTGTCAGGAGTTCTCCTTCAAGGTTAATATGTTCCTGGATGCTTCTTCACACAGTCAGTTTGACAACTGTCTTACAATTGTGAGTTTAGACCAGCTGACTCCCCCTTGAGTGGTCAAGTCTCAGGGAGATACCCAGCAGCAAGGGCTTCGGCTCTAGCCTCAGGAAGGGCCCTCTGCTGTCAGATTAGCATTACCAGTCAGCCAAACAACTAATCATCATTCAGTTGAGCAGCAATTGCTCAGAATAAACTCTGGAGTTTCGCGTTCCCCTAATAGCAGCAGAGGCAGCCATCGAGAAGCTTCATGCTCCCTATAAACGGGAAGTAGTGGTTTTTGGAGCTTCACACTCCCATTTTGGGCGAGTAAGGCAGCCATTGCAGGAGCTCCACGCTCCATGAAGAGATTTGCTTTGCTGCCCGACAACTGCTTGAATCTCCCAACGACTTGACCACCTGAGGGGAGTCATCTGGTCCAAACTCACGATTGCAAGACAGTTATAAAATTGGTAGTAGTTGCTATCAAGTAGTAGTTGCAGTAACCTTCTCCTGGAGTGGGCAGGGGATGGAGATTTTGCAGTAAATTTCCCATGGAGCGGGTAGGGAATGGAGATTTTACAGTATAGCCTTCCTCTGCCACGCCCCCAGGCCATGCCCACAGAACTGGTAGTAAAAAAAAATTGAACCCCACCATAGGATTAACCCATTCTTGGATGCTATCTCTACCCCACGAGAAGGAGTGTATCAGGTAAGATCAACACCCCTTTTTTTATTTTGTTCAATTTTGCATTTAGTTATTTCTGGCATGCAGATAGAATTTTTTAAGATTAGATGGTTTACTAAAATGTAACTTTTTAAAGATTAGATGGTTTACCCAAATTCTTCTTTTTCTGTGTGAATAAATATTGTTTGACATCTAAGGAAATACATGAACATTTAAATATCCTTTTAATTTTAAACTTCATATCAATTTAATTTATAACTTTCATTTCTATTTTAAGATTAAAGTTTGCCAGGCAGTTATCTAAGATATTTGATTCATCGTTATTCAGCTTCATCAAAATTACTTTATCCTATACCTTTTTACTAAGTATATATTCAGTAAAACACATCTTCAGATCATATCCTCCATATCCTGAAGAAATAATACAAAATATTTTCTACAGAACACATGTTAATTCTTCTAATTAATAGTGTACTATCATATTTAATGAAAAGTTAGGTTCTAATTTTATGTTATTATTAATGAAATATAGTTCATTAAATTGAGGAATCGTATATCACTTGATATATGAATTTTTAAGAAAGAGAGTTAAAGGAGTATCTTTTAATTTTTTAAAAACTAACTTCCCTTAAATTATAATAGCAAAATTTTACTTGTATGAATGATTATTTTCTTTAAAATACCAATACAGACCCCAGAATTGACACTATTTAATTAGCTTTCATATTATTAATGTCATGTGTAATATAATTAATATATTTTACTCTTTTTTTCTTTTTTAGACGTGGAACTGGTGCTTTTAAATCAAGAGTGGGACTGCCTGCACCTACTCCTGTGATCAATAGCAAATATGGACTCAGAGAAACAGATAAACGTTTAAACAGGCTTAAAAAATTGGGTGATAGCAGTAAAAATTCTGACAGTCAATCTGTCAGCTCTAACACTGATGCAGATACCACTCAGGAAAAAGCTAATGCAAGTAAGCAAGTGGCAAGAATATTTTGAAATGTATTTTATGTAAGCATTTTTAACAAGATTGAGGTAGAATCTTCACAGGTCTTCTAAAGAGAAATAATAATTAATAATAATAATTTATTAGATTTGTATGCCTCCCCTCTTCGAAGACTCGGGGCGGCTCACAACAATAATAAAAACAATATTATAGCGAAACAAATCTAATATTAAAAAAGAAGCATATAAAACCCTATCATATTTAAAAACCAAACAACACATACATACCAAACATAAAATATAAAGAGCCTGGGGGAAAGGTGTCTCACCTCCCCCATGCCTGGCGGTATAGATGGGTCTTGAGTAGTTTATGAAAGACAAGGAAGGTGGGGGCAGTTCTAATCTCCTGGGGGAGTTGATTCCAGAGGGCCGGGGCCGCCACAGAGAAGGCTCTTCCTTAAACATTGTAAGCTTTATGGTGGCAAAGGATATTTGGGATAGAGAGTTCTGAGATTAATCAGTAGTTTGGAATCTAGTGCAATGACTAGTGGTTACACTTTTTCCATTTAAAAAATATTCAATATCCTTTTTGTGTGAAGAACACAAAAGGAACAAAAATCACAAAAATAAATAGAAGAAAAGAACAAAAACATTATTATTTGTGCTATTTGTTTGTTTATTTATTTAGTTATTTTTATTTGTCAAACATGTACAAGATAACAAATATAGGTAAGAACATAAACATGAACAAAGGAAGTAAACACAGATAAATGGGACAGCAAGACATGTGGCAGAACATTTCATGCCCATATAGGCCACAACCTGTTTAGATGTCAAGGTCCTCTTCAGACATGATGGATGAATATCATCCATTCAGTATTTTTTGGATACTAAAAATAGTAAAAGTAACAATAATAGATAATGCATTATTAAAATGTACAATTATATACTACAGATTCTGTTAATACAGTTATTGTATTATGGTTCCACAATTCTTGAAGGCTTTCTGGATGAATCAGATTTTTATCAGTTTTGGGGAAGCCATAAGAATTGAAGCAATCCTTTCCTCAGGGGAAATTGTTCCATAGGAAGTGCGCTTACTCAAAGACTACTACACTTGATCTATAGAAACACTTAGAAAATTCTCCCTGGCTTTCTGGATTGACAGAAATGGAAATACTGCCTCTTAGATACTTAGGCCCTGAAACAAGCTGACCAACACTTTAAATTGCACTTGGAAACAACATCTGCAGAAAAGTTATAATAAGTAAGATGACGTCTTCCTAACAAACACCGAATTCTGAACCAACTAAAGTTTACAGTGACCAGGGGCAGCTCATTCACAGCAAGTTATAATAACTTAACAATATAATAAGAAACGAGGAAGAGCCTTTGGGGTTGTGAATACAACTCCAATCAAAATCAGGTTTGCTTCAGTCTTGGAATCAGGTGTTTAAATTAAGAGTTACCCATCTTGCTTGCATGGAATCTCAGCCTCCTTTTCTCCACATTGTCAAACGTTAGAACTTCCACTGCATCTCTCTTTGTGCCCAGAACAGTGCTGTACCATAGAGTATCATCAGCATATTGACATTCAGGTAACATTACTAAGAGAATTTTAGCCACATCCTCAAGATGTGGCTATTATTTTTTATAATATCATAGGATATTGACTCTGTCATCTCAACAGCTTTCTTTTCCAGGGTTTCCAACTCAGAGTGAACACAAATAATTCTATCTATTAAATGCTGTACCAATGAACTATTATTCGTACTAGTTTATCCTAAAGGGTTCAGGATACCCTAATTAGTGGCTAACATTCTTCAGGGCCAGGATTTAAAGATATTATTAAATATTCAAATTGGGTAATATTGATTGGTCGCTGCATTACATTTAGTGGTAAATTCCAATTTATTGATATATAATATACTTGATATTCCAAGTATTTTTACATTTTTAAACCGCATTATGCTGATAATATATTAAAAATATGAAATGAAACCAAATGTGTTGATAAGTGGCTTCCCATTCACAATGAGATTTTTAAATATACTGTACATAATTTTACTACAATATTTTCATGCAATAAAAATATACAAAGAAAGATGAAAAAGAAAGGAATGACAAAACTTATCTTGATACCTTCAACCCTATATTCTATCAAGTAATTATCATCTTAATCTTTTTTTAAAAGTGCCACTTTTTCCCTAATTAGACTGATCACTTTTGCCATTTTTGTAAGTTTAGTTAATTTTATAATCTCATTTACTTTTCCGACTTTGGCATACAATAATCTTGTAGCAGTTACCATACAACATTAATTTCCCATATTTCTTTTCTAATATCACATTCACAAAATACAATAGGCATAATTCTGATTTCATCATGGTAAAATGGGAGTTCTGAAGGCCACATATTTCTGGAAAATTGCTCCATTAAAGGTTAGTTAACTGTGTTTGTCCAGGTTCGCCTGGTGCACCAGTTGCGGCCCTACCTGGACCGGGAGTCACTGCTCACAGTCACTCATGCCTTCATCACCTCGAGGTTTGACTACTGTAATGCTCTCTACATGGGGCTACCTTTGAAGAGTGTTCGGAAACTTCAGATTGTGCAGAATGCAGCTGCAAGAGCAATCATGGGCTTCCCCAGGTATGCCTATGTTACACCAACACAAGTCTGCATTGGTTGCCGATCAGTTTCCGGTCACAATTGGCTATGACCTATAATGCCCTTCATGGCATCGGACCAGAATATCTCCGGCACCGCCTTCTGCCACACATATCCCAGCGACTGGTTAAGTCCCACAGAGTTAGCCTTCTCCGGGTCCCATCGACGAAACAATGTTGTCTGGCAGGACCCAGGGGAAGAGCCTTCTCTGTGGAGGCCCTGACCCTCTGGAATCAACTCCCCCCAGAGATTAGGATTGCCCCCACCCTCCTTTCGCAAACTCCTTAAAACCCACCTCTGTCGTCAGGCATGGGGAAATTGATTCCCCTGGGCCGTTTCTGTTTTATGTATGGTTTGTTTGAGATGTATGATTGTCTTTTATATTAAGAGTTTTAAAATTGTTTTAATCATTGGATTTGTACTGTTTTATTGTTCTGAGCCACTCCGAGTCTTCAGAGAGGGGCGGCATACAAATCTAATTAATAATAATAACAATAACAATAATATATTGGTGCAGTGTTGGTATAGTCTGTACAGGGTTTTATTATTCAGTGCATTATTTTAAGTGTCTAAATTGTAAAAGTTGTTCAGGTTAGTGAATAGATTTTTACTTGTTAAATTTATTATAGCTTTTATACCCATTATTAATGGCACCCTTTATTTTCTATGTAGGATGTAACCCTGCAGTAAGCAAAAACATTATTTGTGCACATTTTGATATCAGTGTGAAGGCAGGATGAACTTTCTAAATATATATTTTGTTTAATTCTACAGCTACCCGCAAATCTTCAATTGGTGTAAAAAAGAACAGAAAGAACAGGACATTAACCAGGCAGTCTATTTCAAGAATTCCAACTTCATCAAATTCTACCTCATCCAGATTAACTCATTTAAATAATTCCAGGGTACCAAAGAGACTGAAAAAGCCTGCAAAGCCTTTACTTTCAAAGATAAAGTTGCGAAATCAGTGCAAAAGGCCAGAACAAAAAAATGCATCCAGGAAACTCGAAATGGGAAATTTGGTTCTTAAAGAACCCAAAATAGTTCTGTATAAAAATATGCCCATTAAGAAGGAAAAAGAAACAGAGGGACCAGTGAAAGTTGCAGTATCTAGTGGCTGCTTAACAAGGCATGCAGCGCGAGAATATAAATTAAATTCAGTGAAAGGTGCTCATGAACCCGGGGAAATATCACCCTGTACATACATAACACGGAGGTCAATGAGAACACGAACGAACCTGAAAGAGACCTCTGACTTAAAGCTTGAACCAAATATGCTAAACAGCTATAAAAACAGTTTGACAAGCATGCGAGCCAATAGCTTGGAACAGGAGTCTCATGTGATTCTGGAAAGCGAGCAATCTCTCATAGCAACACAGAAAGCAGAGGGGAGGTGTCAGAAGAGTGAAAGAGTTGCGGCCAAAAAGAAATCTCGACATGGGAGACTGGTGAAGCCATTGGCAAAAATGGAGGAAACTGATTGTGCGCATACATTGACTGACAAAGATAAATTGCCAGATTTGATCAGTTCACATTCTGACCTAGGAGAGATAAACAGTGTAATGGATTCGGCCATCGGGTATAAAGACTGTATTCCTGCATCTGGTGGCTGTTCCATTGTAACGTCTGACACTTTCAAAGTCAAAGAGCGCTTTAGAACTGCAAAAAGTAAAAAGAAAAGGCGAATCACAAGGTATGATGCACAACTCATTCTTGAAAACAGCTCTGGGATTCCCAAACTTACTCTGCGAAGGCGGCATGATAGCAACAGCAAGACTAACGACCAAGAAAATGATGGAATGAATTCTTCAAAAATAAGCATCAAATTAAGTAAAGACCATGAGAAAGATAATAATTTATATGTAGCAAAGCTTAATAATGGGTTTAACTCAGGATCAAGTAGTAGTTCAACAAAATTAAAAATACAGCTAAAACGAGAAGAAGAAAATAGGGGAACGTACTCGGATGACCTTCGTGAGAACGGAGTGTGTTGCAGTGACCCTCTTTCACTACTAGAGTCTCGGATGGAAGTGGACGATTATAGTCAATATGAAGAAGAAACTATTGATGATTCTTCATCTACAGAGGAGGAGGAGGAGGAGGAAGAGGAAGAGGATGAATATGACGATGATTTTGAGGATGATTTTATTCCTCTGCCTCCAGCTAAGCGTTTAAGGCTTATAGTTGGAAAGGATTCAATAGACATTGACATTTCTTCCAGGAGAAGAGAGGATCAGTCTTTAAGGCTCAATGCATAAGCTTATAGGTCTTAAATTTGAAGATGTCCATTTTTTTAAAAAAAACAAAATTCCAGACAATTATTCTTCAACTGATGAACTTTCTCAAAATGTTAGTGGAAGCACTTCTTTATTGTTTGTTCACTTATATCAACATAATATTGTAGAAAGTGTACAGCATATTGACTCCTTAAGTCAAGTTGTGCAGATTTTTATTGTACTTTTTAATAGCCTTCTTATGTGCAATTCTGAGTTAGAGGAAAAATGCTCTATTGTAAAATAAAGGCTCAAGCATAATTACAAAAATGCCATCAGATTTTTCCATGAAGGATAATTATATCACAATAATGTG
Source organism: Erythrolamprus reginae (assembly GCF_031021105.1). NCBI lineage: Eukaryota > Metazoa > Chordata > Lepidosauria > Squamata > Dipsadidae > Erythrolamprus > Erythrolamprus reginae. The sequence goes on along the minus strand of NC_091950.1, from coordinate 135,136,492 downwards.
GCTAAACAATTTTTTAATCTATCAAGAGCGTTATTTTGCTCTTACATCTGACTAAATAATCTAAAAGAAATCATAGTAGCGGCCTATTAAGGTTTCCTAGTATGTTAATATCACCAGCAATGAAATACAGCTTTTCCGTTTAATTGCTAGATGTTTTCCCCTCTGAAGTTTGTCAGTTTTAACACTGTATGCTGTCCCCAGACGTACTGTTTGTGGCCTTTGTTATAGTAGCAAACCGTTGGTTTGAAGTCAAATTGATTTCTTTAAAAAAAGGTGTTGACAGTTTGCTGACTTTTAGTACATTATATGTACAAGAGTAGCAGTATGCAGAATACAAGTTTGGATGGTGTATTTATTTCTTGTTATGTAAATTAAAACACCTTGTATTTAACACTTTTTCAATACTTTTAGATAAAATTGTTCTTTGCAAGAATGATTGGTGCTTATTTTTTCAAGAACTTGCTGTGAAACAATGATTACAACAGGCAACATTTATCCAATTAATTGCAGCCATTCTAATTGGATCCTCATAGTTTTCTGTTGCACTTGTAAAAAAATGCTACGAGGAATTTAAAGAAACCTATTCATTTTAACTTATGATAGTTTTATGAAATTTAAAAGAGAAGCCTAAGTCACAGCTTTTGTTCTGTGGTAATCTATAAAATGTTTGTCTTTTGAGATCCAGTGTAAAAAGACTGAAAAAGAAAATGTACATGTTGTAAATATTTGTGTGTTGTGCAAAATTTTGTCATAAAAATTGATAACTTACCAGAAGGGTTTTTAAGTTTAGAAATACATTAATGCCAATAAATAGGAAATTACAAACATAGTTTTAAGCTTTGACCAGTGGACTTTTTTTTTTTTGTTCTTGGGCTTATTTAGCTCATATCCTGAGCTTTGTATAGGGTTTTTTTTAAGAACTTTGATTTTTAGAGCTAGAATGAAAGGTAACATAATCAAAGCTGTAATATTAACAATGTATTTGATTGTAACCTCATTATTTTTAATAGGCATGTAATCAGGGCTGCTTGTTATTGTTGTCCTGTGTATAGAATTTTGCACAGAATCATCAGGTAGGATACCAAATTCCACAGAACATTTATCTCCCTCTTTCTAAGTTTCCAAACCACTTGATTTACTGGATATATGTTTATAAACAATTTTTCAAATCTTATCAATTTGGGAGTGACACAAGTAACACAAATTGTGCTCTGTTGAATAGGGAAGTTCTTGTGCAATGGAAAATTATTCCTGCTAAGCCTTCTGTAACCACATGCAATTGCTGAATTTCTGAGGATAGTTATCTTCTCTTCCAGTTGCACTACTTTTCCTCTACAGTTGTAATTCTCATTATTACCAGTCATTTTTAGACCTACTCGTATCATTCCTTGTCAGAAAGAAAATCTAGCATGGGCAAAAAAAAGAAAGAAAGAAAGAAAGAGTATTAATTTTGCAAACAGTAAATACATTCGTACATTATTTGGGGTGGAATTTGGGTATATTAAAAGCAGTTTTTAATTTGTGAGTAAATCTTTTTGCTAACCATAACGCTTTGTAACTACATCATAATTTTGCTAGGGCTGCCAAGAAGAACCTACAGTAACATTTGGTATATGGTGTGATAGAAGACTTTTAAAGTTACTCCGCCACAACCTTCTACAATATGCTCTCTTACTATTAAAATGAGTGTACAATCCCCAGGATGTCTATCCATGTGCTCACCCTCTGGAGGACAACTAGCTGAGTACTGAAGCCAAACTCCCTACTGCTGTGGTTCAAGAATGGCATTACTGTACTGTATACATTGCTGTGGCTGCATTAAGGATCCGCCTGTTTGCTTGGCAGCAAATAGCAGAGTGATTTTGGAGATCAGGATATAAGTGCACATCTTGAAGAATCTGTTTCAGTTATGTTGGCAGAGCTATTGAAGTAGTTTATCTCTAGAGGAGTTGCATCTGAGAGCACCCTACTTTCTTATGGTACAGGTGGTCCTTGCCCAAGGACTGCTCTGCGCCTGCCGTGCAATTACATTGTCACAACATCCCACAAGTATGTCTCACAACCACCTTTTGCAACCTTCACTGCCAGCACCCCACAAGCGAAATCAATATGCAACCTCTCAGGAGGTTGTAAATGGTGACCTCACGATGTCATTGTTAACAATGGTGCAGGACTTACTTAATAGCAAGTGCCATCACTAAGTTGCACATTCACATGATGTCCTAATGTACAACTGCTTTGCTTAGCCATATAAATTTGGATCTCGATTGCCATCATTCACAGGACGACCTGTACAAACATCAAGTCAAATTATTATTTTTTTAATAATAGTCACTCATAACCGGTTAAGGTAGAAATTTTTGCTACCTACTGTTAACAAAAAAAGTTATTCTAGAATTAGTATAATGCAAACCTGATGCTAGCGAAGCTACAAGAGCATTCATTTTATGCAAAACCTAACAATTCATAGTAGCAAGCTCTAAGATTTGCCCTGAACATTGGAATTTTCTCATGAATTAGTAACACATCTACAGTAGCTCTAAATTGCTATAGTTTTTACACAAGCTTGTTTCGTTTCTGAATCCCTGATGACTGTTCAAATCAGAGTTTTCTTGGCAAGATTTTTTTAGGTTTGCCCTTGCCTCCTTCCTAGGGCTGAGAGAGAGAGTTACCTGTTTACTCAAGGTCCCCCAATTGCCTTGATATCTAAGGCAGGACTAGAACTTAATATCTTCTAGTTTCTAACCCGGTGCCTAAAACATTACATCAAACAATCTCTCAAAATATGTACAGTATGTTTCTGTTATTTCAGATTTCACTCACGTGACAATAAAGTCAGGAATGTGGAACTGAAATTATTTTCTGGCATTTTTCCCCCATCCTTCCTACAACTTAAAACTATCCCAAGGATATTTTATTATAACTATCTGCAATATTCACGGTGATAATGGTGAAATATTTTCCTTCAGCTTTTGTGGGAAGCTCTAGTCCTTGCTCTTGAGTTATATTCAATATATAAAACATTAAGCAAAAGTGAATATAAATATCAGTGATCCATGCGCAAACACATTTGAAATAAAACAAATGGGAGTGGGGTTCAGAATTTAAATTTATTTAAACATTGAGTTGATTGTGGAGGGGGAAATTGATCTGTTTAATGCACAATATGATTATCTTTACACTATATGATTATGTTTATCTTTGTGATCATGCCTTTTTCTTTTAAATGTGAGGTGTGTATTTGTTACTTAAATGTGTTATTGGCTCGTTGTTTTTGACATACATTTGTGCAGAATGTTGTAAAAATAATTCAGTCAAATGTATTGTTGGTGAAATAATCTTTCTTATCAATCTGAAATAGCCTGAATGCCAGTTAAAAGCTGATTAGGAGTAATTTTTTTTATTTGGAGCCTGGTGATATGCACCATAGAATCTATGACATGAGCAAAAAAAAAGCATACTATATACTTTAACTTTCTTTTGTTTCCCATAAATCATTTCTTTTTAAAATCTGGAACATTAGAGCTGAATAAAAATAGTAAAAAAAACAACAACAATAATTTTAAAATGGAAATTTCTATGGAAAACCTTTGTTTTCAAAAGGCCTTTTTCCAATATGACTTGAATTTCAATGTATAAAGCGAGCAGTCCAAATTGTGACAATTGAAGAATTATTAAATGCAGGAATCTCTAGGTTTGTATAGAATGACTGGCTCTTGCATGTAAAGTTGAAAGACTAGACTTGGTTAATACCTGGATGAGATCAGCAGGAAATCTGAGAGCTAACAACAAAACCCATAATTAACTACTCCATTAAGAAAAATTGTAGCTGTCTTGGCTATATAAGCATATTGATGTGGCACCTTAGTGGTCTAAAAGTTACAAAAATAGTTACGCTTTGATGCTATTTTTAGAATTAGTGCTATGTAATAATACACTGGAGTTCACAATTTGAGCTACTTACGATAAATAATACTGTAGCATTTATATAGTAATTTCTTCATGTGTTCAGGATTCATTTTCTTGGAATCATTTTGGTAGAACTTCGAAGTATGTTTATTATTTATGTGGTGTGTTCTGTGTATCCTACCAGTTTGTGAACCCAATCAGCCAGTTGGTGAGATGATTGATCCATCGAGGTCTCAAGAATTCCATCCTGACCTGGGATCTTTATCATGAAAAGGTAAAGGTTGAGATCTTCCCTGAGTTATAGTCATGGTAATTAAGATACTGGTGAGGTGGGCTGAAACCCAAATCCTGCAAAGAATGAGTTCAAGGATGTGAAAAGCTAAGCCTAGAGGTTTTGTGGACTATGTTTATATGTGCCCTAAATAAACGAAGGAGTGTCATGTAGGAGATGATAGAAACATAGAAGACTGACAGCAGAAACACCTCATGGTCCATCTAGTCTGCCCTTATACTATTTCCTGTATTTTATCTTGCAATGGATATATGTTTATCCCAGGCATGTTTAAATTCAGTTACTGTGGATTTACCAACCACGTCTGCTGGAAGTTTGTTCCAAGGATCAACTACTCTTTCAGTAAAATAATATTTTCTCATGTTGCTTTTGATCTTTCCCCCAACTAACTTCAGATTGTGTCCCCTTGTTCTTGTGTTCACTTTCCTATTAAAAACACTTCCCTCCTGGACCTTATTTAACCCTTTAACATATTTAAATGTTTCCATCATGCCCCCCCTTTTCCTTCTATCCTCCAGACCAGTGTTTCCCAACCTTTTTTGAGCCGCGGCACATTATTCATATTTTCAAAATCCTGGGGAACACTGAACGGGGGAGGGGGGGGGGCGGCTAAAGAAAAGTTTTGACAAAAAAAATCTTCCTCCATTTCGCTCTATTTCTCCATCACTCATTCTCTCTCTTCCTTCCTTCCTTCCTTCCCTTCTTTCTCTCTATCCCTCTTTCTTTCTTCCTCTCTTTTTTGCTCTCTTTCTCTCTCCCTCCTTCCCTCCCTATATGTCTTTCTCTCTCCCTTGCTCTCTGCCTCTCTTGCTATCTCTCTTTCATTCTCTCTCTTTCTCTCTCTTTCTCTTTCTCTGTCTCTCTTTCTCTCTCTCTTGCTAGCTCTCTTTCTTTCTCTCTCTTTCTCTTTCTCTGTCTCTCTTTCTCTCTCTCTCTCTGTCTCTCTTGCTATGTCTCTTTCTTTCTCTCTCTCTCTCTGCCTCTCTTTCTCTGTCCCTCTTTCTCTCTCTTCCTTTCTTCTCTGCGGAGGCCGGCGAAGGTTTTTCTTATTTTAAATGTTCCGGGTGGCAGGGGGATGCAGAGCCCGCACGCACACACACCCGACATTCCAAATCCTGCCTCAGCTGTGAGAAGAACGCCTGCCCTGCCTGTCCTGTAGCCCTTTCACTGACAGCCTGGGACAAAAGCACTCGGTGAAGGGACTGCAAGAGGGGCCGGGCGTGCGTTAGCAGCCGGGTGAGGAGGACGAGAAGCTGCTGCCGCCACCCCCAATCCCCCCCCTTCCCTGGGTACCTTCCAAAGGCCCCTGGAAAAAGGCAGGAGGTAGCAACGAGGCGCAAGGACAAGCAGGCAGCTTGGCGGAGGGGAAGTGCTGAGGGGCTCTCCTCCTTCCCCACCCCCGCGCTTCTCTCCCGCCCTGGCTTTTGCTTCCCCGGCAGATTTTCCCGCAGTTCAAAAGGAGGCAAGAGGTGGCCTGGATGAAATTGCGGGGAAATCATGGGGCGAAGCAAAAGCCAGGGCGGACTCGCAAAGGTGGGCTCAGGCTGCATGAGGAGAAAGAGGCGGAGGGAAAGAAGGCAACGGCAGCGGAACCTGCAGCTCGGTGGGCGTCTCCTCATGGGATGGAATCCTCTCTTTCTCACGCTACTCCCACCATGGCTGCGCGCAGTCCCGGCGCCCCTGGCTGAAGGTCGTCCTGTGGCTGGTCTTGGGCTTTATGGTTGCTTCCTGGTCCCCTCTCCTCCCACCACCTGTGTCTACCGCCAGTACCTCATTCCTCGGGCCGGAGCTGCCGCTTCCTTCCAGGCAGCCCAGCCACGCTGCCGTAGAAAGTGCAGAGGTTATTGCCGCCGCCTCTGCCTCCACTCAGGGAGCCATCGTGGTTGAGCTGAGCGAGAGGAAAAGGCGCGGTGACCACGGTGGCTCCCTGAGTGGAGGCAGAAGCGGTGGCAATAACCTCTGTGCTTTCTATGGCAACGTGGCTGGGCTGGCCGGAGGGAAGCGGCAGCTCCCACTCGAGGAACCCACGGCAACGGCCGCCGGCTTAGTGGGAGGCGACGGCGGGAGACACAGGTGGTGGGAAGAGAGGGAACCAGGAAGTGACTGTGAAGCCCAAGACCATTCACAGGACGACACTCAGGCAGGGTCGCCGCCCAGCTGGAGCTTCCCTAGGAGCTTCGCGGCACACCTGACTGTGTCTCGTGGCACACTAGTGTGCCACGGCACACCGGTTGGGAAACGCTGCTCCAGACTATACAGATTGAGTTCATTAAGTCTTTCCTGATACGATTTATGCTTAAGACCTTCCACCATTCTTGTAGCCCGTCTTTGGACCCGTTCAATTTTGTCAATATCTTTTTGTAGGTGAGGTCTCCAGAACTGAACACAGTACTCCAAATGTGGTCTCACCAGCGCTCTATATAAGGGGATCACAATCTCCCTCTTCCTGCTTGTTATACCTCTAGCTATGCAGCCAAGCATCCTACTTGCTTTTCCTACCGCCTGACCACACTGCTCACCCATTTTGAGACTGTCAGAAATCACTATCCCTAAATCCTTCTCTTCTGAAGTTTTTTGCTAACACAGAACTGCCAATGCAATACTCAGATTCCTTTTCCCCAAGTGCATTATTTTACATTTGGAAACATTAAACGGCAGTTTCCATTGCTTTGACCATTTATCTAGTAAAGCTAAATCATTTACCATATTACAGACCCCTCCAGGAATATCAGCCCTATTGCACACTTTAGAGTCATCGGCAAATAGGCAAACCTTCCCTACCAAACCTTCCCCTCTGTCACTCACAAACATATTTAAAAGAATAGGACCCAGAACAGACCCTTGTGGCACACCGCTTCTAATCTGTCTCTGCTCAAAATACTCGCCATTAACAATAACTCTCTGATATCTATGCTTCAGCCAGCTTGATATCCACTGAACTATCCAGGGATTAAGTCCAATCTTCACTAATTGATGAAGATGTTTGCTTTGTAAGGTAGGCCAGACCAGAGAAATAAACCCGGAGTGCTAATTCTATATCTTTATTGTAAGGTTACATAACAATCAAGTATTTCTCCCTTCTTTTTTCTTCTACTGTCACTAAGACTAGGAGGGTATGGGGTTCCTTCTGAAATTTTTCCTACATCCTCTTTTCTGTGGACTGAGAAATCTTTTATATGCCAGTTGTCAGTTTGCAGCTTTCCTTCAATCTTCTCTAAGATCTTTCCTACATACCATTACAGAAGATGTCTGTGCTGTTCTCCTGAAGCTTTATATATGAAAATGTCAGGTGAAAAATTGTGAGTAAATGTAGAAAAATCAATTAAAATATTTATATATTGGATGAAATCAAACTTCATGAAGTGCCACAACTAAATCTGTTCTTTAAATTCCCTCATAAACTCATGGCACACAAAATTATAATAACATTGATATTAAGAGCGTACTATTAGGAATTATAAAACAGTGAAAGAATAAATCATTCTCCATAGTGGATGGAACTAACATCCAAGAATGGGATGACACCATCCCTTCAGCCAATGAGGACTGAGTCTGCCAAATAGATATCTCCGTCATCTATTTCCAATTCCCCTCTTTTGATTCGGTTCTCAGTCAGAATAGGACGCATGTCTCAGTTCCCATTCTCGTGAGGTTAATACATCTGTCTATTGAATTCAGCAATTGTGATTTTTTTTCTCGTTTTCCGGCTGCCTGCCATTTCATCTGCAGTTCTGGGGTTTAGCACGGCACAGGGCTTCGGCTCTAGCTGTTAGGATAAGATAGAATAGAATTCTTTATTGGCCAAGTGTGATTGGACATGCAAGGAATTTGTCTTTGGTGCATATACTCTCGGTGTACATAAAACAAACCTCATGAGGTACAACACTTAATGATTGTCATAGAGTACAAATAAATAAGCAATCAGGCTTCCAGCTGAGGTCCAATTCCTTTCTAAGCGAGCTACCTCGTGTTGACCTTAAGAGCTTTGCTCTGCCCACCTTTCTGGCTGTTGTAAAGTATTGCGGTCTGGCCACAGAGCTTGGCTCCGAGAGCGCTTTACAGCTGATTAGTGCTTGCTGGATCTGCTCACTTGTCACTGGAGCTTCTTGCTTGTGTGACCAACAGCTAGGGAAGTTTTGCGCTCCATACTGCTTGGCTAGGAAGGGAGAGCACAGACTAACAACTCATCACATGAGCTTCATGGTCAGCCAGCTGTCTCTGCTCTCTGGCATGGGCTTCCCCAAAGGCTGGTGTTATGCCCTCATAGCATAGGGCTGGGGCTGCACTCATCTCTGGCATAGGTGCGCCCTTCCCAAACGCAACTTATCCTTCCTGCCTCAGCACTGGTGACCGGCAGCCATTTTGAATGACTGGTGGCCATTTTGTTTTCTGATTTGGGCACATTTCAGCAGCATCCATTTTGTTAGGTTTAGCTACAGCGGCCATTTAGAACCTCTTAGTGAGGCAGCTGCCATTAACTGAGGCCACTTTTTCTGGGGTCAGCTATTGTCCTCACAGCCTAGTGACGAAGTACAATGGCACTAAGATGGTGGATCTGAAAAAGAAACTGCATAAGAGCCACTCCTCAGGGAAGCAGAAGCAACCTGAGGCTTCCTGCTCTTAGGAATCATCCAGGTCCTCCAGTAAGGGAAGGGTCTGTAAGTCACCTTCCCCTCAGTCTGTTGAAAACCTAGGGTCTCCAGGGTGGCCCAGAAGGATGAGAGCCACAGGGCCAAGGTGCTTGAAAACTTTGCGCCAAATCCAGCCATAGCTGCCCAGAGCCTCAGGTTTTTTTCTCAAGGTGACTTAACCATGAGCAGAGCTGAGGTGGCCTCTATCCATTTTTCTGAAGCTATGTCCTTGGATAACCTGGATTTAACCATTGTAGATAACAATAATTTGGAGTGTCAACTTTGCAGGGAGGCTTCTGAGGCTCCTCCTCTTTTGTTACCTTCGGCTACATTTACTCCGATGGTCACTGGACTTAAAGCTACAACTCCAATAGTTCAATTGAATTCCTCCAACAATTCATAGAGTTCTTCAACATGTTGTGTCACAGACTGAGACCACCAGCCAGTCCTAGCTCTCTCTGCAGGCAGACTGCTTTGGTATGACCCAATCTTGGATGTTAGCTCCACCCACTATGGAGAAGGGGCATTGGTCTTAGCTGATGCACTTCTTCTGGTAGGGTGGAGCTAACATCCAATCCCATCCAAAGTTAGTCTGATTTGGCCTTCAGGGCCTCAAATTGTTAACTTCTAGTTTGTGTGTTGTCCTTGGGAGCTACCTGCAGAATCTGTACATTGGTCTTCGTCAAAAGAAGGGGAATTGGAGATGGATTATGAAGATATCAATTTGATAAACTCAGTCCTCATTTGTTGAAGGGATGGTGTCATTCCATTCTTGGATGTTAGCTCCACCCTATGAGAAGAGGCATATCAGATAAGACCAACACCTATTTGCCAATCATATCAAAAGTCCTGTAGCATCATTGTGGCTTGGTCATTTGACCCTAAAATATTTTATGGATACCACAGAAAAGCTTTCTAGAAAAAGTAAATAAAATCTACACTAAATTTCACAAATCATTGAAGTTATAATGGTTTCATTATTTCAGAATTAAAAGTAACAGTTGTAAACTTTTTAAAAAGATTGTAGAAGCAACATTAATCATATGAATAACTGACACTGGAAAAACTGAATTTCTGTGAAGTAGATGCACAAGGACTATTGGCCCCAGGCCTCCCCCAATCCTTTTGCTAAATTTCTCAAGATTCTCCCAGAAATCAACAATTTGTTGCAAAGATTTATAAATCATAACAAATTCCAGGTAGAAAGTATTAATATGTACAACAGCAACATATGGATAAATATTAGATAATATCTGACATTCCAGTGATTTGTCTAAATGACCTGTGGGAATGAGATTAAAAAAAACACTTTAAATAGCTAAGGAAGAGTGAAGAAATTTGCCCTATATTTCCAGCAGCTTTCCACCAGTCAGCTCTAATGCTTTGGATTTACAGTGATACCTTGTCTTACAAACTTAATTGGTTCCGGGACGAGGTTCTTAAGGTGAAAAGTTTGTAAGATGAAACAATGTTTCCCATAGGAATCAATGGAAAAGCGATTAATGCGTGCAAGCCCAAAATTCACCCCTTTTGCCAGCCGAAATGCCCGTTTTTGCGCTGCTGGGATTCCCCTGAGGCTCCTCTCCATGGGAAACCCCACCTCCGGACCTCTGTGTTTTTGCGATGCTGCAATTTCACTGAGGCTCCCCTCGCTGGGAAACCCCACCTCCGGACTTCCGTTGCCAGCGAAGCCCCTGTTTTTGCACTGCTGGGATTCCTCTGCAGCATCACAAAAACATGGAAGTCCAGAGGTGGGTTTTCCCATGGATGGGAGGCTCAGGGCAATCCCAGCAGCGCAAAAACGGGTGGTTCACTGGCAACAGAAGTCCGGAGGTGGGCCATCCCAGCGGCGACGGTGGGTTCGTAAGGTGAAAATAGTTTGTAAGAAGAGGCAAAAAAATCTTAAACCCCGGGTTTGTATCTCGAAAAGTTTGTATGACGAGGCGTTTGTAAGACGAGGCATCACTGTATTTACAAAAATCAGCCCAAGCCAGTTGATGTTATCTTCTGTTTTTAACTAGTTCCTAGTAAGTCAAGCTAAATGGAAATGCAAAGCAGTGTGCCAGCAGTGCTCGTACACCCACGGGTACCACGATGTTTATAATGAGTATGTGTCAGAGAAATGCCATATTCACATTACATTAGTAATAATGAAATAAAAATAAGACTAAGAAATTGATAATGTATTGGTTTTGATCCCCTGTAGATGGTGCTAATACTCTACAGTTGTAACCTATTTCCCAATGGTGCTTACAACTGATCTTTTTTTTTTTTTATTTAAATGATTGATTAAAAAGCCGGGTTAGCTGTGCTTAATTTCTGACTCTCGGTAGAACCTGGCAAAATTAAAATTTGATTGGATGGGGAGAGATAATCTAACTTCTCTTGAAAATACCTTCAACTCACAATATGTGGAAGCAGAAGTAGAATGAAATATTTTAGACTTTGAAATACTTTTTAAATATTTGCATTCCACTTTCTAGAACAATTGTATTTGCATGAAGAACAGATTTGAGTGAGAAAATGATGTCTTTTCAGACATGAATGGTCTCCCTCCTCTGCCCTGGATCCCCATAACACATCATGGGCTTAAACCTCTAGTAGTTTATAAATAAGAAAGCCTCTTTTTCTTGGAGTGGGAAGTGATTTAAGAGGAAACATGAATTGGGAATTAATCTGAGGAAAGTTGAAGAGAAAAGACTCTACTGTTGTGTTGGTTAAATGGATCAGTTTTGAAGCAATCTGGCTGATGGAAGCAAATGTGGTTGTTTTAATTTATACCAATGGCTGAGAATGCTGGCAGTAATGGTCTAAAACATCTGGAGGTACCAACATGCTCAAATGCCTTGTTTACTCATATTTGGCTGCTCTGACAACAGGATGCTGTGGGAATCATGAACGAGAGATTCATTCAAAATGAATACTTACCAGAAATGAAGTGAAATCATTTCACAACTGATATGCAGAATTCAGATAATGTAGAATGACATACTTAAACTACTAGAAGTAGGACCCGAGTCTTGTAGTTTAAGTAGTATTAACTCCATTACCTGAATTCTGCCTATCAGTTGTGAAATAATGAACAATGAAAGCTCAGACAAGTTACAACAGAGATAAGAAGTGAATGGCCCCTTACATACACAGGAATCCATTTAATAATAATAAATAAATTTATACTTTTGTCTCCTAGGAATCAGGTTTACAATCCGAAAACTGAGCTTATTATTACTTTTGAAGCAGGGGTGGGTTCGCCTCGCAACATTCTGGCAGGTGAGCTTGCTCCACTCGTGCGCGTCCCTCATGTAATTCTGCTTCTGCACATGCTCAGTAGCTATAATCAGCTGGAAACACAACTGAGGAGCTGATCAACTGTTCTTCAGGCAAAGGAATAAAGGTTAGTATACACCTGGGGATGGGTGGGAAGCCCCTTTTTCAAGCAGCAGCAGAGAAAAAACAGTAAAAAAAATTCCCCCCAAAATCTGAAAAAAAGACAGTGGTGCCCACGGACTGGCACTGACCAAACTGGATCTGTGACCCCAATCGTGATGTCACCAGCGGGTCACTAACGGTTCGGGCGATCCAGTCCAAACTGGCAGGAACACACCCCTATTCTGAAGGTCAAGCTATTTACTTTAGCCAGCTGCTAATGTTCTTTTTTAATACCGTGTTCCCTCGATTTTCGTGAGTTCGAACTTCGCAAAAAGTCTATACCACGGTTTTTCAAAAATATTAATTAAAAAATACTTCTCGGGTTTTTTCCCTATACCACGGTTTTTCCCGCCCGATGACGTCATATGTCATCGCCAAACATTCATCCCCCTTTAATAAATATATTTTTTAATAAACTTTAAAAAATAAACATGGTGAGTAATAATCTAAATGGTGGCTAAGGAAATGGGAAATTGTAATTTAGGGGTTTAAAGTGTTAAGGGAAGGCTTGTGATACTGTTCATAGCCCAAAATAGTGTATTTACTTCCGCATCTCTACTTTGTGGAAATTCAAATTTCGCGGGCGGTCTCGGAACGCATCCCCGGCGAAAATCGAGGGAACACTGTATATAATTTTTACTGAAGAGTACAACGTAATATAAACCAAATTCATAGAAAGAAAAATAAAGTGCAAACAAAGTTAAAAGGAAGGAATTAAAGAGAAAGGAAAAAATGTAAAGAAGTGACTTCCAATCTTTATCATAACACAAATTGTAAGACAGATCTCTGTGTACTGTATTTTGCTTCTGGGTTGTCTCAAAATAGTAGTCATGCTGTGCACGCTATGACATTACAGTGTTTTGTTTTGTTTTTGTAAATTCCAGTTGTAATTAAAACCAAAGGCACTTTCATTTTCGCCTGAAATCTTTGGTCTCCTCTAGTGTCCCATATAAATAAGGACTCTAATCTCTGTTATGACCTACAGTAGGCAGAGTAATTATGGTTCCCGTGAAAAGCAGTTACTGTAGTTCCAAAATCCAAAACAGTAAAACTTTCAATATACCAAATTTGGACTTTTAATTTGTTTATAATTTCCTTGGTTTAAATTCTTACTTAACTTTTTGCCATTTATTTCAAATTCTTTTAAGTTCTTGTACTTACTTTTTCTTTTATTCAAAAATGAAGCTATTCTCCGGGTGGCTTTTCAAACTTGCCATCTCAAAGATCTTAATTGTTTTAAAGATAATTAGAGAAGCAAATTCCAAAAGTCATTAGAAGTGAAGCTAGAATACTTAGTGTCCAAAGGCTCTACCCTGGTTATGAATTGATGATTAATCCCTTACTTGTGTATAACATGAGGCACTCTCCCATCTTCTCCTTGATGGACAGATTTCAACAAACTGCTCTATTCACTAGTTCTTCCATCTTTGCCACCGGTTGTCACCTCTGTTCTCCACGGATATGTATTTAGTTTTGCTAGTCTTCCTCTTGAAGTCCTACCTTCCTTCCTTCTGCACTTCTATTCTTAAATCTGCACTTCTTTTTCTCATCATTCCTATCACCCATTTCCTCCCATGTTGACTGTATGACTGTAACTTGTTGCTTATATCGTAAGATTTTTATTAATATTGCTTCTTCATTGCTTATTTGACCCCTATGACAATCATTAAGTGTTGTACCACATGATTCTTGACAAATGTATATTTTATTTTATGTACGCTGAGAGTATATGCACCAAGACAAATTCCTTGTGTGTCCAATCACACTTGGCCAATAAAAAATCTATTCTATTCTATTCTTTCTTTTCTCTCTACCAATATAAAAAATAATAAATAATAATAAATTATTTTTAATGTTGGGAACTCAGCACAGAAGTTACTTTACATGTTTATGTTTTTGTTCTGCCAAAGCCAATTAATATAAAACAACAGAAAGCTATTGTTGGATTTTAAAATTTGGAAGAACAAAACCATTTGGATCATACAGAATGCAGCAGAAGTCTTTCTTCTCCATGTTTTCTTCATTAATGTTGATTTATTATGTGCCAGAAAGATGTTGAATCTAAGTAACCATAGATATACAGGTAGTCATCAATTGAGCTCAAAATTTCCATTGCTAAATGAAACAAGTTTTGCATTGTTTTATGACCTTTCTTGCCATAGTTGTTAACTGAATCACTGCACTTCTTAAATTACGATGGTTATCCAGAAAGTAAGGTTACAAGGCATGTAGCTCTCTCGGGGAATGTTCGCAGGAGAAGTTGATATACTGTTGTGTAATAGTAACAGCCAGCAGAAGAGAAGGAGCAGCGCCAGTGGTCAGTAGATCATTGACTGGCGTTGTAGTGAAGGTTAGAGATGAGTGTCCTCATTCCATTTCTTTCCAAGTGCAAAGTGCGCACTGTAATACGCTAGGTGAATGCTAAGGGCATGAACGCTGCTGCGATGGATGCCCAAGATGCTTACTGAAGCGCACAAAATCAACAGAATCAGTCCTGCCAAAGAATTTCTGGACTATTTCGAGATTGAAGGCGAGGCTTTTCTCAACTGTATAGTGACAGGCGATGAAACTTGGGCTTATCACCATACTTGAGAGAGCAAACGTCAATCAATGCAGTGGTGCCATGCCCATTCTCCTTCAGCCAAAAAATTCAGCCTCAGCAGTGGACACCCGTCATGCACAAATCTTGGGCACCCATCGCAGCAGCATTCTTGCCTTTAACATTCAGGTAGCGTATTACAGCGCGCACTTGCACTTGGAGGGAAATGGAATGAGGACGCTCAACTCTAACCTTCACCGCAACACCAGTCATGATCTACTGACCACAAGCACTGCTGGTTCTCTTCCACTGGCTTCCCGCTACACAATAGGATTACCAACTCCCCCCGCAAGCATTCTGCGTGAGAGCTATGTGCCTTGTAACCTTACTTTCCAGATAACCCCAGTAGTAACACAGTTAAATGAATCTGGCATCTCCATTGACTTTATTCATTCATTCATTCATTCATTCATTCATTCAATTTTTATGCCGCCCTTCTCCTTAGACTCAGGGCGGCTTACAACATGTTAGCAATAGCACTTTTTAACAGAGCCAGCATATTGCCCCCACAATCCGGGTCCTCATTTTACCCACCTCAGAAGGAAGGAAGGCTGAGTCAACGTTGAGCCAGTGATGAGATTTGAACCGCTGACCTTCAGATCTACAGTCAGCTTCAGTGGCCTGCAGTACAGCACTCTACCTGCTGCGCCACCCTTTGCTTGTCAGAAGTCGCAAAAAAGATGATCACATGACCCTGGAAACAAACACTGCAACTGTCATAAATATGAACCAGTTATCAAGCATCTCACTTTTGATCCATGAGGATGATGCAACAGTTGTGTGAAAAACTCATAAGTCATAAGTGACTGTTATAATTCAAAGACTACCAATATTATCTTCATGATGCTCCATCCCTAGCCTGATTCTTTTGATTAAATATTTAAATAATGCAATATTTCTATAGTAATTATTATATAACTATAGAGAATTTAATTTGCATAGATAAAGCATATATAAATTTTATATAAGAGGGCAAACTGCAGCAAGCATGGGAAGAAATTTTCACCAAGTAAAGTTGGTCGAGGAGAAAGAATGAGTTTCCTTATTTCTGGTACCACGACCCACCTCTAGATCTCTTTCCTCTATCACCTTCCATCTGCTTATTATTTGTCAAATTTTAAAAGAACAAATCATTATACCGGTAAGATTATTTCTTTGTAATTTTGTTTTTGCAATCGTTTCGTGTTCATGTTGTGATTTTATTTTATTATGAACCACTTGATGACTGCTTTGAATATTTAATATAATATTCACTTTTTAGTTATTTTCATACTAACTTTCCCAACCTTCTTAGAGGGCCCTCCCAACTGAAGGTCCCGAAATTGTTTACATAATAAAAGCAACAAGAAGGAATGAAACAGAGTTTTCATTTATAATGGATATTTGTCTGATGCAAACCAAAAATATTGACAATTTGCTCCAAAAAGGTAATAGCTGAACCCTAGCAATAAGGATTTACATTACAGTTCTGTGATTTGCATACTTAGAGGAAGCAAGACCAGAAAAAGGGGAGGAAATATCTCAAGAGCCTTTTCATTATGCCACTGTTAAAGCCACATTTGATTTATATTTGATTTTTTAAAAAAATTTAGTAAACCCATATGAACCAGATTGTAATTTTTCATATAGCTGGAAGTAAAAGGAATGCTCAGTGGGCATTCCTTTTACTCAAATTGACTAGGACAAGCCTGACATTATGACCAAATGCCTCTGGGCATTTCCTCCGAAAGATCATACCATCTGTCTGTTCTTTTTTCTGGGGAGGAGGACTTCAACCCCCCTCAGAAAAGGTCCACCACTTGGGAGTCCTCAAATGTGGCCAGGGGGGCTTTTGACCAGGTTCGCTTGGTGTTCCAGTTGCAGCCCTATTTGGACCAGGAAGCATGGTCACTAAGACCCTCATCACCTCATGTCTTGATTATTGCAATACACTCTGTATGGGGCTACCCTTGAAGAGTGTTCGGAGGCTGCCGTTAATCCAGAACGCAGTCATGCGAGCTGTCATGGGTGTACCTAGGTCAGTGTTTCCCAACCTTGGCGACTTGAAGATATTTGGACTTCAACTCTCAGAAAACCGGCCAGCTGATTTTTGGCTCTGAGGGGGGGTTTTTTGGTTTCCAGAGAGCCTCTGGGGGATGGGGGAGGGCGTTTTTACCCTCCCCCGGCTCCAGGGAAAACTTTGGAGCCTGGGGAAGGCAAAGGACGAGCATACTAGGCCCACCAGAAGTTGAGGAACCGGCCAGTCCAGCCTTCAGAGGGCCTCTGGGGGGGGGGAAGCTGTTTTTGCCCTCCCCAGGCATTGAATTATAGGTGTGGGCACTTGTTCATGTGTGATAGTGTGCGTGCATGCCCTTTTGGCACCTGAGGGGAAAAAAGATTCGCCATCACTGATCTGTGGGAACGCCTGCTGCTGCATACCTCCCTGAGACCAATTACATCCCACAGGGTTGACCTTCTCTGGGTCCCGTCAACTAAGCAGTGCAGGTTGACGGGCCTTTGGGGGAGGGCCTTCTCTGTGGCTGCCCCGGCTCTTTGGAACCCTCTGATGTCTCCCACTCTACTGGTCTTCCGAAAGACCTTGAAGACCTGGTTTGGCGGAAAGCCTGGGGGCCGTGAATGTTAACATCTATTCACAACCAATCTGTGATTCGCTTGGTATATATGTGTATATGATTGTTTAGTTTAGCTAGGAGTTTTTATCATTAGTTTAATTGGGGTTTTATTGCTTTTTACTATTTAATATTTGACTTTGATTGTAATTGTATTGTATTATTCATTATTCTAAGCTGCCCTGAATCCCATGGGATTGGGCAGCATATAAATCCAATCAACCAATAAATAAATACATTACATACATACATACATACATACATACATACATACATGCCGTGGGATTTATTCATATGGAAAGATCAATAAGACTTCAGACTAAAGGTGTCTCTTCTTCTGTCTAGAGATTTTTCCAGTCTCCACAGCAGCGTTTCTCAACCCTGGCTACATTTTCAAAAGTTCAGACAAATTCCCAAAATTTCCCAGCTACCTCTAAGAGCTCACGTGGTTTTATTGTATATTCATGTAAATAGTGCTATTAGCATTTAAATTTCATTTTCTCCTGCTGCTTTAAAGAAATCTACTTAAAAGATCTTTTGCTTTCCTGAATTGTATTTGTAGTAGGTCCATGCATTCATATAATTCTGATATCTTCTTGATAACTAGTTATTCCCATTGCTGTATTTCTGTCACTTAGTAAGTTAACGCTGAACAAATATACTGCACAAACAATAAAGGGGACACTCAAATAACACATCCTAGATCTGAATGAATGAAATATTCCCATTGAATACTTTGTTCTGTATAAAGTTGAAGCAGCAGGAGAAAATGAAATTTAAATGCTAATAGCACTATTTACATGAATATACAATAAAACCATGTGAGCTAGAGGTAGCTGGGAAATTGATTGTCAATCAGTGTTGCTTCCTACGTGGACAATTTGATTTCACAGAAGTTTGATTTACTTGGAATTATATTGTGATGTTTAAGTGTTCCCTTTATTTTTTTGAGCAGTGTATTTAGCAATATCCTTTATGAATATTATTACCATTTCATTCCATTATATCAACTTCTGTTCTGGATATCATAGGCAATTTTCATTTCCAAACTGGGAAGGAGAATAACTTAGACCGGGGTGTCAAACTCAAGGTCCACGGACCAGATGCAGCCTGTGATCTTGTTGGATCTAGCCCACGGGGCCATCCTGGTAGCAAAGGTAAGTGGAAACCGGTGGCAAAGGTAAGTGGAACCTACCCCCTGACATGTAACCATCTTGGTTAAAGAACTTTTCTTAACCTACCAGGGCATTGAGTTCAGTGATGTAAGATATTGATTTTGGAGGCTGACTGATAGAGATTCCCACTATCAGAGTAAACAGGTCACTCTGTAACCAAAGTTCATCCTAACCAAGCTGAGTTGTCATGTCTGCTCCCAGATCTAATTGATAAGAAGGGAGGAAGGAGAAAACTAAGAACTGGAGTTCTGCCAAGCTGTTCATGTGTCCATTCAAAGGGCAGCAGAGAACTACCTGAATGTATTTAAGTTCTTTTTTTATGGTAGGCTGGCCTTAGACTCTGATCCTCCACAGGACTCCTGAAAGAAGTCCTGTGCCAAAATTGGATTGTTCATTAAAAGCTGCACGGCTTGAACTTTGGCTTAGTGCTTGCTATGTATCCCAGCAATACCTAATCCAGTAATTCAGCCAGTGCCTGCAGATTGATACTGATCTTTGAAATAATAGTGCATAATATGCACACGTAGGAGAAAGCAGGGTATTCTTTGAAGTGCTATTTCTGTTCACGTCTCTTAATGTTGCTGAAAGACCAATGAAATGATGGTACTTTAAAGATGAATAGATTTATTGCACAGCAAAGTAAGTAGAGACAAAAATACCCTCCTCGCTGGATTAAAGTGGTAGCAACAATTACATCCATTCTCTAAAATGGCCCCAAATGTTAATGACGATGAAGTGGAGGGTTGAGCGGACCTTCATGTTGTGATCATTCTATCACAGGACAAATACATCAAACAACAGCAAAGACAGTAACTACTAGACAACATCCCAAAATTACTGGATTATGTAATGTTTGCAGGAGATTAAAAAAGAATTTTGCATAATCAAACTTGAATAAAAAGGTTCATACACTATAGGCTTGTTGTTCATTTATTTATTTGGCAACATCAGTATATATGGAAACAACAGCGTTTGAAATTAAATTACCTGCATGCATAATTAGTGGCAGTTTAGCACAAGAAGAGATGGTTGTTGGGTAGCAGAGGAAGAAGAATTGTGTAGTAAAATTGCTTTTACTAAGGCACCTCAAAAATTACTTCCTTTTTATTTTACATATATGTTTATTAAATTTTCTAAATCATTATCTTGGCCTGTCAGTTGTAAATATGTTTGATAACATTTCTATTTTGTCAAATAAAATTTGTTCCACATCTGAGATTTCTTTAATAATAACATTTGGACATAGGCATAAGAAGACATCATTATTGACAATGTTGATATCACAGCTACTATTTTCTGATTTCATTCTTCAAAAATCTCCTTCAGTATTTTTATTGTCATTATGTTTTGCATCATCTTACAGGTTTGTATATATTTCTGTACCTAAAATGTTTAGTTCCCTCTATTGTATTTAAATTACGTTAATTATCTATGCTATGTCTTATAAAAAATAAAAGAGGATCTATTTCTCATGAGAAGCTATTTGTATTTTATAATTAATTCCAAAAAAGTGTTGTAAAGTTTCAATATTCCAATTTTATTTGGACCCTTATACAGTGGTACCTCTACTTAAGAACTTAATTCGTTCCGTGACCAGGTTCTTAAATAGAAAAGCTTGTAAGTAGAAGCAATTTTTCCCATAGGAATCAATGTAAAAGCAAATAATGCATGCAAAACCACTAGGAAAGAAATAAAAGCTCAGAATTTGGGTGGGAGGAGGAGGAGAAAGAGGAGGAGAAGGATATAGTAGAGAATATAAGGAAAATCAAGAATACAAGAGTTAGGGAAATGAGAAGGTAAATATTACATAAGTGGTATTACACACCCGTTCAACTTGCACACTTTCAGCAGAACGTTAAAGCTATCTGTTGGCATGGGTGCCAAGATAAAGGAGTGTTTATACATATGCTCTGGGAATGCCCAGTGGTGCAGAACTTTTGGCAAAAAGTGCAAGAGGATATTAATAGGATATTAAATATAAGATGGACGATTACTAAGGAAATGGCAGTATTAGTAAAAAGTAGTGAGATGGGAGAATACAGAGAAATAAAACAAGCAGCGATAGAAAGCGCTCAGGCGGTAATAGTCTTGGGGTGGAAAGACGCGACAAAATGTAGAATGCAAAATTGGTATAGGTACATGGTGGACCACATTCAATTTGAGATTGTGGATAAAAGGATGAATTCAATTAATGAAACTGATTTGCAACAGCTGATGGGGCGACGGGACAAGGTAAGACATATATGGTGAGTAGGATCCGAGACCAAGCTATAAGAAACAAGTTGGAATCACTCTATAATATGTAAAGAAATATTTCACTCTTGGGTTTAAATGATTTATACAAGAAATACCCCCAACTGGTGGTGGGGCATGATTGATTGTCTGGTAGTGGGCACAATCACTGAGCACATGTTATATGTTATATGCTGTGTGCGTGTTTTATATTATAAAAATCAATAAAAATATTAATTTAAAAAAAGAAGAGGAGAAGGATAGTCGCTGCTGATGGAAGAAGGTGAGGTGAATAAAAAAAATCCAAAACTTTAAGGCTAAAAAAAAAAAAAGAGGGACTCTGAGGCCGCGAGGAGGAGCCAACCATTCAAAGTTCTTAAATATACAGTCTTTACTTTCTTAGACCAACATTGTTAGTTTACTATTAAGGGGCGTACATAAGTGCACTGGTGTGCCTTTCGTCCCATGTCCAATTGTCTTTCCTTTCTCTCACTTATCATATATATTCTCTTTCTTTCATATTTCCTCTCCTCTAAGTTCACTTTACCCTTATATATATATTACTACATGTCTATTTTTCTTCCTATGTATTTGTGTATTGGACAAATGAATAAATAAAATAAATAAATATATATATATATATATATGGTAACCCCAAAGGAGGATATGTACCATGTACTAATATGGTCTGCCTGTGGCCTGTGGAGCTGGTAGCAGAGTCGGATAGCGATGAGGCTGGGGAGGAACATGGGCCAGTCCTGGAGTCTGGGAAAGGCTCAATGCCAGAGACAGAAATCCAGCTTGAGACATCTGGGAGGTTTGTGCTGGCTCCACAGTCTCCAGAGACTGACATGAGCGAGGCAGAGGAAGAAGGGGAGACTGTTTCCAATGCTTACTTGCGCAGAGCTGCCCGAAGACAAGAACAATTACAGAGGAAAAGGGCTACTTGGGAGTAAGGCTTGGAGATGATTGGCCCCTCCCATAGGATATAAAAGTGGAGCACATGGAGGTTCTTCTTGCAGGAAGCAACTTGGTTCAATTCTGATTGGTGTAACTCTGTCTTCTGTTTAGCCTTGCAAAGCTTCTTGCCAGCGTGTCAAGAGAGATAAAAATTGGTGTCATCAGCCTCCTTCTGAAAGACTTCTGTCAGACTAATAAACATTATTGACTTACTATGGTTTGGGATGAACATAATTCACAGCCGTTAAAATAGAAAGAGGTTTTTTAGGACTCTGTGATTGTCAGAACTTTTTTAAAAACTTTTTAAAGCATTTTTTACTACCAGTTTGAGCAAACCAAACCAAACCGGTAGCTTACACCCCTGCCTTAAATCATGTTTCAACTGTGCATTATAATCAAAAGTTTATGCCCACCTTCTCATACATTTTTAACTTGTTCTTCTATTTCAGATTTCAGTAAAAGTTTGTACATGTCAATAATTACAAGTTAATCATTTGTACACAATTCTATTTTAAACTCAGTCTTACACTGTTGAGAACCGTAAACTTTTTGTGTACTTTAAATATTTCTAATAACTGTAAGTAAGAGAACCATTTCCAACTGCCACCAGTTCTTATTTTTATTTTGTTTTACATTTCCCTTAACAAAAGTCTACTATTTGATGACAACTTAGCCATTTGTAATTGTTTATTATTTCTTGTTTATAAAATGCTTCTTGTCCTGAGAGCAACATAGATCTTTTCAGGCAAAATCTAGGTTTGCATCTGTTCCATATTCTTAGTATGTCACAACTAAAATAATGATTTTTGAAATCCACATTAACCTTGACTTTGTTGTACCACAACTATCCATGCCACCAAATCTCCGGTCATGTCCTAATTCCAGAAGCCATCTATTTCTCAGAAACAACCACTCTTTCATCCAAACCAAACAGCGAATTGCAAAATAAAAATTCAAATCAGGTAGACTCAATCCTCCTCTTTCCTTGTAACAACTTATATCTAACTTGTGGCTTTTCCTCCTGCGACACTTTTAAAATATCCTTCTACTCCATGAGAAGACCTCATGGTCCATCTAGTTTGCCCTTATAATATTTTTTGTATTTTATCTTAGGATGGATATATGTTTATCCCAGGCATGTTTAAATTCAGTTACTGTGGATTTACCAACCAGGTCTGCTGGAAGTTTGTTCCAAGCATCTATTACTCTTTCAGTAAAATAATGTTTTCTCACATTACTTCTAATCTTTCCCCCAACTAACTTCCCTATTATACAATTTCCCTACCTATTTACTATTACACATGCACGCACAGCTAAAATTATACATATTCAATCTCATTTTCTGCAATAGGAAAAACATACCCAGAGCCCAGAAGGGGGGGGGGGGATTTTCTATCGGTTCTGCCTACCTGACTGTACCTGTAGGAGCCCATCACTGGCTTAATTGTATGTTAATAATTCCTTCATGGCCAGGAAAGTATTTTTTTTCCCCTCTGGAAATTAATGGTTTTGAAATACATTGGAATGTAAAAGTCATTCCAAGAAATCTATTCCTGCTAACTTCAGGCAGAAGTATCTGCTTTATCTTCCTTCAGAGCAGGAAATAAAAATATGCAAAAACGGAAACATCTGAAGAAAGCAGATACTTCTTCCTGAAGTTAGCAAGGAATAGATTTCTTGGCTGCTTATCTCCACTCCATCTACTACTTCTTAGAAAATAAAATGTACAAAAACAACTAAAATCTCTAATAATCTCTGAGCAGAACTTTGGAATTTTTTATATAGGGTTTCAGGTCATAATTTGCATTTATAGTCTAATATATGGGGGCTTTGAGGGAACAGGGTTGTCTTTGAGCTTCCTATCCTTTGAACCTATTGTTTTTATCACTGTTGTGAGCCACCCCGAGTCTACGGAGAGGGGCGGCATACAAATCTAATAAATAAAATAAATAAATAAAGTAAATAAATGAAATAAACTTCATGGACAAGTCCCTGCAATTTTTTGGCAAGATTTTCAGAAGTGGCTTGCCAGCATGCCTACCGTCCCTGTGCTAATATTCTCTCGTATCACTACCTACCTTATGTATATAAACTATGTTATATTAGTTATAGTTATATTAATTGGATTCCAGTTGTGTTGTTATATTTCTTGATATGTTGTGAGCCGCCCCGAGTCCTCGGTGAGGGGCTGCATACAAATCTAGTTAATAAATAAATAAATAATAAATCTTATGTCTATGTTTACTGCTAAAAAAAACTAAAGGGAACACTTAAACAACAGAATATGACTCCAAGTAAATTGAACTTCTATGAAATCAAACTGTCCACTTAGGAAGCAACGCTGATTGGCAATCAATTTCATTTTGTTGTCAGCTTTGAACAGAACAAAGGATTCAACTTTGAACAGAACAAAGGATTCAAAGAGAATATTTCATTCATTCAGATCTAGGATGTGTTATTTGAGTGTCCCCTTTATTTTTTTGAGCAGTGTATGTTACCAATACGTACTGGACAAATAAAAATAAAATAAAATTGCTTCTTTCCCATGCTGAGAGTGACTAGACCAAGGTCACTTGGCTGGCCTTGTCCTTAAGATAGGACTAGAATTCACGGCCTCTTGGTTGCTATCGTGGTACCTTAGCCATCAGAGCAAACAAAAGCTGTCTCCAAAATAACATTGTTTTGTCTTTCGCTTGCACATTATTATGATTAAGGGCTGTGTAGAGGTCTAAGTTTGAAGGACAAACCATTATGAAGATAGCTTTGACGCATAAAGGACCCTGAAAGGAAGGTAAATAGGAGCTCTTAACGATCTTACAGATCGCTCATTGAAGACTGCCCATTCCCACAGCAAAAGGAGCAGAGATGTTTGTCCCTTCTCTAGATGCACCATTTCTGAGTTAAACTAAATTGTTCTATGTTCCCAGCTCCCTTTCACTTGCCAGGCTCAGCAAGACTAGCTGCAAACCAGATAGCCCCACTCTGTTATCCTTCAAACCCCTTCAAGAATGATGGGTTAAAGGGACAAGAAGAATCTGACTATTATAAAATTTGGTATAAGTTTTATGAGTGGCTTGATAAAAGAATGATATTGTAAATACTGTAACACTGGAAAGTGCTCAAGCGGTAGTGTTATTGGGTTGGAAAGAGTCTATCAAATGGACATTACAGAACTGGTACTGGTACATGGTAGATCACATTCATTTTGAAATCATGGAAATAAGATTAAACAACTTTGATGAAAATAAATTGGAGAAGCTGATGGCACGATGGAATAAGGTGAAAGATTATATGCTGAGTAGAATCTGTGACAAAAATGTGAAAAATAAACTCCAATCACTCTTTAAATAATAACAAATGCAAAGTAGAGCTAAGGAAATTAAAATATATATAAACTAGTAAATATTTGAAAACCCCGCAATTGGTGGTGGTGGTGGTGGGATTGTCAGTCGGGTGATGGGCACATGCACTGTGCACCGTTTTACGTTTCTTTTATGTAACCTTATGTGCAAAACCAATAAAATTATATATTTTTTAAAAAGTAAATACTGTAACATATAGTAAATGGTACAAAACTATGTGACCGTTTGAAAATAGTAATTAGTGACAGTTTATACATTTTTCTTCCTTTTATGATTCTTTTTTATCACCTTTTCTTAATATGATCTACAAGATTTGTGTTTAAATTTCTTAGAGTTCTAAAAAATACGGAGCAGCTTGGGCTCCTTTTTTATGCTATGTGTTTTTGTATGTGTCTTTGTCTTGTCTTGGAACTAAAAATCAATAATAAATAATTAAAAAAAGAATGATGGGCTACAACTCCCAACTCCTTCCTCCACCCCCCATCACCATCATGATGAGTTTATAAATCAAAGGCACAAAGTTTGGAGCAAGGGTGCTCCAAAACAATGCTTCTTTCAGGGACCTTTCAGCACAATCGGTGGTGTTTCTGCCAAGAATGCAGGCCTCTCTACTCATCCATGCAGTGGAAATCGCTGGAACGGAATTATCCGTGGAACAGGTTTCTATTTCTTGGCAATAGGCAGGAGTCTCCTGAATAAAAGAAGTCGATTCAAGCACTTTCCTTGGTGTACTCTAATGCTCACAGGGAAAGTAAGACACTGATATTTAAATAGGCCTAAAGAAGAACAGGCAGTATTTTGTTATCACAAAAGAAATACCTTGAGACAAATCACCTGTTGTTTGTGTCCCCCCCCCCCTTCTTCTTTCCCAAATAGCCAGCAAAAAAGGGGGGGGGCGGGTGGAAGCAACAGGAGGAATCAGTGTTGAAGTCAAAGTATGTGGGAGGGAGTCTCACTCCTACTTTGCAAGGAGATGTATAAACAAGAGATGGAACGCAGCAAAGAACGTGAACTAGAGAAAACATTAAAAGTATTAAAATGGAAACAAAGTTTGCCAAACTGGATTGATTTGATTTATTGGATTTATATGCCGCCCCTCTCCGAAAACTCGAGGCGGCATATAAATCGGATGTCTCAAGAATGAGTGGATATAAGTGGATCAGGGAGAGCCACGTTAATTCGGATGACTACGTAATATACATTATTCAGAACATGATCCTAGGCGGTGGAATTGATCAGCAATGCTGCTCTCACAGCCAATGGACCAGCAACTGATGCTATAACCCATAAAGAACATCATGAAGTATAGTATCTATTTATTAGTATATCCCAACATTTCAAAAAGGGGAAAAAAGTTACTTTCAAAACAAGCTATCATGATAGGCAGAAAGTTGTGGTGGAGGGACATCTGTAAGTCCTACAGTCATGCAAGAAAGAGGGTACAGATTTCCTCAATAAGTAAAGAAGTGTAAGGAAGGCTGTGATCAAGAATGTTAATAAAATAACAAGAAAAAAAGAAAATGGCATTTGTAAAGATGCAATGAGGCATGTGCTTGTACATGGATTGAACTTTCTGACCCCCAGGAGAAAGTCTCTAGCTCAGTGATGGCGAACCTTTTTCTCCTTAGGTGACGAAAGAGTGTGTGTGTGCACTATCGCACCTGTATGAGTGCCCACATCCATAATTCAATGCCTGGGGAGGGCAAAAACACCTTCCCCTGCCCCCCAGAGGCCCTCTGGAGGCCGGAAACAGACTGTTTCGCAACTTCTGGTGGGCCCAGTAAACTCCTGTTTTGCCCTCCCCAGGTTCCAAAGGCTTCCTTGGAGCTGGGGGAGAGTAAAAATGCCCTCTCTCATCCCCCCGGAGGCTTTCTGGAAGCCCAAAACACCCTCCCAGAGCTTCTGTGCAAGCCAAATATCAGCTGGTCAGCACACACATGCACATTGGAGCTGAGCTAGGGCAACGGCTCGCGTGCCAGCAGATGTGAAAGGCTGGCCGCTTGAGGTTGGCCAACATTTGCGGCTGGGGGTGGATGCACTCGGCTACCACCACCTCTAAAATGGACAATCGCGCGATAATGTGTGTGATCGTCCAGGATGCCTTGCACTTAGTGCTGGGCATACTGGGGGGCTGGGCAAAGAGCCCCCGCATAAAAGCGTCGTGTCGCTGCTCTCCGCCCTTTACAGTTTTGGACTCGTCGGCCCCCCGTTGCAGGCACCCACCCGCCCTCCCCATGGTCTCAGTTTGATTGCTGGTCGCCTCCGGGGGACAAGTAGCGATTTTTGGCGGCCATACCACAGTTTAGGTTATGGCCATTTTTTTGCCTACCCACTGGGTCAGGATGGAAGAGGTTAGGAGGGCTTAGCGATAGTTGCTCTCAGGAAGGGGTTAATTGGTTCGAATTCCCTTGGTCACTGGGATGGTGGTATGGGGCAGAAAAAGGGGCTAGCAGCAATTGTGTCATCTCCTTTAGGGCACCTTTTGGAAGGTCATGGGTTCCCCCTCACCAGAAGCTCCGGGCGGAATCCACCTAAGGGTTGGGGAGTGGGTGCCCTTGGGGCTCACTTGCCGCAAGCCCACAAATGGGGGTGACCTTCCCACATGCCTTGGGCTTGGCAGAGTGCAAGGGAAGGTCAAGTTCAAGGCAAGGTCAAGGGCGACCTTCCCTTGCTCAGCAAGGAGCTTTCACCCTTAGTTGCCCAAGAATGTTTGGAATGGATGTTCCACCCCGTTGACTTCCTCTGCAGGTCCAGATTTGAATAAGTAAAGTGACCCATAAAACCCAGCTCTGTGGTCTGTGTGCTTATTCCGCATCCGATTCAAATGGCTCCGCGTGCCACCTGTGGCACCTGTGCCATAGGTTCGCCATCGCCGCTCTAGCTCCTTCCACCCAAAACCTTCCTGTGATGTCCTTCCACACATCCATCCATCCAGTCTATTGTACAGCACGCGTATCCCTTCAATTGAGTTCACAAGGAATATAGTGTCCAGGCAACTGCCCACCGATTTCTGACTTTGCTCAGATTATTTTCCAATATATCGTAGAAAGTGAAAAATCCTAATTGTTCATCTAGCCTCCAGTAATTCCTAAATGGCTATACAGTGGTACCTCATCTTACGAACACCTCTTCTAATGAACTTTTTGAGATACGAACCCGGTGTTTAAGATTTTTTTGCTTCTTCTTCCGAACTATTTTCACCTTATGAACCCAAGCCGCTGCTGCTGGGATGAAGGGGTTTCTTTTTTTCCCCTTTTTTGAAGAAAGAAAAGGGAGGGGCTGCTTGGAGGGG
This sequence comes from Erythrolamprus reginae, assembly GCF_031021105.1. Lineage (NCBI taxonomy): Eukaryota > Metazoa > Chordata > Lepidosauria > Squamata > Dipsadidae > Erythrolamprus > Erythrolamprus reginae. The sequence goes on along the minus strand of NC_091950.1, from coordinate 135,108,002 downwards.
GAAAGAGTTTGCATTTAAAAAAGTAGGAGAACAGCGTGCTTGTACAGGCACTGAAAGGGTGTCTTTTGAAGAAAGAAAAGGGAGGGGCGCCCCCCTTGCCTTTCTTCCTTCCCACTCACCCTTTAGCCTAGCCTTGCTTCTTCCACCCGCCCCCTTAGCTGCTCCTCCCTGCTCTCTGTTCACCTCTCTTCTAAAGTTTGGTATTTTCCTGAAGGATTTGCACGCATTATTTGCTTTTACATTGATTCCTATGGGAAACATTGTTTCGTCTTAAGAACTTTTCACTTTACGAACCTCCTCCTGGAACCAATTAAGTTCGTATCATGAGGTACCACTGTATTTCCCTAGATCTCCAATGAATGTAGAACAACGTCATCTATCAATTGAAGGGAGTAATGTCAACCAACAGTTCTGTATTTCAGACTTACCAATGATCCTATTGCAAGGGATTTATATTTCGTATCATCCTATACGTTTTCTTGACATGCATCTACTGTTGATTAACTGCTGACACAGGGAGGAGAAAGAAAGGATACTTGAGGGATAGAGGAGATCAAAATGATGACAGCTGGCGTACAAAGCAGCCAAGGACTATGTTAACAGACAGGGAAGCAAAGTCTGAAAGAGTCAAAATAGAAGGAAAGAGATAAGAGTGCCTGCTAGGAAGTGGAGACCTTGAAATGGCAGATGAAACACTTAAAGGAGGAGAGGAACCCAACACACTGAAATGCAGGTGGCTGCTATCTCACATGCAAGGGATAAAATCCTTTGCTAATCTTGGCAAGTCCGTCATATATTTACCTACGCTGCGTTTCAAATTGCACGGTTTGGGGAAAAGGGGGCACTTGTTTTTTTCTTTAAAACATTGGATCGATGCTAAAATAAAAAAATGACATGACTTTATTACAAATTTGGGGGTTGCCCCATGGCATCTGGAAGGCCTTGGGTAAGAGAAGATGGTATAAACCACATGTTCAGGTGATTTTTTTTAAATCCCACCTCCTCCAGATGTGCAGGTGGGCTAGGCACAACAGGCCTCTGTGCAGGAAGAAAACTAAACAGTGTTTTCTGGCGCTGTTCTTTGAAATTTGATAGGATAACAATAACTTGTGCAGCACATATGAAGAAAACCTTCGGCTTATATGGACCGCTTTTTTTGTTTTTCTGTAAGTTAGCCTTGCTAAGTACATACTTGTATCCAGGGGTGGGCTACTGCCCGGACCGGGGGACACACACACGCAATGGGGTAGCGAAAATGGAGCTCCACCCCAAAGCACCCAATTTGCACTGAAAGATGTTGAAAGAAAATGGAGGGCGCCCTGCATAAACCACACCCACAGTGTGGTAGTAAAAATTTTGGTAGCCCTTCACTGCTTGTATCCCTGGAATTCTGGCTGGTAGAGGATTGGGGAATGAGAGTACACTATACAGTGATCCCCCGGTTATTGCGTCCCCGACCATTGCGAATGGGCTACATCGCGATTTTTCAACCCGGAAGTAAAAACACCATCTGCGCATGTGCGCCCTTTTTTCCTATGGCCACACATGCGTAGATGGTGTTCCCCGCCGGGCAGATCAGCTGCTGGGCGGCTTCCCTGGGTCTTTCCCCTCTTGCTGGCGGGAGGGCGAGAAGCCCCCCCAGCACCCGCTCGCCCTCCGTTCGCCCGCCCTTCGCCCGGCCACCCGCCATTTGCTCGCTGCTCGCCCGGCCACCCGGGTTCGTTTGGCTTCGGGACTCAGTTGGGAAGCGGCACGGGTGTTTTAAAAGGTCTCCGCCGGCATGGGGGGCTTCTTAGCACCCCCCCAAACCCGGGTTGGGGGTCGGGGGGGGTAGGAAGCCCCCCATGCCGGCGGAGACCTTTTAAAACACCCGTGCCGCTTCCCAGCTGAGTCCTCAAGCCAAGCGCAGAAGTTAGCCTTGAATCCCTTTGAATCCCGCCGCTTCTGCTGGATACGGGTGATGGGGGGGGGGCGAGCTGCCACACCCCTGGCTTCCGCACCGCTCGTCCCACCCACCGCCCGTATCCAGCAGAAGCTGCTGGATTCAAAGTGCTGGGGTGGGGGGCTGTCGGGACACCCCCCCCACCCCAGCACTTTGAATCCCGCCGCTTCTGCTGGATACGGGCGATGGGGGGCGAGCTGCCACAGCCCCTGGCTTCCTCACCGCTCGTCCCACCCACCGCCCGTATCCAGCAGAAGCTGCTGGATTCAAAGTGATTCAGGGAACAGAATGGAGCGTTCCGCGGCGGGGCTGCTATGGGGGGGGGAGACGAGCCCAGCCCCGTGACATTCGTTTTCCTGCCGCCGGCAGCCGAGTGATCGTGGGCTCCTTCGCAACCTCAGAGAGCTTCCTGGTTTTCGTGAGCTTTCATGCCCAGGAAGCTCTCCGAGGTTGCGAAGGAGCCCACGATCACTCGGCTGCCGGCGGCAGGAAAACGAATGTCACGGGGCTGGGCTCGTCTCCCCCCCCATAGCAGCCCCGCCGCGGAACGCTCCATTCTGTTCCCTGCCGGCCCGATTGAGCGGCCGGCGGTCTCCATTCAGGGAACAGAATGGAGCCTTCCGCGGCGGGGCTGGTAGGAGGGGAGCCGGGGGGATAACCGAGCCCAGCCCCGTGACATTCGTTTTCCTGCCGCTTGCAGCCGAGTGATCGTGGGCTCCTTCGCAACCTCGGAGAGCTTCCTGGGCATGAAAGCTCACGAAAACCAGGAAGCTCTCTGAGGTTGCGAAGGAGCCCACGATCACTCGGCTGCAAGCGGGAGCAAGGCGAATCCCACGGGGCTGGGCTCGGTTATCCCCCCGGCTCCCCTCCTACCAGCCCCGCCGCGGAAGGCTCCATTCTGTTCCCTGCCGGCCCGATTGAGCGGCCGGCGGTCTCCATTCAGGGAACAGAATGGAGCCTTCCGCGGCGGGGCTGGTAGGAGGGGACCCGGGGGGATAACCGAGCCCAGCCCCGTGGGATTCGCCTTGCTCCCGCTTGCAGCCGAGTGATCGTGGGCTCCTTCGCAACCTCGGAGAGCTTCCTGGGCATGAAAGCTCACGAAAACCAGGAAGCTCTCCGAGGTTGCGAAGGAGTCCAAGATCACTCGGCTGCCGGCGACAGGAAAACGAATGTCACGGGGCTGGGCTCGTCTCCCCCCCCATAGCAGCCCCGCCGCGGAAGGCTCCATTCTGTTCCCTGAATGGAGACCGCCGGCCGCTCAATCGGGCCGGCAGGGAACAGAATGGAGCCTTCCGCGGCGGGGCTGGTAGGAGGGGAGCCGGGGGGATAACCGAGCCCAGCCCCGTGGGATTCGCCTTGCTCCCGCTTGCAGCCGAGTGATCGTGGGCTCCTTCGCAACCTCAGAGAGCTTCCTGGTTTTCGTGAGCTTTCATGCCCAGGAAGCTCTCCGAGGTTGCGAAGGAGCCCACGATCACTCGGCTGCAAGCGGGAGCAAGGCGAATCCCACGGGGCTGGGCTCGGTTATCCCCCCGGGTCCCCTCCTACCAGCCCCGCCGCGGAAGGCTCCATTCTGTTCCCTGAATGGAGACCGCCGGCCGCTCAATCGGGCCGGCAGGGAACAGAATGGAGCCTTCCGCGGCGGGGCTGGTAGGAGGGGAGCCGGGGGGATAACCGAGCCCAGCCCCGTGGGATTCGCCTTGCTCCCGCTTGCAGCCGAGTGATCGTGGGCTCCTTCGCAACCTCAGAGAGCTTCCTGGTTTTCGTGAGCTTTCATGCCCAGGAAGCTCTCCGAGGTTGCGAAGGAGCCCAAGATCACTCGGCTGCCGGCGGCAGGAAAACGAATGTCACGGGGCTGGGCTCGTCTCCCCCCCCATAGCAGCCCCGCCGCGGAACGCTCCATTCTGTTCCCTGCCGGCCCGATTGAGCGGCCGGCGGTCTCCATTCAGGGAACAGAATGGAGCCTTCCGCGGCGGGGCTGGTAGGAGGGGAGCCGGGGGGATAACCGAGCCCAGCCCCGTGGGATTCGCCTTCCTCCCGCTTGCAGCCGAGTGATCGTGGGCTCCTTCGCAACCTCAGAGAGCTTCCTGGTTTTCGTGAGCTTTCATGCCCAGGAAGCTCTCCGAGGTTGCGAAGGAGCCCAGGATCACTCGGCTGCCGGTGGCAGGAAAGCGAATGTCACGGGGCTGGGCGCTAGCTCTCGCCGCTTTCGAGCTGAGTCCTGAAGCGAATTCGCTTCAGGACTCATCTCGAAAGCCCGCTAGCGAGGAGCCGAAGATTGGGGGCGGCGCGGCTGTTTTAAAACGTCGCCGCCGGCATGGGGGGCTTGCCAGCACCCCCCGGACCCCCAACCCGTGTTTGGGGGGCTGCTAGGAAGCCCCCCATGCCGGCGGCGACGTTTTAAAACAGCCGCGCCGCCCCCAATCTTCGGCTCCTCGCTAGCGCTGCGGAAGTTAAAAACACCATCTGCACATGCGCAGATGGTGTTTTTACTTCCGCAGCGCTACTTCGCGAAAACCCGCTCGTTGCGGGGGGTCCTGGAACGGAACCCTCGCAACGAGCGGGGGATCACTGTATTAGTATATTGGTATACTAATATATAATAACTGGAGACCTCACTTACAAAAAGATATTGACAAAATTGAACGGGTCCAAAGACGGGCTACAAGAATGGTGGAAGGTCTTAAGCATAAAACATATCAGGAAAGACTTAATGAACTCAATCTGTATAGTCTGGAGGACAGAAGGAAAAGGGGGGACATGATCGAAACATTTAAATATGTTAAAGGGTTAAATAAGGTGCAGGAGGGAAGTGTTTTTAATAGGAAAGTGAACACAAGAACAAGGGGACACAATCTGAAGTTAGTTGGGGGAAAGATCAAGAGCAACATGAGAAAATATTATCTGACTGAAAGAGTAGTGGATCCTTGGAACAAACTTCCAGCAGACGTGGTTGGTAAATCCACAGTAACTGAATTTAAACATGCCTGGGATATATGTGTGTGTGTGTGTGTGTGTGTGTGTGTGTGTGTTTATTTTTTATTTATTTATTTATTTATTATTGATTGATTGATTGATTGATTGATTGATTGGATTTGTATGCCGCCCCTCTCCGTCCTAAGATAAAATACAGGAAATAGTATAAGGGCACACTAGATGGATCATGAGATCTTTTTCTGCCGTCAGTCTTCTATGTTTCTAGTATCTACATATACTTGTGGTTGGTGATAGATTGTGTAGCAACTGAAGACATGCTAGAAGTTCTGCACTAAATAACTCCTGATGATTTTTCCTACTCAACCTAGATGCTCACCCTGTCATCCCAGTGTTTTGCATTGACGCTAAGTCTTGTGCAATGAAACAAGAATGAATGTGGCACAGAGTGGAGGTCATTGGCAAAGAGGGCAATCCTGTAAAGAATTTGTTTAATTCAAAGAGGCCCTTATTTCCTGCTTTATCGCTTATCTCTTCCCCTTCCCCTCCCTTTTCTCTCTGTATGTGTGTGTGTGTGTGTGTGTGTGTGTGTGTGTGTGTGTAACCACACAAATATTTCAAAACACCAGAAGCTCTAGTGCTTCTTGTTAGGGCCTTCACATTATATTCAACATTATATGAAACAACCAAAGTAGTTTGTTCCGGCATCAGTATGTGAAGCAAGTACATAGTTGGTATTGGAACTTTGTCATGAGAACTCTCTGGATTTGTTAAAGGAATTCACTTAATACTTCCCATTTTGTATCTGCCACTCTTAAGAAGTTTCACAACAAATAACCCCACTCTTAAATGGATTGCAATGGAATAAAATGTTTTCCTTATCATAAAACTATGATCCATGTTCCAATGTTATGTTTATCATTCATTACACATATTTTATTCATGAAAGCTTGAACCGATGAGCAAACTTCTGGCTTCAAGGACCATCTTTGTTTTGGCTTTCTTTTTTTGTCACTATAACCTTGACATTCTCCAGGCTTTGTTGCAAAAGCAAGATACTGTGGGCTGGTTCCACACAGCATGCAACAAGCATGCTGTCATTATAACCATTCAGCAGGCTATATGCATTTTATAAACAGCACAATTCATCCTTATATTTTATTTCTCAGATCTTATCACTGTAAATCTTTCTGAGGGCAGTTTTATTTTACCCAGCCTTTACTTGTTCCTAATCTTTCTTTTCGTTAAAATGAGTTAACTGATCAAAATGAAATTAGTCCATGAGAATATTCATGAACCCAGGGAAGCACCAGGATTGTCCATTTGGAAAAGAAAGAACTGTTTCAAGGAAAAGATATTTGATTTATTGCCAACAGTGTGATGCCAAACCCTTCTCTCTCTTTCCCACGTGACTTTTTTTTGCAAAGCTACATTAAATTAAAATAAATAAACAGAATGCATTGTCATGGTGAATAACTCTCTTAGCCTCTAGTCTTTAGTGTTATTTACAGAGATGCCCTTGGACCCGCAAATATCCCACTGAAGTGGTAGATGGTATCATGAAACTATGAGTGAGGGGAGGATTCTATTAGTTGTGCCTTTGCACAGCTCTGTCTAGTGCAGAGGTCCCCAAACTTGGCAACTTTAAGACTTGTGGACTTCAATTCCCAGAATTCTCCAGCCAGCCCACCCCTGGTTTCGGGCCAATTCCAGCTACTGAGCATGTGCAGAAGCCAAATTGGACGAGAGAACAGACGAGCACTCAAAATGTCGTGATGCGAATTGGCAGCGAGGTAAGTAGGAACCTACCGCTGGTACAAACATGGCCTACTGCCAAATGGGACCAATCAAGTTTGGTGTGGTGGTGAAGATGCTGGCCCTAGAAACCAGGAGATTGTGAATTCTAGTCCTGTCTTAGGCATGAAAGGAGTTGGGTCAGTCTTTCTCAGTTTATGCACCTCACAGGGTTGTTGTTGTTGTGGGGAATATATACGGTATGTACATAAAACTTCCTAGGGTTTCTGTTACTAAGGCTTTGAGAGGGAAGAACCTCTCACTGGGGAACAAATGGTGAACTGAGGATGGTTCCGGTTCCAACTGTGATAGAGTGAAAAGCCAACATTGGCTCTTTAAAATTCCTCTCTGGACAAGGAAAGGACTTGAGATCACCACAATGGTCCCAAATAGTTGCTCTTTGCAAGGAGAACGCAAGACTGTCTCTGGCCGGCTTCGAGAGCTCTAGAAACAAAGGAAATCATCGGTACTTTTAAAGCAGTGGTTCTCAACCTTTCTAATGCTGCAACCCCTTAATACAGTTCCTCATGTTGTGGTGACCCCTAACCATAAGGCTAGCACCAATTCTCTCTCTTTTAAAAAATATATATTTTATTGATTTTTATAATATAAAAGAATACATGCAGCACAAAACAATGCACAGTGAAATTTATTTATTTATTATTTATTTATTAAATTTGTATGCCACCCCTCTCCGTAGACTCGGGGCGGCTCACAGCAATAGTAAAACACAATGTAAAATACAAATCTAATATTTAAAAAACTAAAAAACCCATGATTAAAAAACATACACACAACATACCATACACAAATTATATAGGTGAGCATGCGCAGGAAGCAAAAAAAGATACGACAAATTAAAGAAAAAAGATGGCACTGCCCAAAGGACTGGCACCAGAGCGGTCGCGTGCAAATTGCACAATCTGGCGGCCGCTACTGCTGCGCAGTCGCCTACGACACCGGTAGCAACCCAACTCCGGCTGGCAGTTTTAATTGGAAGGATTCTGAAAACAATGGGTTCTGACAAGGTGGTGGCCTCTGAGCAGCAAAGCTGAAAATTGTGCAAAAGAGCATTGTGCTCAGATGAGCTACACTAATGTGGAGGAATTGGCACTGAGGGATTTGGCTCCAAACAAGCTGCACAAACAAGAATTCAAGATAAGGACCTTGAACAAGAGCTGCTAAAACGAGCAGTGTGTGAAGTGGCAAGCTCACAACATGGCCTCCCCAAGGCTAGTGAGGAGCCAGGGCACATTCCAGGAAACCGGCTTCGAATAGTTTGTAAACTCCATAGCACATTTTTTTGCTCTCCAACCCATAATTTTAAAATTAACCTGGATTCGTTTGGGGGGTCCAATTACTAACATTTATATATTTTCCTTCAATGCTTTCAAACGATCCTCTGGAACCGCCTTCTACCGCACTAATCCCAGCGGCCAATAAGGTCCCACAGAGTTGGCCTTCTCCGGGTCCTGTCGACTAAACAATGTCGTTTGGTGGGCCCCAGGGGAAGAGCCTTCTCTGTGGCAGCCCCGGGCCCTCTGGAATCAACTCCCCCCCAGATATTAGAACTGCCCCCACCCTCCTTGTCTTTCGCAAGTTACTCAAGACCCACCTATATCGCCAGGCATGGGGGAACTAAGACAGTTCCCCCAGGCTTTCTTATATTTTATGTTTGGTATGTATGTGTTGTATGGTTTTTAACAGTTGGGGATTTTTATATAATTTTTATTATTAGATTTGTTCCATTGTTTATACTGTTTTCATCACTGTTGTGAGCCGCCCCGAGTCTTCGAAGAGGGGCGGCATACAAATCTAATAAATTATTATTATTATTATTGTTGTTGTTGTTGTTGTTGTTGTTGTTATTATTATTATTATTAACATGAAGACAATATGACACAATTAAGGTTTCAAAATCCACTGATTAAAATCCTCAAGAACTACCAGCCTTGAGGGTTTTACCATCAACCAGAATAGAGCCATTCAGACAAAATAACAGAATGACAGAGTTGGAAGGAATCTTGGAGTTGAGTTTAGTTCAACACCCTGCTCAAGCAGAAGACCCTATTCCAGTGATGGCGACCCTATGGCAAGGGTGCCACAGGGGGCACACGGAGCCATACCTGCTGCCACATGAGGCATTGCTCTAGCTCATCTCCAACGTGCATGTGTGTGCCGGCCATCTGATTTTTGGCTCATGCAGAGATTCTGGGAGGGTTGTTTTTGCCTTCCAATGACTCTCCGGGGGAATGGGGGGCAGGGGTGGGCAGCAGGCAGGACAGGGTAGAACACAGTTCCACCGGTGGAAATGAAGCTGAATGCGCAGCTCCTGCTGACCGGTGGCAGTCACTTCCTGGATTACCAATCTCTGGTCAGCTCTCCTTTCCCCCCCTGCTGCTGCGTTTGCACTCCTTGCTTTTTTCCTCTTTCCTCCTTCCTGTCCTTGAATGAGCTTCCCTCTCTCCTGCTCGGCTCCCCTCCAGCCTCACGTGGCCAACTCCTGAGGCCAGGAAGGAAGAAAGAAGAAAAAAGCAAGGAGCATAGAGCAGCAACAGCATGGGAAAAAAGGAGAGCCCTCGCTCTGCCTGCAGCTGAGATAAAGAGGTGTTGTGCGGCAATAATAACCTTATAACTCTCCCTCGGCTTTCTCCTCCCATCCTCCTCCTCCTCCTCGGAAAGCGGCAGGGAAACCAGCACCAGCAGGAGTTGCAGGGGGCCCTTTTCCATCCCCCTCTTTTCTCAACAGCTGATTGGCACCCGTTCACCTAACTATCCAGTCTGAGGCAGGGGGCAACCCAGGAAGGAGAGCATGGGAAACGCGAAGCAAATTGTCACCCCAGTGAGCGACACTGGTGATGTTGTAAGTCGAGGACTTAACAGTTCACTTGAATGATGATCATTCAAGCCACTCCCACCTGGTCACATGGCTGGCAAGCCACTCCTACCCAGTCACATGGCCATCAAGCCACACCCACAAAATAAGCCACACCCACAGTATGGCAGTAAATATTTTGACTGCCCATTACTGGTTGGGGGTGTTTTTACCCTCCCGCGGCTCCACAGAAGCATTTAGAGGCTGGGGAGGGCAGAACATGAGCCTACTGGGCCACCAGATGTTGGGAAACAGGCTGTATCTAGCCTCCAGAGGGCCTCTGGGGGGGGAGCTATTTTTGCCCTCCCCAGGCATTGAATCACAGGTGCGATAGTGCATGCACACGCTCTTTCGGCACCCAAAGAAAAAAATATTTGCCATCACTGCCCTATACCATTTCAGACAAATAGTTATCCAAATTCTTCTTATAAATCTCCAGTGATGGAGCACCCACAACTTCTGGAGGCAAGTTGTTCCACCGATGAATTGTTCTAACTGTCAGGAAATTCCTCCTTAGTTCTAAGTTACTTCTGTCCTTGGTTAATTTCTGTTGTAGTTCAGCCTGAGCCAGATCAAAGACCAGCTGCGTCTCTGCTGGCTCCATGCCCGGGGGAGGCTGAGAGCGGAGAGGAGAGTTCTTTGCAGTCAGACAGTGCAGACAGCAGTCACGAAAGTGAAGGTGATGCAAGGCCTGGGAGCCCTGGGGAAGGGCTATCTCAAGCAAGTAGCTGTGATTCCCTAGAGTCCCTGGTTGATGATGCACAAGCTATCATTAGTATGCGGCAGAGACGCATAGCTCAAAGGAGAAATCAACTGCGTAGATATTATCAGCGTTGAATGAGGAACACCAGGGGGTTGGGTGTGGTCCTCATCAGCAGGGAAGGGGTTATAAGGCATGAGAACCATTCCAGCAGCGTGGAGTGTTATCAAAGGGGAGTTGGTGTTATCTGCCTTTTCTCTCAGCATTTTTGTTCCTGGCTCGTGGCCCAGCAGCCTTGAAGACTGGTGGGAGGTGTGTGTGTCTGTTAGCTCAACAGCCTCATCTGGCATTAAGGATCATGTGTTTCTGTATGAACAATTGCATTTGTGTATCTATTTGGAGTTCCAGTGTTTTCCTGATCTGTAAGGACATTTTCTGTTGGCTTCTTTTCTCTTTACCATTATAAAACTGTGTTTGGATTCAACCGGTGTGTCTGGCTTATCTTTTTGGGTTGGTCATAGCCTCCGGAGTGACCCAGACAGAACAATTTCCATCCATTGTTTCTTGCCCTTCCTTCAGGTCCTTTGGAGATAGGTTGATCTTCTCTTCTTTTGGAAAATATTGGAACACTGCTGTCATGTCACCCTTAATCTTTCAGGCCAAGCTGTTGAGCAGCAGGGGAGATAGTACAACAGCACAAACCGAAACAGCTCCTTAAGAGCACAACTTGAGCAACAGGGCTTTAATTATCACCCCCACCCCACCCCCCGCAGTAATCAGAGCTCAGGTCCATCTAGGTTCTGGTAACCTGGCATCAGAGGTGAATATTAAGGACTGTAAAATGGGACTATTTTGAGTCAATGGACTGAACATGAGTAGCCTGCCCTCAATTTTCTGCCATTATTTCCTCTATCCATTGTGACCTTGATAGCATTGCCTGTTCGCTGTCACTCCAACTCCGTCACAATCTAACCCCAGACCATAGAACCAATCCAACTATTTTTATTTTTTGTATTTATTTATTTGTTTGTTTGTTTGTTTTGTCAAACAAGTATAGGATTGTAGTTCGTATAAGCATAAGTAGAAAATAATGAAAAAACAGGACAATAGGACGGTAGGAACAGGAACAGTAGGCACAATGGTGCGCTTATGCAGACCCCTTACAGACCTAGCCTAAGGTGTGGGGGGGATTTATTTTATTTATTTTTATTTGTTAATTTTGTCAAGTTCGTATTAGTGGTATACAGAGATATAATAATACAGTAGTCCCTCGCTATATCGCGCTTCACCCACCACGGCTTCACTTCATCGCGGGTTTTGAAGTCAGCGTTGGCACAGATACGGCGCTTAGAAGTTTGGAAGGGCAGGACAAGCCAACTAGCCCGCGGCTGGGCGAATGATGAGCGGGGTGGGGACTGAGCTCCGGCGTAGGCCCATCCCCTCATTCAACCTGCCTTGCCAGTGCTGAGAAGGCAGTCTTTGGAGGCGCGCTTAGTGGTTGGCGGCAGCGGCGGTGTGCTTGGTATTGTAGAAAGAGCTGGGAAGGAGGAGAAATTCCCCATCGCGGATTTCACCTATCGCAGCCGGTTCTGGAACGTAACACCAGCAATAGGTGAGGGACTACTGTATTTATATACATGATACTAGTAAAAGAGAAAGATTAGAATAGGGGACAGAAGGCACGCTGCTGCAGTTATGCCCACCCCTTACTGACCTCTTAGGAATCCGGAGAGGTCAACAGTGGATAGTCTAAGGGTAAAGTTTTGGAAGTAAGGTGATGATACTACAGAGTCAGAGTCCCATGCATCAACTATTCGGTTACTAGGGACTTGACCTAGAAATACATTTCAAACATGAATGGGGTTAATATGTTAAGAAAGCTCACCTTTCATAAATGTCCTGGCCTTCAGATCATTTTAAAGTTTATTTTATTTAAAATAACTGAGGAAACCCTGTGTATGATGGACATATTATTAGATTACCATCAGGTTTGATATTATTCACTTATATTGACATTCCAGCTCCCAGAATTTCTAAGCAATAAGACTTTGGAATATGTATGCATGGGTTATTTCATTAGATTTGGTAGGTATTGCCTGATTCCAAAAAAAACTCTGAACAGCTCACAAAATTAATGGGAAACGAACTAGCACAAAGGCCCAATGTGATATAAATAACCAAGATAGCATCTAAATAAATATTATTAAATATTTATCTATAAATAAATAAATAACCGCTCAAACCACAATATGACAAAAACTCTTCCAACAAGGAATTCATTGATTTAAAAAATGAATTGGGAAGAAGGGAACCAAGGTGTGTTATTAGGGAGGGTAGAGAATGGTAACTACTATATCTATAATTGCTGCAAAGAAAATTAGAATCCACTTCTTTAGATACCATTTAATTATATTTCATCTAATACGGTATATGTCTTTCCTATTCGCACACCCTTTCTTTCTTTATTCTTTGTCTTTCGCTTTCCTTCACTTTTCCCTGTATTCTTTGGTATCTTTCCCTTTTTTTTTCTGTTTCTTTGTGAAGTCGTTTTGATCTTGAGTAAAATTATCTTTCAATAAAGATTATATATTTTAAAGAAACAACCGCATTCAACAAGGCCTCATAGAATAGAATAGAATAGAATAGAATAGAATAGAATAGAATTTGTGATTGGACACACAAGGAATTTGTCTTGGTGCATATGCTCTCAGCGTACATAAAATAAAATATACATTTGTCAAGAATCATGTGGTATGACACTTAATGATTGTCATAGGGGTCAAATAAGCAATGAAGAAGCAATATTATTAAAAATCTTAGGATATAAGCAACAAGTTACAGTCATACAGTCAACATGGGAGGAAATGGGTGATAGGAATGATGAGAAAAACTAGTAGAATAGAAGTGCAGATTTAGTAGAAAGTCTGACAGTGTTAAGGGAATTATTTGTTTAGCAGAGTGATGGCGTTCGGGAAAAAACTGTTCTTGTGTCTAGTTGTCTTGGTATGCAGTGCTCTGTAGCGATGTTTTGATGGTAGGAGTTGAAACAGTTTGTGTCCAGTATGTGAGGGGGTCAGTAAATATTTTCCCCGCCCTCTTTTTGACTCGTGCAGTATACAGGTCCTCAATGGAAGGCAGGTTGGCAGCAATTGCTTTTTCTTCAGTTCTGATTGTCCTCTGAAGTCTGTGTCGGTCCTGTTGGGCTGGAGCACCAAACCAGACAGTTATAGAGGTGCAGATGACAGACTCAATGATTCCTCTGTAGAACTGTATCAGCAGCTCCTTGGGTAGTTTGAGCTTCCTAAGCTGGCACAGAAAGATTTGTTGTGCTTTTTTGATGATGTTTTTGATGTTAGGTGACCATTTTAGGTCTTGAGATATGATATATGAGATATGAGATATGAGATATGAGATATGAAGACTAATCTGGGGGCTGAGAGAACTGCCAGGTCTCAAGGTCTTGCAGAATGGCCTAAGAGTGGGAGTGAGCTGTAGACATTCAGATACTAAATCATAATTTGGGTAGTGGTGGTGGCAGGGGGCTCACGGTGCGTGCGGAACCAGTAGCAACAGATTTTAGAACCCACTACTCATGCAGAGGTGTCATAAATGCTGTTCTCACTGTTGATCTTATTTTCTTCTTATTGAGAAAAAAAATCTGAAATGTAATTAAAATAAGTGCCTAATTGGCAGCATTTCCATACAACACAGGAGATGAAACAAGGTTAACTGGACTCAAGATTCCCTACTATAGGAATGATGCCATGGAAATACACAGATTCCACTGTTCCTGAGCACTCTCAGTTCAGGACACAGAATTTATGCCCCGTTCTATCTAATTAAATTGAAGAAGCTCAATTTGGATCTCCAGCATCCTGTTTCCTCTTCCTCAATGATGACGAGGCAAAATATATCTATCCCCCCCCCCCGACCACTGAAAGTTATGTGTGGTTATGATTGTGTAGTATTGATTGTTTTTAAGGTAATGGGTTTTAGTTACAGTTTTTAATTATTAGATTTGTATCTGTATTGTTTCATTGTTTTTGTGAGCCGCCCCGAGTCTTCAGAGAGGGGCGGCATACAAGTCTAATAAATTATTATTAATAATAATAATTATTATTATTATCTGGGGTGATCCAGGATCGGCTCACATTGCACGTGTGTTTCTAAACAAGGATTTCCTTTGAAATAATTATGTACACCAATACTTATTTATTTATTTTTATTTATTCATTCATTTGTCCAATAAACAAATACATAGGAAGAAAAATAGACATGTAGTAATATATATAAGGGTAAAGTGAACTTAGAGGAGAGGATATATGAAAGAAAGAAAATATATATGATAAGTGAGAGAAAGGAAAGACAATTGGACAGGGGACGAAAGGCACACCAGTGCACTTATGTACGCCCCTTACTGTAGTTTATAAGTGTATGCATCTCTGTGTTAAATCTGTTAATTGACTCTATTGCTCGTGGTTTTGGCCGTGCCTGCACAGCATTGAAGTTGACTCAAATTAACATCTTTGGCCATTGGATCTGATCCTGCAAAAGTTTCCCACCAGCAAGAGAACCTTTTCTGGCAGTATCCCTTGCTTTCCATCTAACCATTTTTTCCACTCACAGAATAAAATAAGTGGGGGAGAAGAACCCCTCTTTTGCAGATGGTGGCAACTTTCCAGGCAGTGGTGGGAGAGAGGCCTATAAAAGGAGGAATAACAAAGACCACCTCTCCCTCCTTCCCACCAGTACAGGAATTCTGGCACTCTGCCTCTGAAAGAATAAATCCAATTCACCATACACTTGCTTGAAGGAAATCAGTGCTGCAGCTAAATAATGATAGGCTCGGGACTTAAAAGGATTTACAGCAGCGGTGGGCTCCTATCAGTGCAGTCGGGGGCGCCATTCCGGTAGGGACCCGCCAATTGCGCAATTTGTGTGTGATGGCTCCATTGCCGTCTTCGCCGGTCCCTTGCATGGTGCCATTTTTTTAATGAATTTTTGGCCTTTTTTTTTTTTGCTTCCTTCTACATGCGTGGAAGCAAAATCCCGCAAGGCGATGCTCTCGCGTATGAAATTTCAGCGTTTTTTTGCTTCCTGGGCATGCGCGGAAGCTTCATCCTGCGAGAGGATGCATGTGCATGTGTAGCGAGCGGGCATGTGTATGTCAAATATGACACATGCACAGCACACCGGTAGGCAGGTAAGAGGGACCCGCCCCTGATTTACAGGGATTTCTCTTTCAAGGAATTACATGTCATTGTAACTCCAAAATAACCAAGTACGGTAAATTTGTTTTTTAAAATATAAAAAGTGCCCCTTATCTAAACCCCAGATAAAGTCTCTCTGGCAGTTGCAGAACATCTGCCAGCATAAAAGGAAACCTGGAGATCATCTAGATTAAAGGAAGATGGGCCATGTAGGTCAGGGATGTCAAACTCAGATTGTCATGGCAGCATCATGTGATGTATCGGGACTTTTTTCCCCTTCACTAAACCGGGCGTGGGCGTAGCCAGAATGTGACACATCTGGTCTGTGGGCCACAAGTTTGACAGCCCTGATAAAGGTGGATCTCTTGGACCATTAAGCTGTATGGCAGAAACTGGCTTTTATTCCTGCCTTAGATTGCTGGCGTCTGATTCCATAAGTCAGTGCTGGCGAACCTTTTTTGGTTTGCGTGCCAAAAGGGTGTGGGTGTGCTAGCATGCGTGCACGTATGCAAACCCCTTCCCTCCCCCACACACATGTGCAAACACACACACACACACACTGCCCCTGCGCATGTGCACAGGCCTTCCAGAAGCCTGGTAGGTGAAAAAAAAATGCCCAAACGGGCAAACCGGAAGTTTGGGAAAACACACTTCCTGTTTGCCGTTGTGCTGGTTTTTGCACTCTGGAGGGTTCAGGGAAGCTTCCTGAATGCAAAAAAAAGCACAACGGGCAAACCGGAAGCACTTCCAGTTTGCCCATTGTGTCGTTTCTTGCATTCCAAGGCTTCAGGAAGCTTCAACAACAAACCGGAAGTGTGTTTTTCTGAACATCCTGTTTGTCCATTGGGGGATTTTTTTGCCTCCGGGGTTTCAGGAAGATTCCATGAAGTGTCCTGAGGACAAAACGGTCTTTCCCCAGGCTGAAAATCAGTTGGCCCACAAGCACATGTATGTTGGAGCTGAAACATAGCAAAGTCTCATATGCCCTCCGATGTGGCTCCGCATTCCACGCGTGCCATAGGTTTGCCATCTTGGCTATAGGCAGTAATGGGCAGCCAAAATTTTTACTGCCACACAGTGGGTGTGGCTTAATGGTCATGTGACTGGGTGGGAGTAGCTTGAACAATCATTATTGTTCAAGTGAACTATTCAGTCCTTGACTTACAACCTTATCAGTGTCGCTCGCTGGGCTGACAATTTGTTTCGTGTTTCCTGCACTCTCCTTCCTGGGTGGTCCCTGCCTCAGGCTGGGTAGCTAGGCGAACAGGTGCTGCCAGAAGCATAAATGCTGCCAGCTTCACTTCCACCCACGCCTTCTGCTTGCACCTCAGGCAGGAGGTGGCTGCATGAGGCCGGAGAGGAGCTGGGCAGGAGAGAGGGAAGCTCGTCCGAAGCAAGGAAGAAGGAAAGAGGGAAAAAGCAAGGAGCGTAGACACAGCAGTAGCAGCAGGGGGGGAAAAGGAGAGCCGAGCAGAGACCAGTAATCCAGGAAGTGACAGCCGCCAATCAGCTGGAGCTGCGCACGCATCTTCATTTCTGCCAGTGGAACTGCGTTCCACCCCGTCCTGCCTGCTCCCACCCCTGGCTATAGGTACTGTTCACCATAATATAGCTACACATGGGAAATCCTTTTTCCCCCTTTCTTGCTATAAAGGACTCATTTCCTTTATACACTCTCTGGTGAGGACATTTCCTGGCAATTGATGATGCCAAAGTGAAAGCGAGTGGGATTATTCCTTCTCTTCCCCCCCCCCCTTCAATTTATTTAGCTTTCTTTATCTGCAATAGATTGTGCTTGCCCTAGCACTACAATACCATATGTATTGCATGATAAAAGCTTTTAAACTAATCTGGTTATAAGTGGAGTACCTAAAGTTACAATTCCCCCAACCTATGAGAAAATATACCTGTGTATATTTGGACCAGAGTACCTTCGGAACTGCCTGCTACTGCATGAATCCCAGCGACCGACAAGGTCCCACAGAGTTGGCCTTCTCCGGGTCCCATCGACTAAACAATGTCATCTGGCGGGCCCCGGGGGAAGAGCCTTCTCTGTGGTGGCCCCAGCCCTCTGGAACCAACTCCCCCCGGAGATTAGAACTGCTCCCAACCTCCTTGTCTTCCGTAAACTACTCAAGACCCACCTACACCACCAGGCATGGGGGATTTGAGACATTTTCCCCCCAGGCTCCTTATAATTTATGTTTGGTATGTATGTGTTGTCTGGTTTTAATATGATAGGGTTTTAGTTATTTCTTTTAATGTTAGATTTCTGCCACTATAATATTGTTTTTACCATTGTTGTGAGCCGCCCCGAGTCTTCAGAGAGGGGTGGCATACAAATCTAATAAATTGAATTGAATTGAATTGAACTTCTTCAGTAAAGCTAGGGGCTCACTTGAAACTAACTATAAATCCATAGGCAACATCCTTTTCTGCCACGTCCCTATGGCATTGCTTCATCTCATCTTCAACCCATGCATAAGTCGGTCTTAAGCCACATGTAATTCTTCCATTACTCAAACAGTGTTTTCCCCTGTAAGTGGACAGCCACCCATAGTGGTTTTGACAAAAGTGAAACCTGATGTGCCTGCTCACAATCCTGTTAGCAAAACAGTTAGACAAACAACACAATCCAGACAAACCGGATAACAGAATAACAAAGCTGGAAAAGACCTTGGAGGCATTCCAATCCAACCCACTGTTCAAACAGGAATCACTACACCGTTTCAGTCAAATGGTGTCCAATCTCGTCTTTATTTTTTTTATATTATTATTTATTTATTTTTCAAATATAACATAAAAAAATGACATACACAGAAACATGCTCATACAACATTTGGGAAATAAAAGTTTCCCCACTTTTTAGGTGTTCGATCAGAGAATTTTACTTCATTCACATAGTATTAATTTTTGATTTTTAATTTTCTCTTCTTTAAAACGTTCAGTGTTGGAGCAGTCGCAATTTCTGGATTCAAGTAATTTACATTGATTCATTGTTCTAACTGTCAGGACATTCCTCCTTGATTCTAGTTGGCTTACCTGGATTAGTGTCCACCCACTGATTCTTGTCCTGCTTTGGAGAACACTTGACTCCTTCTTCTTTGTGGCAGCCCCTGAGATATTGGAACATTGCTACCAGGTCAATCCCTAAAGGTTGAGATCAGTCTGGCCACAAGCAGTCCTCAATTTATACCCATTTATTTAGGAACCATTTTAGGTTACAGCTGCATTGAGGGGGGAGAAGGGACTTGCACCCAGTTCTTGCACTTACAAATGTCACAATATCATCTGTCGACACAGGGTGAGTTACCATCAGCACGCTGATGACACTCAGCTGTACATCTCCACTCCATGCCAATTCAGTGAATCAGCAGAGGCGATAAGCCAGTGTCTGGAGGTTGTGAGGTTCTGGTAGGGGGCCAAAAGACTCAGGCTCAACCACGACAAGATGGGGTAGCTATGGATATTGCTTGCCTAGGACGCCTCCTTCTGTCCTTCCATTACTGGAGGGTGGGAATCTTTGCCCCCTGAGAGAAGATCCGCAACTTGGGAGTCCTTCTCGATACACAGTGGAGGCTGGAACATTTTTCAGCTGTGGTGAGGGGGACGTTTGCACAGGTTGGTCTGGTGCACCAGTTGCGGCCTTATTTGGACAGGGGGTGTCTCCTCACAGTACTGAAAAATACTGAGACAGTCGGTTCTTTAAGCTCTTTTTATTTGTAAGGACAGGACAGCTCTTTTTGTAAGTGACTTCAAGTAAGAATGCGACTGGAATAAACAGTGCCAGTGTTTTATACTTTATTTTTCCCGCTAAAATCCTACTGTCAAACTCTTAGCCAATCAGAATGCACCAACCATTTCAACTATTTACATTTACCTCAGTGCATATTTAACAGTCACTCATGCCCTCATCACCTCCAGGTTTGACTGCTGCAATGCTCTCTTTAATCTACCTTTAAAGAACGTTCGGAGACTGCAATTAGTCCAAAACGCAGCCACGTGAGCTGTCATGGGCCTACCTGGGTACCCCCATGTATCGACATCACTCCACGAGCTGCATTGGCTACCAATTGGTCTCCAAACGCAATTTAAAGTGTTAGTTGTTACCTATAGAGCCCTACATGGCTTAGGACTAGATTACTTACTGAACCGCCTCCTGCCTCACATATCCCAGTGGCCAGTCAGGGTCTACAGGGTCGGCCTTCTCCAGGTCCCATCAGCCAAGCAATGCTGGCTGGTGGGGCCTAGGGGAAGAGCCTTCTCAGTGGCGGCCCCGGCCCTTTGGAATCAACTCTCCCCAGAGATTCACACTGCGCCCACAATTCCGGCCTTTCGGAAGGCTCTAAAAACACACCTTTGCCAGCAGGCCTGGGATTGTTGAGTATTGACATCTTGCTCTGACCAAATACAGTATGATTACGATATGAATGACTGGCTGAATGGTTTTTAATATTAGGGGTTTTAGTGTTAGTTTTAATGGGTTATAATATTTATAGGGTTTTTTCTAACATTTAGGATTAGCTTTTTAGATTTTTGTGGATTTCTTATATGTTGTATTTTTTGTATTTTTTATGCTGTAAGCCACCCTGAGTCTATGGACAAGGGTGGACTAGAAGTCGAAATAAAAATAAACAAATAAATAAAATATCCCATGGTCATGGGATCAAAATTTGGCCGCTTGGCAACCTGCATGTATTAACAATGGTTGCAAAGTCATAGGGTTATGGGATCACCCTTTGCAACCTTCCCAGCTAGCTTCCCGCAAGCAAAGTCAATGAGAAAGCCAGATTTGCTTAACCACCACATAATTTGCTTAACAGCAAATAGCAAAAAAGAGGAATAAAATCAGGATCAATTCACTTAACAACTTAGCGATGGAAATTGTGGTCCCAGTTGTGGTCATTAGTCAAGCACCACCTGAACTTTTAGGCTTATATACAGAGGTGGGTTCCTCCCTGTTCAGACCAGTTCTCACGAACTGGTAGCGACCCACTGGTGACATCACAATGACATCATCAAACTGGATTGGTCAGTGCCGGTCTGTGGGCACTGCTATCTTTTTTTTAAAAAAAACTGCAATATTTTTTGGGGGGGTTATTATTAATTTCTTCTGCGCATGTGCAGAAGCTGAGTTTCTAGCACTGCACATGTGTCATCATTTTAGTTTTGGTGTTTTTAAAAAAATAATGGGTGTTTTTATGTGTTGTGATTCAGCTTGAGGCTCCTCAGGGACCGGCTGGATCTCTGCTGGATCCATGCCCAGAGGAGGAGGACAGTGAACAGGAGGGGGAGGACCAGGCAGACGGGGGAGAGGAACGTCAGGAAGAGGAGGAGGGAGAGCAGCCTGAGACCCCTGGGGGGGCTCTCCCCAGCTAGTAGCCTGGATTCATTGGATGAAGACGCACAGGCTATAATAGACATGAGGCAGCGACGAGCAGCTCAAAGACGGGGCCAATTAGAAAGGTATTTCCATCCCTGAATTGGCAACAGCTGGGTTTGGGTGTGGTTCTCCTCAGCAGGGTTGAAAAGGCAGGCCCGCCCTTACAGTCTTGTGGAGAGTTATCAATTGGGAGTCCTGTGACCTTGCTTCGATTCTTGGCGTCTCTGATCTTGGCTTGTGGCCTAGAAGTCTGGAAGACTTGGGGGAGGCATGGGTTTTATTATCTCCAGCGTTGTTTTTGCCAGCAAGAATCCTGTTTTATTGCCTGGCCTTCATGAAACCTCTGTGAAGCTTCATAGTGTTCCTGTCTGTAAGAACAGTTTTTGTTACCTGTGTTTGCTTTGAAGTATATAAACTGCCTTTGCTTTTTACCAGTGTGTCTGGATACTCTTTTTGGTTGGGGTTGGCGTCTGGGGGGACCCAGACAGAACATTATGCATGCACACAAATGTGAAATGCTTACGAGGTGTGGCCACACAGTGTGGGAGCTGGCAGAGAGTAAGTTGGAACCCACCCTTGGTTGTACCAATGCATGCCACTCAGGGATATTCTTTCCCACTGCTGTTCTTTCCTCAGTTTCACCTTAGTGAGTGGGCTGGATGTAGCTACAGCAGTGGTTCTCAACCTTTCTAAGGCTGCGACCTCTTATGTGTTGGTTATGATCTATAAAGCCCTTCATGGCATCGGACCAGAATATCTCCGGGACCGTCTTCTGCCGCACAAATCCCAGCGACCAGTTAGGTCCCACAGAGTTGGCCTTCTCCAGGTCCCGTTGACTAAACAATGCCTTGTGGCGGGACCCAGGGGAAGAGCCTTCTCTGTGACGGCCCTGACCCTCTGGAACCAGCTCCCCCCAGAGATTAGAATTGCCCCCCACCCTCCTTGCCTTTCACAAGCTCCTTAACACCCACCTCTGTCGTCAGGCATGGGGGAATTGAGATATTCCCTTCCCCCTAGGCTTATAAAATTTATGCTTGGTATGTCTGTATGTGTGATTGGTTTCTTAAATTAGGGTTTTTAAATTTAACTTAAACTTAAATATTAGATTTGTTTATATTGTCTTATTGTTGTTGTTAGCCGCCCCGAGTCTACGGAGAGGGGCGGCATACAAATCTAATAAATAAACAAACAAATAAATAAACAAAAAACAAACAAACAAATAAATAAATAAATAAATAAATAATACGGTTCCTCATGTTGTGCTGACCCCCAACCATAAGTCTAGCGAAAATTCTCCCAACAGAGCTTTAAGCTGATTGGCAGGAAGCTCAGAAAGACGCCCCCACTATAAACACCTGATCGGTTGTATTGTAAAAATATGTTCCAAGGCGCCAGAATAGGTGACCCCTGTGAAACAGTTGTTTGACCTCTAAAGGGGTCCTGACCCCCAGGTTGAGAATCACTGAGCTACAGGGTCATCTCTTCGTTAAGTGAGCTTCCGGAGGCCGTGAGTTTTGATAGATGTGCTCCCTTGCTTATCATGGCGGTGGCGTGATTGACAGATGGTTACCCACCAATTTCTGACATTGGAAAAGAGGAGCAAAATCACATTGTTTAACATGATGTCTTTAAGTATAAGCTGAATCAGGCAACCCCTGCAGCATAGGGATCAGAAAAAGGCAGCAAATTTGATACTGGAATATTTTCAAATAACTCAGGGATGTCTTGATAACACTCTGCTGCAACACTTACTATAGAATAACCCAAGTTCCAAAGCTGTTTATTAGCCCACAATCAAAATTTGTTCTGAGAAACTTTCTTATTGATATTCCAAGATATTCATGATGAGAAGAATTATGATACTCTAATTCAATAGAAACATAGAAGACTGACGGCAGGAAAAGACCTCATGATCCACCTAGTCTGCCCTTATACACTATTTTCTGTATTTTATCTTAGGATGGATATATGTTTATCCCAGGCATGTTTAATGTGGATTTATCAACCACATCTGCTGGAAGTTTGTTCCAAGGATCTACTACTCTTTCAGTAAAATAATATTTTCTCATGTTGCTTTTGATCTTTCCCCCAACTAACTTCAGATAGTGCCCCCTTGTTCTTGTGTTCATTTTCCTATTAAAAACACTTCCCTCCTGGACCTTATTTAACCCTTTAACATATTTAAATGGTTCGATTATGTCCCCCCTTTTCCTTCTGTCCTCCAGACTATACAGATTGAGTTCATTAAGTCTTTCCTGATACGTTTTATGCTTAAGACCTTCCACCATTCTTGTAGCCCGTCTTTGGACCCGTTCAATTTTGTCAATATCTTTTTGTAGGTGAGGTCTCCAGTATATATCCCATCTGGACAAGTTATCTCATTTCCATGCCTGACCTGCACTGATTTCCAAATAGTGTCAGTTGCAAAATTCACAAATATTAGAGAAGTTCACCCAAGCAAAGAAGGCACTGAATCCTGGCAGCATTTTATGCTTCATGCCTTTAGCCTAATATTGCGCTGAGCTTTCCTGAAGTGATCTAACAGTGGGTTTCAACCTGGGGATCGCCTAAGGTTTCACAAGGGGTCGCCTAAAACTATGAGAAAAGACAAATTTCCCATGGTATTAGGAACAATGTCATCTGGCGAGACCCAGGGTAAGAGCCTTCTCTGTGGTGGCCCCAACCCTCTGGAACCAACTCCCCCCGGAGATTAGGATTGCCCCCACCCTCCTTGCCTTCCGCAAACTCCTTTAAACCCATCTCTGTCATCAGGCATGGGGAAATTGATTCCCCTGGACCGTTTTTGTTTTACGTATGGTTTGTATGAGATGCATGATTGCTTTTTATATTAAGGTTTTTAAACTGCTTTTACTATTGGATTTGTAATGTTTTATTGTTGTGAGCCACTCCGAGTCTCCGGAGAGGGGCGGCATACAAATCTAATTAATAATAATAATAATAATAATAATAATAATAATAATAATAATAACAACTACATCTATTCTGGTGCCTTGGAACATATTTTTACAATCTGACCAATCAGGCGTTTACAGTGGGGGTGTCACTCTGACCTTCCTGTCAATCAGCTTAAAGCTCTGTTGGGAGAATTGGCGCTAGGCTTATGGTTGGGGGTCACCACAACATTTACATAGTCCTCTGAGAGGGGCGGCATATAAATCCGGTAGGTAGGTAGGTAGGTAGGTAGGTAGGTACATACATACATACATACATACATACATATACAGTATATAGAGAGAGGGGGGAGGGAAGGAGAATATGCAGCAGGATATAAAATAATCACTTCTCCCTTTCTCCCATGCATAAGTTTCAGAGACAGGTGTTAAGTTCTGCTTTTCTAGTTAGAAAGGAAACACACATAGTTTATAAACCGTCAGTCTAAATATTGTACAACTGTAAGCTGCACTCCCACAGCCTCCCAACTGCCAATCCATCTTGCAAACATCAAGAACTTTCAAGCGCCTCGATAGATCAGCAAAAGCATCGACAAACAGTGTAAAAAAATAAAGATTTCTCTTTCAGCCATGAAAGATTTAAATAGCCCTGCTTAGCTTGTTACTGAGCACTTTGGGGAAGGGTAGCGAATAGACTTTGCTCTTTCCCCCTCTGTGGTGAGGTGTTTCCACAGAGCAACAACGAAACTGAGAAGAAGGAAACGAAAGCAGATTTTGTGTCAGATCAGGGACTGAGGGAAGGAGTCAGGGCCTCAAGATGGAATCTTTTTATCCAGTGAGACCTGCTCAACGTCCCTTTCCAGGGAAATGCCACCTTCAGGGACGCCTAGTTGACCTTTCCCTGTGACAGTTTGCTTTCTGAGCAACAGCCCGCCTTTGGATGTTCAGATTTCTACCTCTCACTGAACTTTCAAAGGCCGTAAAACAGGCTGCGGTTGGAAAGCGTTTGGGAATGGGAGAACAGTCTGTCCCCATCCAGGGGGTGCAGTTCTATCGTGCCCTTTTATTTCTTGTTGATAATGATTGCGTTTTTAATCAGATGTTGTTGGTAGGTCTAAGCTAGTGATGGAGAACCTTTTTTCCCTCGGGTGCCGAAAGAGTATGGGCGCGTGCTATCGCGTATGCGTGATCTGTTAAAGGGTTAAATAAGGTTCAGGAGGGAAGTGTGTTTAATAGGAAAGTGAACACAAGAACAAGGGGACACAATCTGAAGTTAGTTGGGGGAAAGATCAAAAGCAACGTGAGAAAATATTATTTCACTGAAAGAGTAGTAGATCCTTGGAACAAACTTCCAGCAGACGTGGTTGGTAAATCCACAGTAACTGAATTTAAACATGCCTGGGATAAACATATATCCATTGTAAGATAAAATACAGGAAATAGTATAAGGGCAGTCAGTTTTCTATGTTTCTATCTGATAATTCAATGCCTGGGGAGGGTGAAAACAGCTTCCCCCATCCCCTGAAGGACCTCTGGAGGTTGGAAATGGCCAGTTTCCCAATTTCTGGTGGGCCCAGTAGTCTTGTGTTTCGCTCTCCCCATGTTCCAAAGGTTTTTCTGGAGCCAGGGTGAGGGTAAAAACACCCTCCCCCATCCCCCTCAGAGGCTCTCTGGAAGCCAAAAACGCCCTCCCGGAGCCTCTGTGCGAACCAAAAATCACCTGGCCAGCACACACATGCATGTTGGAGCTGAGCTAGGGCAACGGCTCACATGCCAGCAGCTATGGCTCCATGTGCCACCAATGGCACCCGTGCCATAGGTTCACCATAACTGGTCTATGCAGTTTAGACCATTACAAATTGAATACAGTGGAAAGGGAAGGGAAGGGTCTGTACTGTAACCATCTTATGAATTGGTATGCCATTAATAATAATAATAACAATTATTATTATTATTGTTGTTGTTGTTGTTTTGTTGTTGTTGTTGTTGTTATTATTGATGTTGTTATTATTATTATTATTATTATTATTATTATTATTATTATACAAGCAGTAATACACAATCAACACTCAATATTACAATAATATCCACACATAACTTTTAATGGTCGGAAGGGGGGGGATATTATAGTTGTGAGCCACCCCGAGTCTGCGGAGAGGGGCGGCATACAAATCTAATTTTTTATTATTATTATTATTATTATTATTATTATTATTATTATTATTTATTAGACTTGTATGCCGCCCTTCTCCGGAGACTCAGGGCGGCTCACAACAACAATAACACAATATAAATAAAAATCTAATAATTAAAACTATGGCTAAAACCCATTATCTTAAAAACAAGCAGTAATACACAATCAACACTCAATATTACAATAATATCCACACATAACTTTTAATGGTAAGAAGGAGGGGGGCATATGCTAGTTGCCCCATGCCTGGCGACATAGATAGGTCTTAAGGCTCTTGCAAAAGGCGGGGAGGGTGGGGGCAGTCTGAATCTCCAGAGGGAGCTGGTTCCAGAGAGCTGGGGCCACCACAGACAAGGCTCTTCCCCTAGGCCCTGCCAGACAACATTGTCTGGTCGACGGGACCTGGAGAAGACCAACTCTGTAGGACCTGATCAGCCAGTGAGATTTATGCAGCAGAAGGCGGTTCCGTAAGTAGTCTGTTACATTCATAGACTGGGCATATAAGTCCAATTAATAAAATAAATAATATTTTTTTAAAAAATGTAAGTACTTTGCCTTTCTCTGAATGCCGAGATCTTGCGTCATTGCAGTTACCAACTTTAGAGCCCCGGTGGAGCAGTGCCACAGTGGCTAGAATGCAGAATTGCAGGCTAGTTCTGTTGACTGTCAGCAGTTCGATCCTGACCAGTTCAAGGTTGACTCAACCCGCCATCCTTCCAAAGTGTGGAAAACGAGAACCCAGATTGTTGGGGGCAATATGCTGACGTTTGTAAACCGCTTAGAGAGGGCTGTAAATCATTGTGAAGTGGTATACAGGTCTAAGTGCTATTGCTTATTTACTGGTGTTTTCATGAATGCAGATAGGTGGATCTTCCAGTTTGACAACATCTGAGGGTAGTGTGCATTCTTTCTCCTTAGGACATTTTCTCTATGAAGCTAAACAAGTAGCAGCAGCAGCTGGGTTAGATTATTAAGGCTGTGTTTACTATTCAGCAAAAAAAAATGTTGTTGACTTTGCTTCAGCGTGAAGACAAGGGTGCTGTGTAAGGCAGTGTGTTTCAACCCTGTAACCTTTTAAACAGCAGCCCTCCCTCTAGTCTAAACCAATATTTACCCAAGGCCTAATGGTGATTTATACAGGGGTCATGATTTTGCAACATCTCCTATGTTACTCATATGGATTCCCAAATAACAGGTTAATGAAAAACAGGCCGAAACTGTAAGTTCACCTTGTTCAAAATATTTTCAGAGTGCAACAGTGGAAATGCTTCTATTTACATTTTAATTTTATAGCATTACTGTACAGTATTCCCTCGATTTTTCCGGGTTCGAACTTCGCAAATAGCCTAGACTACGGTTTTTCCCACCCGATGACATCATATGTCATCGCCAAACTAATAATTTTTGCAAATCAATAAGAAAAAAAATAATTATTGTTAATAAATAATTATGTTTATAAATATCAGGATCACTAAGTGTCTTATTCAATGGTGAGTACCAGTCATAATGGTGAGTAAATTATTGTTAAGGGAATGGGAAATGGTAATAATAATAATAATAATAATAATAATAATTCATTAGATTTGTATGCAGCTCCTCTCCGAAGACTCGGGGCGGGTTTAAAGTGTTAAGGAATGGCTTGTGATACTGTCCATAGCCAAAAATGGTGTATTTACTTCCGCATCTCTACTTCGCGGAAATTCAACTTTTGTGGGCGGCCTCGGAATGCATCCCCCGCGGAAATCGAGGGAGCACTGTACTTGATTTTATAATCTCAGGATTTGGCATTATGCCTCTTTAGGTTTAATTCAGACGTTAGATACATGTATAGGTGTAATTGCACAGAAAAAGTGGGGTTGAACCACAGGTACATTTTTTCTAAAAAAGACTGACACCTGCTTTACTCTTTTGGATGCTCACTGCTCTATAAAAAAAGAGGCACTTTTTTGTCAAGAATGAATCACTCGGGTTTGTTCTAATTAGGAGAATTAGATTTTGTTATTGGAGAAAAAAACAGTCTTGCTTGCCTGACACATTTCTGGGTCTCGCGTCCAAGTTTCACACTGTACTGAAGCCAAAATGCAACAAATTAGAATTGAGCTATTAACTTGCAAACTCTAATAAATAAGCTCCAAAAACTGCAGTATCATTTGTGGAATTGGCCTTGAGACATCCAAATCATAATGTCTCATCAGCATCCAACTGTCATCCCAACCTGAAGTGGACTGGGGATTTCAGATCCTGGGAATTGCCTGCAGCAGTGACTCTTAAGAGAGAATCCTGGGATCAAACACACCCTTGAACGTGAACAGAAACGTAATAACGCTATCTTATTTGGGCTACATGTCACCAATAAACCTGATATCTTACAAGTTTGCAAAATTATAGAACTAAAAATCTCCCTCAGAGACATCATTGAAGTTTCTACAGATGGCCCCGAGTTCAATATAGAGACGGTTCGGTGACCCCACCATTCTGTAGAGTAGTTTGCAAGGATGAATCCATCAAACATAAATTCATTTATACTATAAACTCTATTAACAGAAATGACACCAGCCCCGGAAAACTTCGCTCAGGCCTGACCTATCCATCCTATAATGAATACGTTCCCGTGAACTCCGAGCAGAACTTAAAAGACTTCAAGACCAAGGATATACTGACCTATACGTCGACTCCATCACTAACTCGTGAACTTGGCTTCTGCACATGCTCAGAAGGAAAAATTAAAATTAAAAACCCCACCCAAAACCAAATGGCGATGCATGCGCAGTGCTAAAAGTTCAACTTCTGTGCATGTTCAAAAGAAGAAAATTTTTTAAAAATGCCCCCAACATCGAAAAATATTTTTTAAAAATCAGGAAAAAAATGGTGTCCCCCAGGGACCAGCACCAGGCCAATGACATAGGAACCCATTACAGAATGGAATGGAAGGGAAGGGAAGGGAATAGAATAGAATTTTTTATTGGCCAAGTGTGATTGGACACACAAGGAATTTGTCTTGGTACACATGCTCCAAGTGTACATAAAAGATAGGTTTGGCAAGAGTCATAGGGTACAACACTTAATGATAGTCCAGGTACAAATAAGCAAACATATCATATTAGGGACCAGTCAATATAAATTGTAAGGAAACAAGCAACTAATTTACACTCACACAGCCATTAGTGGGAGGAGATAAGTGATTGGAACAATGAAAAGATTAATATAGTGGTGCAGACTTAGTAAATATATAATTAAGATATACAAGACTCCTGAACAATTTTTATGGGATATGTCCAAGAAACATAATTTGTACACTAATATGTTCTATGAGATAATGGAGATTGTCACTTCTTGACCTCCCTTTTCTCACTAAAGTCTCAGACGATTGTATGTAACATATAAGTAACATGTGCAATAGTTTTTCTTTTTAAAAATGAGAGGCTAAAGTCTATGGAGAGGGGTGGCATACAAATCTAAATAATAATAATAATAATAATAATAATAATAATAATAATAATAATAATAATAATAAAAAAAAAATATATACTGTATTTATATTTGTTGTTCGTTCTCCAAATATGCAGGACCTACACGGCAATACTGCTGTGACTAACTTGGATATATTGCAACAATGATTTTCACATTTCACAAATTGTTCTTGGGATGAGCTCATTTCTGTTGAGATGTTTCCCAATGTGTACCTTAAACTGGACTTTCCCTCGAGATCTGTACGATTGCCTGCTGCAGAAGCTGGTTCAAATATGTCCCTATGACTTATAACCTGGCTGCAAAATAAGGTTGGTTTTCAACAAGCTAAACAAATATACCTAGGGTTTTTTTTTCTGATTCTCAATTATAGTAGCTGCCCTCATGACATATCAAACTGTAGCAGCTTTCATTATAGCCTAACAGTGCAAATATGTTGCTCCAGTTATGTTGAAAGTTATGTTCAAAGTTATTAGAAATATTCCTACAGTCAGCACATCAATTTTTTTCATACTGCACAATAAACACGAGGAAACGTCTTGGCCGGTGTGCATTGAATATCTGAAAGTTTTCTTACACTCTACAAAGAAAACTGTCCTAAACTCAGCTAACCAATATCTCACACAGGGATGGGCTTCAAAAATTTTAGCAACAGGCTCTCTGTCCAGTTGATGGGTGGGCTTGGGTGTGGTAGGCATGGCCTACTCAGCTCCTGCACCATAGCGGGGTGCCCTCCCCAGGCTCTGAAGGCTTTCTTAGAGTCTCCAGGAGGGCACAAATGGTCTCCCAGGCTCTGGAGGCCCTCTGAAGGCCAAAATTGGGCTTGTTTCTGGCCTTCCCAAACTTCCAGTAAGCCCGTTTTTTGCCCTCCCCAAGCCTCCACACATGCCCCGCACTTACCTGTATCCAAAATGTGCTGTATGGAGACTCCTGGGAGGGATGGGCAGGGCCAGCCAAGAGTGGGATTTGGGGGGTTCTCTGAAATTTTTACCTAGAGGTTCTCCCGAACTACTGTGAACCCCCAGCAGCCAACTCTTGATTCTAAGAGGATAGTATTTTCCAAAGTATAAAACACACATTTTTCCTTCCTAAAAGAGGCTGATTATATGGGTGTGTCTTATACTCTGAATGTAGCTCCTCCCCCCCAGTCCTAACTAGCTGCTAACGATCTTCCCAGCTCTTAGCTTGCAGGCTCTTTCATTGTTTCTCTCTGCGAAGAATGTTTCCATGCCCTAAGTCTTTGCAGGGTTTCTTTCATTTCTCTAACTTGGTCCAAATATTATTTTACTGAATAATATTATTTTACTGAAATATTATTTTACTGAAAGAGTAGTACAGTAGATCCTTGGAACAAACTTCCAGCAGACGTGGTTGGGAAATCCACAGTAACTGAATTTAAACATGCCTGGGATAAACATATATCCATTGTAAGATAAAATACAGGAAATAGTATAAGGGCAGACTAGATGGACCATGAGGTCTTTTTCTGCCGTCAGTCTTCTATGTTTCTAAATAGGTGTCTTTTCAGCCCTAACCAGGTGTTAGCAATGTTCCCAGCTCTTACAGCTTGCAAGCTCATTCATTGTTACTCTCTGCAAAAAATGTTTTCCAAACCCTATCTTTGTAGGAGGTTTTTTTATTGTTTTATTTGCTCTTAATGTTTCTTTCCAGCACTGACCAGGTGCTCACAATGTTCCCAGTTCTTACTGGCTTGCAAACTCTTTCATTGTTACTCTCTGCAAAGAATGTTTTCCAAGCCCTAAGTCTTTGCAGGGTTTTTTTTCCATTGCTCTACTTGCTTCGAATGTTTCTTTCCAGGTGCTAATGAAGTTCCCAGCTGTTACTGGCTTGCAGGTCATTATTATTCTCTCCGAATAAAGTTTTTTTTTAAAGCCCTAACCAGGGGATAAAATAATGTGCTGAAGCTGACCAGACCAAGGATGCCAGCCAGATTAATACCTGGTAAGCATATTCTTTTCCTCATTTTCCTCTCCAAAATTAAGGTGCGTCTTATACTCCAGTGCGTCTTACACTCTGAAAATATGGTATTTTAATTCAGTTCTCTGTGTTAGCAGTTACTACAGCAGCTCAAAGATGTTCCTGCACACAAAAAATGACTCCACAATTCTGCTTTAGCAACATTTAAATATGCTGATATATTATTTTTCTACATGAAGTTGAAAGCAGAATTAAAGAACAGTTTCATGCAATGGAGAATTGGCAATGATCTCATTTGGACTTTCTGGACTTGTTTGGCAATTCCAGACAAGCTGGCTAATTTGAAAGCAACCTAAATAGAAAGGAAAGAAAAGCATGTGGATAATTCTGGAACCTTCTCGTTATTTCTTTCAATTTGACACAGAGTTCCTTCCCCCACTCTTTCACTTGCTGTGTTGACATGCTCACCAAGCATCTGACATACATAGGATCTGAAATCTAATATTGCTGGCTAATTAATTAATTGGCTACTTTCACACAGTGGTATGAGAGGTTCTGGAGAACCAGTAGTGGAAATTTTGAGTAGTTCAGAGAATTGGTAAATATCACCTCTGACTGATACCCCACATCTATTCTCTGCCTTCTGAGTCCCAGGTGGAATCAATGTAAAAGCAAATAATGCATGCAACCCCATCCCAAAATGACCCCTTTTGCCTTGTGCCACTGAGAATCCCCGCCTCCGGACTTCCGTTGCCAGCCGAAGCACGGGGATTCCCCTGAGGCTCCCCTCACTGGGAAACCCCATCTCCGGACTTCCGTTGCCAGCCAAAGCACAGGGATTCCCCTGAGGCTCCCCTCACTGGGAAACCCCACCTCCGGACTTCCGTTGCCAGCCAAAGCAGCGCCAACAACAATGAAGGGATTCCCTTCATTTTTGCCGGCACTGCTTCGAATCCCAGCGAGGAACAAACTGTAAGCAGTCCTGTTGTGTCTACATAAGAGAAGGAGATATCACAACACACCCGCAAAAATTATATTAAACTAAATTTACACTGCTCCAAACTAGAGACTCCAGATATACGACTTCATCCATAGAGTGTTCAAAGCCTGGAATTCACTACCTGACTCTGTGGTTTCTTCCCTAAACCCCAACATTTTCAACCTTAGATTGTCTACAGTTGACCTCTCCCTTTTTCTAAGAGTTCTGTAAGGGGTGTGCATAAGCGCACCATTGTGCCTACCATCCTTGTCCTACTGTCCTATTGTCTTATCATTACTTTCTATGTTATGTTTATATAAACTACTATCCTATACTTGATTGACAAATAAAATTAAACAAACAAACAAACAAATAAAATTTCTACAAGAAGTGCAACAGCTCAAGAATGGAATTCCACAGAAAAGAAGCCTTTGATCACAACATCAAGCCAAGTCATACCACAGGCTTTCTGGATCTTGCTGCAGTCTGTGTACCTTTGGAATAAAATAATATTTTAAAACATAAATATGTCCATTTTCTGTGTATTTCCTAGCACAAGAATAGCATTAAATAATGAGATCCCAAAATAACTAAGTAGCAAGGATAATTCTGGGAGTTAAAGTTCACACATCTTAAAAGTTGCCAAGTTTAGAAACACTGTTCCTAGCAGGTGCCAGAATAACAGACAAATGCAAACCACAAGTTCAAGAGTTTAACTCTACTATGTGCTGTATAAAGAAATGCTTTTAAGTTTGTACCATTCAGCTTTGGCTCTCCAGGAGCTATGAGGGGAGAATTTCTATTTTTTCCCCTTAATTTTTGCAATAAACCTCTATGTCAAAGAGCTGTGTCTTTCAATCAGTGACCTGAGGTCTCTAGTTTTAATGTCAGTCAGCAGAAACCTGGTAGACGCACAGAATTTTATTTTTTAAAAAACTATTTATTTATTAAAACAATTTATAAGGCTTCCCATTTCCCAGAAACGTTTCTGGGAGACATACAAGGGTTAAAAACAACAAAACTCAAACGCCCAAAGCAATCATAAAGAATAACATTAACCAATATTAACCACCAGAGTTGACTTAAACTTATGACCATAATGCGTGTGGTAGCAGCCAGATTTTTAATACTGATAAAGGACAAACAACCAAAGGCTTCCTAACAGTGTTCCCTCTAATTTTTTGGGGGGTGGGCAGAAAAGTATAGTGTCTGAGCGGCAGTCCCTTCAGGACTGGGTGGCACAGAAAAAATAAATAAATAAACAAACAAACAAATAAAAAACCCACCCTGTTTTGCCTCAGAGAATTTCAAAATAAAATACTGTACTGTGTATCTATAACAGTGAGCTCATAATAGGGCAACTCTATTAATATCAAAATGCCACTTAAATAGTTGAGCTAGTTTCAAACTAGATTTTTATTTTCTTTCTCTCTTCCTTACTCCCATTCTTTTTCTTTCTCTTTTCCTTCCTCTCTTTTTTCTATCTATTTCTCTCTCTTCCTCTCTTCCTCTCTCTCTCCTTCCCTCTCACTCTTTCCCTCTCGGCTTCTGGGCAGGTTTGGAAAACTCTGAGTTGATGATGATTTTTAAGTGAGCGATTGCTCACTGCTCAGCTTAGAGGGAACTATGCTTCCTAATCCCTATAGGGATGCCCAGAATATGTAGTTTTAATTTACAGGCATCTCTTCTCAACTGAGATAATTCCAAAATGGCAAAAGATGCATTGCATTATCATAACATAGATCCCATTCCTTTCATACATGGGTATAACGATGTCACACGTAAAGATGTAAGGGGTGGACTTTGAGTTTCTGACATTATGATGCATGGTTTTGTCGCTTGTGACTTCCTGGCTGCCTTGACCCCTCCTAAGGAAGTCCATGAGGTCCTCATTATTCCATTCCTTCTTTGACCCTTCTTCTGAGATGATGACAGCATTCTCTAATACAGTGTTTCCCAACCTTGGTAACTTGAAGATATTTGGACTTCAACTCCCAGAATTCCCCAGCCAGCATTCACTGGCTGGGGTATTCTGGGAGTTGAAGTCCAAATTTCTTCAAGTTGCCAAGGTTGCGAAACATTGCTCTAATGGGAGAGCCATTATATGCTGGTTGTTTTAAAGTACAAATGGAAATCAGATCACCTGGGTTCCCCATAATAAATCACTGGCTAACTTGAAAGAGCAATGTAAGCATTTCTTTAACAACACTTGAAATGGTTTTAGTTCTACCCTAAACTATACTTCTACATGGGGCTACCTTTGAAGAGTGTTCGGAAACTTCAGATGGTGCAGAATGCAGCTACAAGAGCAATCATGGGCTTTCCCAGATATGCCCATGTTACACCAGCACTCCGCAGTCTGCATTGATTGCCGATCAGTTTCCAGTCACAATTCAAAGTGTTGGTTATGACCTATAAAGTCCTTCATGGCATCGGACCAGAATATCTCCGGGACCACCTTCTGCCGCACGAATCCCAGTGACCAGTTAGGTCCCACAGAGTTGGCCTTCTCCGGGTCCCATCGATGAAACAATGTCGTCTGGCGGGGCCCAGGGGAAAAGCCTTCTCTGTGGTGGCCCCAACCCTCTGGAACCAACTCCCTCTGGAGATCAGAACTGCCCCCACCCTCCTTGCCTTTCGCAAACACCTAAAAACCCACCTCTGCCATCAGCATGGGGAAATTGATTCCCCCGGGCCGTTCCATTTTATGTATGGTTTGTTTGGGATGCATGACTGTTTTTTATATTAAGGGTTTTAAACTGTTTTTTAACCATTAGATTTGTACTATGTATTGTTGTTGTAAGCCGCTCCGAGTCTCCAGAGAGGGGTGGCATACAAATCTAATAAATAAATAAATAAAATAAATACTGCTGTAGTTAGGAAAGGTAAAGTGAAATGGAATATTATATACCAAAGCTACGAGAACAAATTTTCTCAACATAAATTCCTTGGTGTAGAGCAGAATTCCTCAACCTTTCTCCATCTCACACAAACGGAGCATGTGTGCACATGATTGTTCGCTGGTCACGCAAGTGGGGATGGACAACGCACACATACTCGCTCACTATTTCCATAGCCTGGTTGCAGATAGCAACCCAGAGGTTGGGGACCTCTGGTGTAGATCAGAGGTGGGTTCCTCCTGGTTCAGACTGGTTCACCTGAACTGGTAGCAAACCATTGGTGATGTCACAATGACATAGCAGAACCTGATTGGTTGTTGCCAGTTTATGTGCGCTGCCATTTTCTTTTCTTTTTTCTTTTATTATTAATTGGACTTGTATGCCGCCCCTCTCCACAGACTTTTGAATTTTTGAATTTTTGGGGGGGTTGTTTTTTTAAAAATAATGGTGGGGAGAGATTTTTACGAGGTTTTTTTTTCTTCTGTAGAAGCCTAGTTTCTGGCACTGTGCATGCATCATGATCTTGTTTTTGGCTTTTCTTTTTGGGGGGGAATTGTTTCAGATTTTCTTGCACTGTGCGTGCGTTCATGTGGAAAGTGCACATGGGGACTGAAAGTTGTATAACCAGAACAGGATATGATGAATGTATGAATGCATGGAATGTTTAGTTTCTGTTTTTATCCTCCCCTTTTTTTACCTCTTTCCCTATATTTTTTTCCCTTATTCTCTCTCTGTTATTTTCTAATTTTCTTTAATCCTTATTACTATTTTGTATTTCTATTCATGAAAGGGAACTATTTTTTTAAACTAGGTTCCTTTCTAATTTGGTTTATTAATTTGGCAATATTTGGGATATACTATATGGTGGGTTCTCTCTTTTTTTCCCCCCTTTATATATATTTTAGCTATCTTTTTTTTAATATAGTAATTTAAATACCATGTTGGAGATCATTGGAAATATTTGTTTCTTTTCTTTCCCCTTAAAGTTCTCTCTCTTTTTTTCTTTTATTTTAAAGGGCATTTATTATGGAAGAGGGTTTAAAGTATATATAAAAATTGATATGGAGGAGATTTTTGAGAAAATTGAAACATTTTGATCTAATTAATTCGATGTGATTAAGAATAGTAACAGCCTAAAATGTATACAGTTCTCTTTTTTTAAAACTTTTTTTATCATATGAGGAATTGGAATAATTATTTTTTGGTCCAGATGTGAAATCATCAGGAGGTGGCATTGGTTTAATCTGTGCATACCGAAATTGTAAAAATGTTATATTGTAAATTAATTTGAAATTAATGGTATCTTTTTTTCTGTACACGTGATTGGAGAAGAAGAAAAAAATTCACCCGAAAATGCACATGGGGCCACGTCACACGGGGGGAAGCAAACCAGCAGCGAGGTTAAGTTAGAACCCACCCCTGGTGTAGACGTCTTTTTTTCAATTACAAGGGTATGGATAATGGATCTCAAGATTGAAATTAAAAAAATGAAAACCTACCTTCAGTTTTTATATTTCCACTTTGGCATATTATTGCCAAGGATAAAAATATATACTTAACAGCACCATTCATATGTATACATTGTACCTTAGGGATTCTTTTTTACTCCATCAGCCATTTTCTATTTGCAGTATAATATCAATTGAATGAATACTACAACTCTCTGTTTCTCTCATCAGTTACAAGTCTCTTTAAGAAACTATGCATTAAGTAGTTGAGAGGAATATGTAGATACTATCTACATAAGATTAATTTGAACGCTTTCCTTGTTGTGGAATTTTTACATATTACCAATTTAATATATCGAGAATATATTGAATAAGAACCCTGTACTGGAAGCATAATTTTACTAACTCCTTGGCTTGGTCTCTTTTATAAAGATTACCCTTATGTAAGGCTACTTGGATAGAAGCCCCACTAGTGACTTCTGCAGTAATCCAATCATTGTCATGCTGAAAAAGCAGTTTTGTACTGACAATAGGTCTTATGTCATTTGAGCGATGCCTGAATTATATTATAAAAATGCTAGGGTATTAGCATATTGAAAACATTTTAGGAAAGAATATAAGTCAGTTCAGAAGGGCGGCATAGAAATCTAAATAAATAAATGAAAGAAAGAAAGAAAGAAAGAAAGAAAGAAAGAAAGAAAGAAAGAAAGAAAGAAAGAACTTTAAGATGGAGTCCTCAGTTCTCTCCAAGATGTTGCATAGTATGTTGTACAGTATGTAGCAGGCATTTTTTTCCTCTGCTGATTCGTTCAGTGATGTGTTTAAAACACAGCTTCTGAGCATGTGCAGAAGCAAAAATCAATATGGCAATGCCTATGATGGCACCAAGAGAACCATTTAGGGGGTGTAGCAGGCCTGGGTCACTGCCGGTTCTAATGACGTAGGCCACCAAGTTACTACTGGTTCTATAGAACTGGTCCAAACCAGGAGGAACCTACCTCTGGTAGCAGGTTATATAATTATACAGCATCTTACAGCAAAATGGATACCCATACACATTTATCAAAAAAATTCCTGACACACTACAGCATAACCAACACAAGCATGAAAAAAATATCACTGCCATACATCAAAAATCTCGTTTAAAAAAGCAACAATTACAACCACATGGCATCACCATAGCACAAAAACCTACTAAAGGCCTGCAAAACATCATAAAAGACCTAGTAGCCCAAGAATTAAAAACAGGAGTCATCAAAGGCATACAAGTATAAAGACGGTTACAGCCACTATGTAGGACAAACAGGCAGAAAACTAGCACATCCTTGAAAACCAAGCAGCAATCAGAAGTCATGATGAAACTCTGTCATTTCACATTAGGATAGACTCAACCATAGTTTCAACTGGGAAACTGTGAGCATTCAAACGGAATCCAAAAATGCTAGGGAATCCTTGAAAGTTTGGCATTCAGACAAATCAGCCATCAATAGTTACATAGAGATGAACCACATTTACAACCATTCAGAAGTGACAAGGGGTGTGTGTGGAGGAGACAAAAAGACAGAATACTCCAGTAGCCTATGGATTAACACCCGACAAACAAGCAGAAAACAATAGCTTCATCAAGGAACCATCAAGAAGAAAATTGCATGCTCACCACCAATACTGGCAGGGCAAGTTACTGTATGTGAATAGGGGGCAAAACCCACACTCACTAGCACTGTTGATGTTACCTAGTTAAGGAAACATCATAGCAAGCAAACAAAAGAAGCAAACACGCTCAGAGAGCAGCAAGGATTGAGCATTACAGAAAACTATAAACCTCCTTTTTCCAAAAAAAAAAAGAGGCCTCACTGAATTACAGTAATATAGCTATTGGCAGCCATTTCAGTCATTTTACTGGATGTGTTGCACAGTCAAAAGCAGGCAGGCATAGAAGAATAAATAAGCTCAGATTTGTTATTAATGATAAAGGGCTGCAAATCTGCTATATAATAAAGGGTCAGGGAAAAAGTACTATAAACCATGTGGGATAAGTTTTAGAGGAGCTATTAAATCATTTTGGGGGGAGAAATGTATTCCATTTAGAAAGGTTTAATTCTGTCTAATTGAGGAAAAGATCAATGGTCAGGTCTAAGTTTTAGTTGAGTACATTTCCACATATTGTCCAGATACCAATTGTCAGCTGCTTCAATCAGAATTTAAGAAAAATAAAACTCAGAGTCCGTTTTAAGTTCAAAAGTGATTTTTTTCAGAAATCAGAACTGAAAGCAATGGAAGTAAAGCAAAGACTGAGAAAAAAGGTGTGATACAAGCATATATCAAAATCCCCATTTGACACTCCCCCCCTTGGAGAATAGCCAATCCCTAATGTCCATAACTGTCAGGTGGACACATCTTCAAAGCCACGTCACACTGATGGAATGCAGCTTCTACGGTAACAGTCTCCTCCTGGTCACCTGCTTTCCAGGAAAACAAAAGCTATTCCACTCTGCATTAGGAAAACAAAACTTAAATAATAATAATAATAATAATAATAATAATAATAATAATAATAATAATTTTATTGTCATTGTCAAAACAACGAATTGTCATTGGCAACGAAAGTCGTGTGACACCCAGAGACCAGTCCCACCATACATAAAATCAGAATAGGTAAATTTAAAAATAAAATAAAAAATAGAATAAAAAATAGAATAAAATGTCCCACCCACTACAAATTCCCCACCCTGAACGGCCTCCTGCACCCTAATGCACTCTTCCCCCCCCCCCAATATCCACCCCCCCCATTTTTCATGGCAACTGAAGCGTAGTAGAAATGTAGAACCATAGCAAGTTTGACATTTGGACCTCCCCAGAACAGGGACGTTAGTTCTAAAAGAGAAAAGAAAATAACTACAAAGAAAAACACACAGTTATGCATTACGGTTTGTCAGGGTATTTTTCTCTAAAATGATCGATTTCTCTCTGGGCTCTCATGTGTTGCTCATCAACCCACTCTGCATGAGATGCAGGGAAATGTTTCCATGACACTAAATATTGAAGCTTCCCTCTGTGTCTCCTAGAATCAAGAACTTCCTTGACTTCAAAATGCTGCTCTCCTTCAATGAGCAAAGGTGTGCTGTTG
This sequence comes from Erythrolamprus reginae, assembly GCF_031021105.1. NCBI lineage: Eukaryota > Metazoa > Chordata > Lepidosauria > Squamata > Dipsadidae > Erythrolamprus > Erythrolamprus reginae. Next base: position 135,068,201 of record NC_091950.1, on the reverse strand, counting down.
GAGCAGGGCGCAAATCAGATGTGTGCTCCGGTTTGAGTAGACTGACGTGAAACACTGGGTGAATTTTCCACAACAATTCGGGTCGCTCCAATTTCATAGCTACTGAATTCACCCTTTGCACAAGTCATCATTTAAGCCATCCATGTAGTATTCCATGAGAACCCCCATCGGGGGTGTAAAATGTAGAACCATAGCGAAGTTGACATCAACTTTGATCCTGTTGACAAGCCAAGAGCCAAGATTTAAAAAATGTCAGTGAGAAGTAGAGCAAATGAATGTCAGTCTTAATTATTTACATTACAGTGACATCTAATGAACTTACTTTTGTTCTCATGTCCATCAGTTGTTTTAATCAAGTCCTAAATAGTTTTTTTTAAAAAAATGTATTTATGTTTGTGTTTCCTGGATTTGGATTTCTTTGATGCTATTCTTTTACAACATCCAGCTGATATTTATTGCAAGCTGTCTTGCCATTTTATATGGGGGCTTTTGAAAGATAGAAATGCTTAAATAAATCAAACACAAAGCCTGGATCAGACAATAGTATGTGTGTCTCTTTCAGAACAACCCCAGTGTAAAATATCTTAATCGTAATAGCCAAATATTGCAGGCCATCAAGCAAGGCAGAAATTAGGGAGTATCCAATCAAGCAGCTGTAGGTTGGTATATTATGCTGGCATATCCAGATATAAGCAATGTTTCACTAATGCAAGAATTCTGAATAATAAAGTTAATAAAGTTATAAAATAATAAAGTTAAATAGGTGTCACTGAGATAAGTTGCAGCAAGACTTCCCTTCCAGATGACAAACACTAACCAACATGCAGCGGTGGGCTACGAACTGGAGCGCTAAATTGCGCTCGCCACCACGGCTCGTAAGTTCTTGGGGGACCAGCACAATTTTGCTGCTGCACCTGTGCAGAAAGCAAAATCGCATAGGTACGCCCGTTTCAGCATGCGTGGAAGCAAAAAAACTCATTGAAACATAGGTGCACCTGCGGTTCCGTGTGCGATTTTGCTACCTCCACAGGTGCAGCAGTAAAATCGCGCTGGTCCCGCAAGAACTTATGAGCCGCCGCGGCAAGCGCAGTTTAGTGTTCCAGCTCTTAGCCCACCGCTGCCAACATGGCAGTCTGAAAAGCTCATCAGAGTTGCAGCAGTTTAGTGGTTGAATGTGAGAGACTGGGAAACTACAAGCATGTTTTCCAATAAGAAAAACGTATTGGAAGAAGACACTTCTGTTTCCAAATACAAATAATATAACATATGTATGTTTTATGAAGTAACTTATAATTGACTTGAAGGAGACTTTTATCTTTACTGGTTCTTTTATGTGGCAGGATCAAACAAGGGAGTGGTGTACGTCTAATCTCTACTAATAGCATTGGGAACACTCCTTTTATATGACTGGGAATATTGGCCCAAGCCATGAGTACCAACATCGTAGACAAATTCAAACTTGCTTCTATTCTGCTTCCTTGTTAATAAGAAAAAAACAGTGGTCCGCTGCAGGGCTGAGTTCTAATTTACCTCGCCGCCAGTTCACTCCCTCCCACGCTGTATGGGTGCGCAGTGTGGGCGCGCCGTGCTTGGAGCAGCTACTTTTCCTATCTTGGGTTGAGATTCTGAACTGCCATGAAATGATGGTTTTATGTGCTTGCTGTATACCCAGTCTATGACCCTGTCTGTATATTCATTTCTTTAGTTGGATTTCGATTCTGTCTGACTCCAAACTATTGTCAGTGTCAACATCCAGCACGATAAAACCAATGCATAAAACAGTAAAAAAAAAAAGTGAATAAGATAATGACTTAGAGAGCTGATATATTGCCTGGTAGTGAGGAGAAGACATTATCTGGGTTAAGATATCGCACTAAACTCCAATGTTGCTTCATAAACCCATACTGCAATTTGTATACTTTATTCCAAGTGTTTCATGAATTCTGCTGTGCTGTGTTCACTTAACCATAAATAAATAATGATTTAGCATGATTTGTCTGAAATGATGTAGGGTTTCCTGCTTGGGCAAGGGTTGGACTAGAAGACCTCCAAGCTCCCTTCCAACTCTGTTAACCCATTTGATCATTTAGGGCACTGCTGTTTACCCTGATTAAAAGTGGGTCTCTAGAACAATAGATTGGATTAAACCTCAAACCTTTAGCAGACAAAAGTTTTCATTCTAAGCCTTAAAGTGGTCATATTTTTATAGGTTTAAATATGTGCAATGACAAGTAGTTGGTAATATTGAAGACATAATTGATTTGTGAGCAGGATTTCCTTTGATTTTTATGCATGTCGACAATAATTTCTGGTGAAGATTCCAATTTGAACTGGGGTTTTAAGTTTTTTCCATGTCAAGGCATCCACATGGAACATGTTTATGTATCTGTAGGAATCCCCCATGTGCAATTTACCAATGGAAGAACAATTGATTATGAATGAGGGAGTTATGCAGGTCATGGAAGGGATTTGGACACCCAGAGCCACACAAAAAAGGTGACACGTAGAAAATTCTCTTATTATCACTGGAAAGTCCTACATTTTATCTAAATCATTTTGTGCTGTTTGTTATCCTGAATCCTAGAACTATTTGGCAAAATGCAGAACTTTTCAACAATAATAATATTTAGAGGCACACACCAAAAAGAAATGCAAGGGCAGAAATAATTGAAAGTCAGTTTTTCATATTCCACTTAAGTTAAAAAGAACATCTTGGCCTGCCAAGGTAATGTCTCCATCAGCCAGAAAACCTGCAGTGACAAAGATCTCCTTCCACGTAGGTTGAGTTACTTCTTATGTAACCAGCGGCAGAGACAGTGTATCCAGGGAACATGGTTTTCTGGGACTGATTACATCAAAGCCTTTTATCTCATGTCTCTCTGTACCTGGGACAGGTGTAGTCCTTTGCTCCTTGTACCTGTATCTGTAAACAAGGAAGCCATCTGTTCTTTTTTTTTTAAAGGCAACATCCTACAGAGCTGTTATTTCAGCTAGGTATGATCCCAACCAGGACATGGGTTGAAAGCCAATAATTTAAAAATTAATTTAAAACTGTACAAAAAGGTATGTACTATATTAATTCCTAGAGTCTGCAAAACACACTTTTAGATAGGCAACAGGGCATATCTATAAAGGCTATGGCTAGGTTTTGAAATAATTTCAGAGAATTACCTTAGATGTTACAGGAACATAACACTCCTCTGCTTTTCCATTAAATCAACTAGATTTTAAGAACTTGGAAAAAGAAAGATGCTGCTCATTTAAGAAATCAAATCATTTAAGTTAACACTATTCCTAAAGTAGCAGCAACTATTTTCCAGGCCCATGTGGAAGCCAGGCGAGAAAGAAAAAAAATCAAGCCTGCAGAGGAATGCTGTGTGCAAAGACCAAAGCAGTTTGACCAAATCATTTTTTCAAAGTGTGTACAGCCTTAGTATGTTTATAAATCATGGGAGCAATCAGGAGCAATGAGAGCACTTGCAAGAAACAGCAGCTGCTCTTCTTTTGAAATTTTTTGGGAAGTTTCAATTGCTTCCTTTCTTCTTTTTTGGATGTTAGAAAGAAGGATAAAAGAAAGTGAAAGTTAAGCAGGAAGATACAAGCAGCCAGTTGACAAATTACAGGGAGTAAAATGTTTAGTTCATTTTACTTGGGCTTATCCAGCCACAGAAATTACTATCTATCTATCTATCTATCTATCTATCTATCTATCTATCTATCTATCTATCTATCTATCTATCTAGTCCAATACATAATACACATTGAAGAGAATAGATATGTAGTAATATAACAAAAGAAAAGAATAGAAGAAAAGATATAAAAGTATAGGAGAACAAATTTGAAAGGAAGAAAAGATAAATGAGATAAGGAGAGACAATTGGACAGGGGACGGAAGGCACACTGGTGCACTTATGCACGCCCCTTACTGACCTCTAAGGAACCTGGAGAGGTCAATCGTGGATAGTCTAAGGGGAAAATGTTGGGGGTTAGGGGTTGACACTACTGAGTCAGGTAATGAGTTCCATGCTTCGACACTTCGGTTGCTGAAGTCATATTTTTTACAGTCAAGTTTGGAGCGGTTAATATTAAGTTTGAATCTGTTGCGTGCTCTTGTGTTGTTGCGATTGAAGCTGAAGTAGTCATTGACAGGTAGAACGTTGCAGCACATGATCTTGTGGGCAATACTTAGATTGTGTTTTAGGCGTCGTAGTTCTAAGCTTTCAAGACCAAGGATTGATACTCTGCTTTCGTAGGATATTCTGTTTCGAGTGGAGGAGTGAAGGGCTCTTCTGGTGAAGTATCTTTGGACATTTTCAAGGGTGTTGATGTCTGATATGTGGTATGGGTTCCAGACAGATGAACTGTATTCAAGGATGGGTCTTGCAAAAGTTTTGTAGACTCTGGTGAGTAGTGTGAGATTGCCGGAGCAGAAGCTGCGTAGGATCAGGTTAACAACCCTAGAAGCCTTTTTGGTGATATTGTTGCAGTGGGCTTTGGCACTTAGATCATTTGATATTAGTATTCCAAGGTCTTTTACTGAGTGGGGGTTGGCTGTGAGATTTTGTTTATTCAGTTTATATATGAGGTTTTTTTCTCCCACTTCCAGCAGGGTGAACTACCTTCTCCAAAAAGGTTGCCTGCATCATCTCCTTTAATCTTACAGGTAAGTGAGATGGAGACTTAGTTCCTTTCATCTCCATCAGTGCCAGCCAACCCAGCCTCTTCCATTCCTGAGTATAGTCCAATAGTACATTAGGTGAACCAAATTAAAATTAGAAAAGTGAGTTGAAGGGAAGAGAGGCAGAACGGGAACTCTTATTCTGCTAAAAGTATATTTAATATTATTTCAGCTCAAATATACACATTCTTCATAATTAGCATGATTTTTAACAAGCATATGGTATGGTAATAATGTGCATAACTTGGAAATATTTTGCTCACCAATAATAAAAATGTATAGCTATCTTATAATTTGTTTCATAGATTTGCAACGGATCGCTTCTGAACATGGATTCATTCAGAGCATTTTTATCTGGGAGAGTATGACATAAAATAACTTGAATATAAAGTGGAATTTATGCAGCCCTCAAAACAATTTTTATGACTGAAACATTGTCTCTTTCAACATATACCGGTATTTTCTGGTAAAATAATTAATATGAGGGTAGCAAGTCATTCACACAGTGGATGATGATCAGGATTAATAGAATGGGTAGTCTAGACCAGTGTTTTTCAACCAGTGTGCCGTGGCACACTAGTGTGCCGCGAGACATGGTCAGGTGTGCCGCGAAGCTCAGAGAGAGAAAGAAAGAAAGAGAAAGAAAGAGAAAGAGAGAGAGAAAGCAAGCAAGAGAGAGAAAGAAAACAATAGAGAAAGAAAGACAGAGAAAGAAAGCAAGAGAGAAAGAAAGAAAACAAGAGAGAAAGACAGAGAAAGAAAGCAAGAGAGAGAGAAAGCAAGAGAGAGAGAAAGAGAATAAGAGAGAAAGAAAGAAAGAGAGAGCAAGAAAGAAAGAAAGAGAGAGAGATAGAAAGAGAGGGAGGGAAGGTGGGAGAGAGAAAGACATAGAGGGAGGTAGGGAGGGAGAGAGAAATAGAGCAAAAAAGAGGAAAGAAGGAAGAGAAAAAGAAAGAGGGATGGAGAGAGAGAGAGAAAAAAAAAGAGGAAGGGAGAGAAAGAGGGAGGGAGAAATAGAGCGAAAGGAAGAGATAATTTTTTGTCCAAACTTTTTTTAGCCCCCCCCCCCTCAATGTGTCCCAAGGTTTTGTAAATGTAAAAAATGTGCCACGGCTCAAAAAAGGTTGAAAATCACTGGTCTAGACTAGTGTTTCCCAAGCTTGGCAACTTGAAGATATCTGGACTTCAACTCCCAGAATTCTGGGAGTTGAAGTCCAAATATCTTCAAGTTGCCAAGCTTGGGAAACACTGGTCTAGAGAATGGGTATTCCCAGTATTCTGTTTGTAGATGATTTGTTTTTATTCCATATTATATGTTCCCAATCGAAGTAGTGTATAAAACTAGAAAACAAAATTGATAAATAATTGGCATGGCTTCTTCAGGATGGGGCTTGAGTGCAAATCAATGTAACAATAATTGTAAACAAAGGAACTGGAAATGAACATTCCAAAGTACAAACTTCAGCTTCCTTGTACAAAGTACATGGGAAACAAGGTTTTTTTAAAAAAAAATAAAGGAAGATTAATATGCTGAGGGCTGAAAACTAGCTGTTTCCAATGAAATGAAAGTGAGCACATTTTCTCACAAAGATTTCCTGAACACAGTAGTAATTTCTCTGCTATTGCTAACAATAGTCCTTAACTTCTGTGCATAAAGGCACAGATGGACAAGGTATTACTTTGAAACTATTCTTTGCAATCTTTTCCTGATTTCCAAAGCATCTTCCTTTTGCTTAGAAATAAAGTGAGAACTGGACGCATATTTATTAATCCTCTTCACAACCCTCAGAAGTTGCCTCAGTGCTCAGAGTAGCACCAACCTGATTAGATGGAAGGCTGTCGGAGATTATGAAACTAAAAGCTGGACTGGGAAGTCCAGAAAACATGCTGGAAGAAGACAGTGACAAATTATTTCTATATTGCCGCTCAAAAAATCTACTTGAATATGCCAGGATGTACGACCAATTGGTCTTTGAATCACTGTATTTCTTGTTTTTGCAGGTTCAGACTCAGACAATCCATTTATCCACCTGCTGTCTTGAATCTAATCCTCCCTCACTAGATAATACTGAATGCTTGCAACTTGTTATCTTTAAGCAATAATCATATAAGCTTTCATATATTAATCCACGTATTTTCCATTTTAGTACTATTCAACTGTTTTGCATTGGGCTTTTAAAAAAATTGTAGAACCGGCTTTGCAACTTTTTTTATTTGGATAAGTGTGGAGAAAGAACTGTAGATAGCAAATGTGTGTTACTGGTTAACGTTTTTAAAACAAATTTTTAATGCTTGCATACGTAGCTTAGTAATTGTGGATATATGCATATATTTACTAGACTTTTAAAAGGGAATTCAAAGCACCTCAAAATTTCAAATAGTTACAATACTGTATTTTGTGGTTTCTCCCCCACAACCAATCATAATTCACACATGATCTTTAATTTTTCTCACAATTGCTAGATTATACAGCCCATTATAGAATATTGTATAACCTGCTCTGAAAAAATATCACTTTAAAGCATGGAATAAACAAGATGTAAATGAACAAATAAAGCATTAGAAGCAAGAAATAGAAGTGGCATTATATTACTTTTCTATTTATTCCAATTAACTTGGGATCATTTCTGGATGAAATAAAGAAAGTTTAAGTTTGTTTCCTTAGATAAGTGTTTCCCAACCTTGGCAACTTGAAGATATCTGGACTTCAACTCCCAGAATTCCCCAGCCAGCATTCACTGGCTGGGGTATTCTGGGAGTTGAAGTCCAGATATCTTCAAGTTGCCAAGGTTGGGAAACACTGCCTTAGATGACACCAAATATAATTCACAATTTAGTCTTAGATGACACCAAATATAATTCACAATTTAGTCTTGGAGGGCAGAAGTGACACAATTCAAGAGACAAAGATTATTTTGGAAACCATATCTGACGGAATAGAATTCTTTATTGGCCAAGTGTGATTGAACACACAAAGAATTTGTCTTTGGTGAGTATGCTCTCAGTGTACCTAAAAGATACATGATGATTGATGATTGTTCTTTATGTAAAGGGACCTAGTCCTTACTGAGAAATATTCCTTCCTTACTCGTTTGGGAAAATGAGACATAGTTATCATATGATTATGAGGTCAATCACTCACATCTACAAATTGCCCAATATTTTAAAAAGCCGGGGTGGCGCAGTGGTTAGAGTGCAGCACTGCAGGCTACTTCAGCTAACTGCTAGCTGTAGTTCAGCAGTTCAGATCTCTCACCACTGGCTCAAGGATGACTCAGCCTTCCATCTTTCCAAGGTGGGTAAAATGAGGACCCAGATGGTTGGGGGCAAGAGGCTGATTCTGTAAACTGCTTAGAGAAGGCTGTAAAAGCAGTATGAAGCAGTACATAAGTCTAAACGCTATCGCTAATGCTATTGCTATTGAAGAATAAAAGTGGCATTTGTGGGATAGATTTCCAATACAAAATCTTTCCCAACTGATACCTAAACATGGCCTCCCATATTCCTATTTGACATTGTTCATCTCACCACCACCACTACCCCCATCCAAGAGCAAACAGGCTTAAAGCAACTTTGGTGTATCAACCTTTTTCTCCTTAATCTGACAAGGGCCACCTCAAGAGGCATAAAACCTATCAGCTTCTGTCATCAGCCAACCTGGAGGAAAGTCAAGCAGTTGCCAACGATTGGGGGACACCGGCAATGCAGGTTGGACGAGGGACCGTCCATGTCAAGCAGGATTTTTTTCCTGCCCACTCGAAGATGGGCATACACACAGGACTTAAATCCCATGGTTGTGAATAATAATAATGTTTATTTATAATGCCCTATTAGCAAAGGGCATAACAAGAGACCATATACAGCTGATACAGACAGTAATACTTCTTAAGTAATGTATACACTTGACAAAATCACTGCTAATAAAAACCATAAGTTTATATGCCTCCCTTTTGCTCCACAGATGGATTACAAATGGATTCCTTATTTAATGGACAAATAGTTTTAATATTTATTTTTTTATTTAAGTAGGGCCTACCCTTATTTATCATGTGGCTTCTGAAAATATATAATTATAAACAATCATTTATTATGGAGAAAAATAAACATAGTCAGACTTTCCTATTACTTAAATAGGTCATAATATGTATTAGTAAGAAAAATTAAACATTAAAAAAAATCCCCAAAAGATTATGTCATACCACTTTCATACTGTTAAAATTTGACTTTGGGAAGTATTTTTTGATAGAAATAATAAAGTTCTGGTTCTTTTGAAGGTCTCAAATGTATGCATGTACTGTAATTATGACTGTTTTTATAACAAATGAGTTTTTTATTACCGGGTTTTATAGTTTTAAATATTATATTCGACTTTTTCTTATTGTTTTGTATCTATTTGTATTTGTATTTATATCATTATTGTAAGCCGCCCTGAGTCCTTTGGGATTGGGCGGCATAGAAGTTGAATAAATAAATAAAAGAACGGAGCGCAGGTAAACCTGCAGCGAAGTACAAACACAACTGAGGTTATGTTTTATTTTATTATTAGAGTTGGAAGGGACCTTGCAGGTCATTTAGTCCAGTGTTTCCCAACCTTGGCAACTTGAAGATATCTGGACTTCAACTCCCAGAATTCCCCAGCCAGCATTCGCTGGCAGGGGAATTCTGGGAGTTGAAGTCCAAATATCTAGTCCATCTTACTTTCAACCCGACGCTGCTCCGGGTCGGGTTTCTTCCTCACCACCACCATCCCGCCGTTCCTTTCCTGCACTGAAATACTGTAGTCTTAAATTCAATTTTCACTTCACGAGTTTGTAACTTTCCGCTTTTTAAAAAAATCGCAAAAGGGTGGCAACCGCCTTGCTTCTCCCCCCACCCTTCCTTCTCCGGAGCAGAAGCACGCCGTGTACTGTACTTCCACCCCGTGTCCTTGGCCTGATGGTGCGGACTGCACTTGGCTCCAGAGCAAAGGCGCTACCTTCCGCCGCCTTGAAAGGAAGGAGACGCGGGGGCCGCCCGGGGCCCCCCTCAGACAAACTCTGCTTCGCCGTGCAGAGTCCAGTGCGGCAAATCCCACCTTCTTCCAGGGGGAGAAAGGGAACAAAGGCGGTCTTTTCCCGCGCGGTCTTTCCAAGCCTTGGTCGCTTCCCACCGCATAGCACCAGTTTCGGCCTGGGCGGCTTCTTCCTCCTCGCCCTCGCTTCGCACCCTCTCTGGTTAGCTTTCGACACCCCCCGCCCTCCTTTCAGGCCTCCCCCAAATCCTACAGCGCTCCAGGCGCCTGCAAGCAAGCAAGTGGTTAAAAAGAACGGAGCCGAGAAGAAAATTTATTTATTTATTTATCTAATTTATATGCCACCCCACTCCCGAAGGGCATGAAAGTCGACCTTACAAACGTGAAGCGAGAGGGGCGGGGACGGGAAGGTTTCACACAAACGGCGGAGCGAGTGAGGAGAGTGATGGAGCTTGATGAAAGATGGAGGAGCGAGCCAAGCCTGAGCTACTACTACGAGGGCAGGGGGGAGGGATGAGAAGCGGGCAGGCGGGAGTGCGAACTCGCCCAGGCCCCGCTTGTGGCGCAGGCGGAATAGAAAAAATGTACCCACATCACCTCCGCCTCCCCCTCCCACCTTCTACATTCTCTACGTTTGTGTCTTTGGGATACGCGTAAGCCTTTCAGGGGGCCCCTCCCTCCCCCTTTCGAATAACCAGAGCAACGAGGAAGGCAGCCAATGGTCTTCCCGCGCCGCTTCTTCCCTGTGGGCCAATCAGGGAGCGTCGCGACCGCAACCTTTGCGGTTGGAATCGGGCCTGCAGCCAATCAACACAGACAAAGGGGCCGGGAGGCCGGCCGGGCGGGGGGAGGCAGCTTTTTTAGATGAGGCGATCTCGTGCACTGGCGTCCTCGTGCCGAGCGCCTATAAGTACGAGGTGGAGGCCCGTGGCGCGCGCTGTTAGACCTTTTCTCTGCGGGGGATTCCGGCTGGAGCGCTCGGCGTGTTTTTTTTCCCTCTCCCCTTTTTGCTCTTCCGTCCGCGCGGTCGTCATGAAGACCAAGTTCTGTAACGGCGGCGAGGCCGACCCTTCTTCCCCTCTGGGGTTCCTGCTGGGGTGCGCCCCGGGGCCGGTGTTACCCCCCGCCCTCAGCCAGTCGCCCTCCTCGCCCCCGACTTCCAACGCCGATGCCGAAGGGAAGGAGCTGGGGCTCCGGGGCCAGGGCCACCAACAGCCGCCGCCACCACCTCAGCAGCAGCAGCCGCCTCTGGTTCTGCCGTCCACCCCGACATCCCCGCCGGCGGAGGAGCAGCCCGATCCCCGCACCCGGCGCAAGGCGTATCTGTGGTGCCGGGAGTTCTTGCGGGGGGCGTGGCGGGGGCTGCGGGAGGACCAGCTGCGCATCACGCCCATCAGGTTAGCATCTCGCTAGTATCGGGATACCGCTAACAGCCGGGTGTGGTGGTGGGGGGAGTAAAGGGGGGCTCGGCTCCTTCCCAACGGGGCGTTTAGTCGCCGGGGCTTCTCCTTTATGACATTGGGAGGGCCGTTGCCTTAGCCACGGGTAGCCCAGAGATGGAGAGGAGGGGGGAATCTTTTAAATGTTAAAAAACGGTGGGGGAGGGGGAGTGTCGTTCAACAAAACTGAGAGGAAGTGGGGGTGGGGCTGATATTTTAGAACTGAATTCTTTATTGGCCAAGTGTGATCGTGCACACTAGGAAATGTGCATATGTTCTCAGTGTACATAAAAGGAAAAAAAGATACATTTGTCAAGAATCATGAGGTACAACACTTAAGGATTGTCATAGTTGTGGTTCACCTTGTGTCTTTTGTGTTTTAAATGGCGGGAGCAACCAGATGGTGTCAAAAGTTGTTCTTCGCTCCTTCTTTAGGAAAAAGGTCTCTCCCAAAGGCCATCATTGGTTGCCGATCAGTTTCCGGTCACAATTCAAAGTGTTGGTTATGACCTATAAAGCCCTACATGGCATCGGACCAGAGTATCTTCGGGACTGCCTTCTGCCACACGAATCCCAGCGACTGGTTAGGTCCCACAGAGTTGGCCTTCTCCAGGTCCCGTTGACTAAGCAAGGCTGTCTGGCGGGACCAAGGGGAAGAGTCTTCTCTGTGGCGGCCCCAGTCCTCTGGAATAAACTCCCTCCGGAGATTAGGGCTGCCCCCATCCTCCTTGCCTTTTGCAATTTTAAAAACCCACCTATGTCGCCAGGCTTGGGGAAGTTGATATTCTCCGTAGTTACTATGATTTATGTATGGTTTGCTTGGGTTGTGTGATTAATGTTTATGATAAGGGTTTTAATCTGTTTTTAATATTGGATTTGTACATTGTGTATTGTGTTGTGAGCCGCCCCGAGTATTCGGAGACGGGGGCGGCATACAAATCTAATAAATTATTATTATTATTAAGGCCATTCTCCCTCAGATATTTTTTATTTATTTATTTATTTATTTAGTCCAATACACAGTACATATAGAAGAGAATAGACATGTAGTAATATATATAAAGAAAATATATAAAAATAGAGGAGAAGATATATGAAAGGAAGAAAATATATATGATATATGAGATAAAGGAAAGACAATTGGACAGGGGACGAAAGAATTAGGGTGAGGCTTGGGAAGGTTGCAAAGTCGTTCTGGAAATGATTGATGGAAAGGGTATTTACACATCTGCTAGTTGTAGTTCAGCAGTTGAAATCTCACCACCGAGGTGGGTAAAATGAAGACCCAGATTGTTAGGGGCGATATGCTGGTTTTGTAAACTGCTTAGAGAGGGCTGTAAAAGCACTATAAAGCGGTATATAAAGTCTAAATGCCAGAAATGCTACTGCTATTAATCTATAAAGTTTTTTTAAGAGTGGTTATTAATTTTAGCCTATGCCTTTTTCTCCAGGTTAGCTAATACTGGAGAAAATTTGTGATGCATAGAAGATGACTCATAAACTGTTCTTTGAGTATATATCTGCAGTAACTTTCTGACACATTGCAACGCTTCTTTTCCGTCTAGTGAAGAAGAGGATTGCTTCAAATATTTAAAAAAATATTCATTTATTATTAATTGGATTTATATGCCGCACCTCCCTCAGGACTCGGAGTGGTTTATAAAATGTAGGACTTACCTTTGATCATGTGCGTGTATTGCATGCTAAGTAAAATTTCTATTGTGAAACTCTGCCTAGTCTGGAATGAGGAAAAAGCTTTGTGATTTCAGATTCTGAACAATCTTAATGAGGCTTCAAATACATTTTGTTTTGTTGTTAAACCCTTGAAATGCCCTATAAAATTGGCTGATTACTTTTAATAGTCACCATTAGCAACTGTCTCAAGTTTGCGTAGCATAAAATGTTTTAGAGAAAAATTCATAGTTTGAGGTGATACAAATTTGGATCATATGGGATGGTTTCTGAACAATGAAGACTTGTATTGCTTCTGCCCTTTTTTGAAATAAGACTGCTTAGCATGAAGAGTCATTTCTTGACTGCAAGTTCCTGTAAATTGTTAGGTGCCTTTCTCTGATTCATAATCCCAGAAGTAAAAAGAGTCCCTGGGGAGTTGGGCAGCATATACATTAAATAAAATAAAATAACTGCCTTGCAAATACTGCTAGAAAAGTAAAGATTAAGAAGATTTGTTAATTCAGTGTACAGTGTTCCCTCGATTTCCGTGGGGGATACGTTCCAAGACCACCCGCGAAAGTAGAATTTCCGCGAAGTAGAGATGCGGAAGTAAATACAGTACACCATTTTTGGCTATGGACAGTATCACAAGCCTTCCCTTAAGACTTTAAACCCCTAAATTACCATTTCCCATTCCCTTAACAACCATTTACTCACCATTATTACTGGTATTCGCCATTGAATAAGACACTTAGTGATCCTGATATTTATAAACATAATTATTTATTAACAATAAAAAAAATTGTTATTTATTTGCAAAAATTATTAGTTTGGCGATGCCATATGATGTCATCGGGTGGGAAAAACCGTGGTATAGGAAAAAACCCGCGAAGTATTTTTTAATTAATATTTTTTGAAAAACGTGGTATAGGCTATTCGCGAAGTTCGAACCCGCAAAAATCGAGGGAACACTGTATTGCCATTTAAATTATGTATGTTTTCAGAATTATGTGAAAAGTGTAGGTTTTTTAAAAAAAGAATATCTAAGTTATATTTGTGCACAAGAGAGAGATGTTGAACTTTGGTCTAATTTCTTTTTGCTTGAGTGGCAACCTTCTTCATTTAGAGCAGCCTTTTTCACCAATAGGAAAGAGTTGAGTGGAAATTTGGTGAAATTTATTCTGCTAAAATATCTTTTTTCCCAGATATTCCCCCCCCTCCCCAGTATATATGCCAGATGGTTGCCCAGCCCCTATTCTAATATCTGCTTTGTTGTACCTAAATTTACATAGTTCCTACTGGAATTTAAGAAGCTTGCCTCTTTAATGCACAGACAAAACAAAAAATAATGCATGTAGTAAATTAAACCACAGTTTAGATTTATGTAATAAAGCAATCCTGCTTTAATACTTGATATTTGAAGAAGTACTAACTTTTAGAGAGAGAAGCAAAATATAGAAATACCAAATGAATGGGTGAAGTGATCACTTTATACCTTTATATATTGAGACTAGTGACAACACTCTAATTTTGACATTTAAACCTGTACGGTGTCAAAGATATTTTCATTTGGCAGATTAAAAAGTAAGTGACTAGAACAAAACTGTAGGACAACTAAATTGAGTTGAGCTATACAAAACTGCCTAGTTTATTAACAGAATATCAACTTTAAATGAACGTATGGGTATGGTTGAACAATAGAGAGGATTCCCTGCCGGAAAAATACTGTGTCACAGGAACATCAGTATGATGGTCAAAAAAGGTGATGATTCTATCAACTAGTTTTGATATTTATGAAATGGCTAGCTAAATTGATAGACATCAAGTGCCTTTACTGAGTGAAAAACCTTTACTGGATGAAAAAATGACTAATAGGGCCACATGTTTTGACCTAACATACCTCAAATGAGCAAGCTTACAAAATGTATCCAAAATTAAGTGGTGACTCTTGTGGCATTGAAATTTGGCCAGTTTTTTAAAATGTTTTATAACATAAAAGTTATCCTAAAGCATTTACGGCATAATGCAAAAATGTCATAAAGCATTTCCTGTAGTTAATTTTTATTGTTGGACTGTAGTATATAGATCACCATGGGCTACTCTCAAGGCAGATACATCTCTGCATTTTTAAGAACTTTTCAAGCATATACTGTAGGTAATTCTTGCTTAACAACTGGTCAAATTAACAACTTCAGAAAGGGTGCATTACATCTTGTAAAGCACCCCAAGTACCCCTAAAGTCACATGATTGCAATCTGGATGTATGGCAGTCTGTTTGCACCTATGACAGGTACACTCCACAGTCATGTGATTTGCAGTCTTTGCCAACTTCCCCAGAAAGTCCATGGGGAAGCTGGTAGGGAAGCTGCAAACTGCTGCCCTCTGTTGAGAGAATCCTTCCTGTCTTTGGAATTGATTGAATGAGCTCTCTACCAAAAGATTTCAGCTCACCTGCTGAAATCCAAACCGTCACTGCACTGCACTGAAATCCTTCTCTCTCTGCATCCCTCTCTGTCTGTGCAGGCAAAGAAAAAAGGATTTTTATCTCCACCTGTTTGCATAATGAGGCATGTTTAACAGCTGCTACCGGAAGTTCAGGCATTGACTAAAGCAGTTACATGATGTCTTGCTTAACAACTGATTTGCTTAACAACTAAGATTCTAGTCCCAACTCTGGTTGTTAAGCACAGTCTGCCTATATTAAAAGCTCTTCCATTGTAGAAGGCGTTGAGGAACCTGGTAAGGAGGAAGTATTTTTACAACAATGACCCAAGAGGTTATGGGTTGTCTGAGATATTTTTATAGGGATAGTTTATGATTTTTAACACTGTTGTAAAAATAAAATGGGGCCCTTGTCCCATGTTCTACTCCGTTATTTCTGAAGCGGCCAGCACAAAAAGCTGCCAAGCTGCTTGACATTTTCTTGTATTATTGAAGAGGATACAGGTAGTCCTAGTTTACTGATTGCATACTTTAGTAATCACTTGACGTTACAAAAGTGTATGCATATAAACACAGTGTATGCATATACAGTGTATGAGTATATGTCCAATTCTCAAATTTCATTATTTCAGTGTCCTGCATTCACATGACCACCATTTTAAACCTTGTTCTTAATTGGGTTTTTTTTACTGCTTTTAGTCAGACCTTTATCCTGTTGTAAAGTCACTAAGGTGAAATAGGTAGAAACATAGAAACAGAGAAGATTGATGGCAGAAAAAGACCTCATGGTCCATCTAGTCTGCCCTTATACTATTTCCTGTATTTTATCTTAGGATAGAAAAATGTTTATCCCAGGCATGTTTAAATTCAGTTACTGTGGATTTACCAACCATGTCTGCAGGAAGTTTGTTCCAAGCCTCTACTCTTTCAATAAAATAATATTTTCTCACGTTGCTTCTTTCCCCCAACTAACCTCAGATTGTGCCCCCTTGTTCTTGTATTCACTTTCCTATTAAAAATACTTCCCTCCTGAATCTTATGTACATTACTTAGGTGGTAATGTACCTTATGTACACTATTTAGGTAGTGTAGAGATTTAATAAATTAAAATAAAATAAAATTAGCATACCCAACCAGCATGAAACAAGCAGACTTGATGGAAAATATAGAAGTAAAATCCAAAGTGCAGATTCACTTAGGCCAAATGGAAAATATTACCTATCGGTTGCAGCTACTGGTATATAATTTTCTGTTTAGCCACAGAGAAGGTGGTCCCAGTTGTCACTTAATGGGGACTACCTGTACATTTTTCTTTCTTCAAGACTATGTAATTTGAGATTATTCAAGTAAGAGCAACAATAGAGTGTCCAATTCAACATGAAACAGTGTTGGAAACAACCTAAAGTACCAGACGACTCACTCCTCCTTAAAAAAAATATTAGGCAGGGCTTTTCTTATTGGAGAAAGCCAACTGGTTTTGGGATTCCAGCTAGCTGCTTTCCCTTTCTTTCTTAGAAAACTAAAAAAATTGCAGCTGTTACATCCTAGCTTCTGCAGTACCTGCTGGGTTTAATATTTAAACATTGCTGAAGTTGCAAAAGAATAGTGCACTATTTGTACAAAGAAACTCAAAGGCTGCTCACTTCTGCTTCTCAGGAAAAAAGACTGACAACCTTTAGAAAGTTACCTGCAAAAGCTGTCTTCTGTCATGAAAATCTAGGAAGAAAAAATTGTGTTACTTCAGGAGCGAACATAGATGTTATTGCTAATATTCTGTGGGGCTATTGGTGCTATTAAGTTGGGTGTGGGATAAATCCAACCAATGGCTTTTTATGGGGCAAAGGTTGTACTCAAAAACTAGGCAAGGGCAGAGTAGAGTGGACAAAGCCACATACCAGGCTGTTTGTCCTCTACATCAGTGTTTCCCAAACTTGGCAACTTGAAGAAATTTGGACTTCAACTCCCAGAATTCCCCAGCCAGCATTTGCTGGCTGGGAAATTCTGGGAGTTGAAGTCCACATATCTTCAAGTTGCCAAGGTTGGGAAACACTGCTCTACATGATCATAAAATCTATCAAAGTGAAATGAAAAAAAAAATAGTGGAATTTTTCCTGTGTATCTGATACTAAATTTGAATTTTAAAAATTGGTAATATGATTGCTACAGATTATCTCTATCCCAAGCACTGCTCATATGCAGAGCTTCTTGCTTTCTGGACAGTCCTAGATTTTAGTTGCTTGCCATCTTGATTCCCAGAACATTTCTGAGCCAGATGTTGATCCAGAAATCTACACTATGGCACTGCATTTTCAAACAGCTCTAGTCCAGTGATGATGAACCTTTTTTTGGCTCAGGTACCAAAAGGGTGCATGCGATAGTGTGCGCACACAGGCCCACATGCATAATGCAAAATCCTTCCCCTGTGCGCATGCACACAAACCCCATGCTACTTCCCGTGCATGCTCACAACCACAACCTCCTGCACTCCCCTCCCCCCACATGTGCACAGTCCTTACTAAACCCTCCAGACTTCCATTAGGCCTGTTAGGCTGTTTTTCACTCTCTCCAGGGTTCAGGAAAGCATCCTGAAGCTTGGGCATGGGGGAAAATGGTCCAATGGGCCAATCAGAAGTTTGGGGGAAAAATGGAAGTGGAGCTGCCCTTTTTACGTTCAGAGAGTGGCAGCCAGGCCTCACACACCTCCGCCCATTTCATCTGTTATCAGCTACAAAGCCCTTTCCTAATGGCCTTTCCAGCCAATAACAGCTCTAGATTGATCTGGAGCTCTGTTATCGGCTGCAGAGATCTTTCCTGCAGCCTCTCTAGCTGATAACAGAGCTCTGGGTCAATCTGGAGCTCTGTTATCAGCTGCAGAGGCCTTCAGGAAAGCCTTGCTGGCTGCAGAAGGAAATGGCATGGGAGGCCTGGCTGCAACTGCCCAAAGCTGAAGAAATTCCTGAAGACCTCTGACAGCGAAAAGGAGGCTGGGAGTGATATACACAAGTGAACGTCCGGTTGGCTCATCCAGGAGGCTTTCCTGAAGCCTGGGGAGAGCAAAAACCGCCGAAAAGGAGGCCGAAAATTAGCGCATTCTCCCTGGAGCTGACATAGGACAAGGCCTTGCGTGCCCTCAGATATGGCTCTTTGTGCCACTTGTGTCACATATGCCATAGGTTCGCCATCACTCTTCCAGTCTGAGAGAGAAATGGGAGGGGGGTGGATTTTTAAAAACCCAAGAAGGATTGGGGATGACTTATGACTGTTCACTTAGCTACCATTCAGAGATATGATCGATTTCCCTGGGGGGTGATTACTACCTGGATTTGAGCTTTCAATTACCATTTTCTGTCCATCCCAGGTGCTTGGCAGCTGACCTGAATTATGGCTATTTGCAGGATCTCACTGTTTCATAACTGGATTTTATGTTGGTCTGGTGAAAACCAGAATTTACTTCCTGTTTTCAACAGAAATGGCCCATAGTTAGGTAATCATTAGTTTGTTTAATGAGCACTGCATTCAATTAAAGGCCATGGTGGTCGCTTTATAGCCATCACAAAAAAAAAGGGAAATTCAGATCAGTAGTATGGTTGATTTGATTTACAACCGTCATGATATATAACATGATATATAACCAGGTCCGAGTCCTCGGAGAGGGGCGGGTATACAGATCTAATTAATAATAATAATAATAATAATAATAATAATAATAATAATAATAATAATATAACTACAATGGGCAGGCTCCATTATTGCTGTAACTTTAGGATTTCCTGTACTTAGAAATAGGAAGATAAATCGTGAACCTGCTCAGTTCTTTAATTGTAAAATCTATTTTTAATAGCTTATACAACAGACTACATTATTATGCTAATACCATTATGCTGCTATTAATGTCTTTCTAACATGTAAATTTGAATAAGTACTGTATTTACTAAACAAGGCCAATGATTTTATTTAAAATGGAAAGATACAGCATAATCATAAAATGGCTGTTTTGGGTATGACTAAGCATGAATGTCTTGTCATGGAGATAAACTTAGTAACAAAATGGGAATTCTCAGTGTGCACTGATCTGTCCATACTCAAAAAAAAAAAAAAAGAAAACAGGAAGAGACAAATACAAGCAAGAAATATGATTTGGGATTCAAAACGGAGACCACTAATTGAACTTGATTTTTTTCTGCTCCAAAATATCTTTATGCAGAAAGCTACATGAATCTAGGCACTGCAAATTTGGATTTGAATCCAAAGTATAAATCCATTTTTCACACTTGGGTTCGGAATCATATAGTCCATCTTATTTGAATACCGACACTTTCCTGTGCTAAATAAAAATGCTTTTCTTTTTGTAGAGGAGGACTCAGCAACATGCTATTCCAGTGTTCTTTGCCTGACACTATAGAGACCGTTGCAGATGAACCACGCACTGTTCTTCTTCGTTTATATGGTGCAATTCTGCAAATGGTGAGTATTGATAGAACAATGGGGGAAATGATTTCATAGTGTATATATGAATAATATACATTTCAGCTGCTCCACCAATGTTGGTTTATTTATTGCATTAAAATATGTGGTTTTTAATGTAAATGTCAAGTGTGTTTGAAATACAAAATATCTATTAGTTTTTGTCAATGCACGTAGGACTCTTGTCTTAAACACTTGTTATTGGCTCATCATTATGCATATCTGAATTGAGAAATAACATTGCTGATAACTTTGTTCACTCCCTAGCTCTGAACTGAATCATTAGCCTTGAGTAATAGTGACTTACACATCTTTTTCCAAAACGACTCTTGCAGGAAACCCATAGTAGGTCTTTATTGTTGCTTAAGCAACATTACATTTGATATAAGTTTCACCTTTACCATGTTTCTACTGCCAGGTGTTAATGTTAATTCCTTTTAATATATCCATCGTAAAGTGATATCGATTAGTCTAGAAATAATAAAAGGAAGCAGATTCTGTATATAAGACACAGGAGATGGCCTCCCCATTCTCTTCATCAAAAGAATCAGCCTTTGTAATAATAAGGATTCTTTTTCTTTACTGTTCATTGATTTGCTTGTCAGCCGCTAAGTATGCTTTCAGGCATTGGGCAAAAATTACTAAAAATACAATTATGTTTCTCATGCTAAGAATTTAGTGCCAACTAAAAGTAATTTTTAAAAAATCTAAGATACAATCAAACATGTAAATAGCTTGAATGTGTAAGTATGTTAATGAACATTTTAAGAGATTAAATTTAGATTTAAACACTTAATAAATATTTTTTTAAAAAATGCCTGGCATTGAAAAGGTAACAGGATTGGTGTTGGTCTCGCTGCCCCCCTTCTCCATGGAAATGCTGTTAGTTATGTCTACTTTACCTCAGGTGATTATGGCATCTAGAAAAGATTCTGAAGGTACCATCACATAAACACAGCAGCAGGTGTTATATCAGAGTTAGGGTTAGGGTAGGTTTTACACTTTTAACTAGAAGTAGGAATGAACAGAAGCTAGTGCAAATATTTATCAGTAGCATATTTCGACTTAGTATCCCAAACAGGTAGAAGTTGAATTGGCTGCAGTTTCCAGGTAGTTTTCAGAAGTGATCCTCCCTAATGTAATTGGTTTTGGACCAGGATTGAGGTGACAGATTAAAATCCACCTCTGGTTATAAAAGCTCACTGAGCAATTTTGAGATAGTTCTCTGTAACTCTCATATATCTCTCAAACTTGCTTTTGGGGAAGAATTGAAGAAGGGAGACCTATTTACATTACTTTGACCTAGAGAAAATATAAGATAGGTTTAACAAATTATGTACAGTTTATGCAGTACAGGTAGTCCTCAAATTATGACCAAAATTGAGCCTAAAAGTTTGTAGTTAAGCGAGGCAGTTAAGTGAGTTTTGCCTTGTTTTACAATATTTTTGCCATACTGATTAAGAAAATAATTGCAGTTGTTACGTTAATCATGCAGTCATTGAGCGAATCTGACTTTTCCCATTGACTTGGCTTGTCAAAAGCTGGCTGGGAAGGCTACAAAAATTGATCCTATGACTAAGGAAAGTGCAATTGTCATATCATAAATATATGCCAGTTGCCAAGATCCCAAATTTGGATCACATAACTGATGATATGGCATTGGTCATAAATGTGAAAAATAAGTCACTTTTTCAATGCTGTTCTAACTTTGATGGTCACTAAACAAATAACCGTAAGACAAGGACTACCTGTAGTTGATCCCAGCAGTTATCAGAATATGCATAGCAATGACTTAATTTATCTATACCAAGTTTAGATTCTGATTCTTGCAGTCCAAATAGGAGTTCAGTTCATTGAGGCTACATAGAGTGAATCTGGACTTGCTAAAAATCT
Source organism: Erythrolamprus reginae (assembly GCF_031021105.1). Taxonomy (NCBI): domain Eukaryota; kingdom Metazoa; phylum Chordata; class Lepidosauria; order Squamata; family Dipsadidae; genus Erythrolamprus; species Erythrolamprus reginae. The sequence goes on along the minus strand of NC_091950.1, from coordinate 135,046,600 downwards.
GCTTATGTTGTTAAAGCTCCCTTATTAAACCCATGGAATTCCGTGGTATGTAGCCATTGCACCAACAATGCATGTGAGTCCTGCTGCATTTTTGTGTAAAGGTGGTGCTATATCACAGAATTAACACAAGAAAGATTTTCTGATTATTTAATGAAGCCAAGGAATTTGTTCTCAAGTAGTGCTTTTAAGTGAGATGCCTAGAATTGATCCAGTGAAAAAAAAGAGGCAAAAATGTTACAAATTACCATTTCCTTCTCTATGAAATACGTACTATGAAATTAGGTCTGAAATTGGCCCAAAGTCATTGATTGTTAATTATTTGTGGACATTACTGCAATTCTAAATTTCTAGTTGTTTAACTAACAGAAAAATCTATAAGTGTAACATTATTCATAATTGAGTATTACTGTTGTTTTATTTTCTAAACATATTCATATGTATAGTCTAGAATGGTTCAGCAAGATAACAATAATGCCTAAAATATCTAGACCTTTTGGATAGCTTTACAGATTAGATAATCTGACATTGATTGAAATAATAGTTCTTGTAATGCATTGTCCCAAGACTGTAAAGATGTGTTACATCACAACATTGTTCAGTAGTGACCAAAGATGTAGAAATTTTGTTTAAAGCTTGATAAATTAATGTACCGTAGTATAGCTTTCCTTCCATTAAGAATCCTTAGTGCAAACTTTTGATCTGGTTCTTAAAAGAGTATTCATGATAGTACTGTATTCAATTTCTTATAACACCTGAACTCCAAATATATTGAAATTCAATATTAAATGCCATTTGAGTGTATAGTGAGAGTAATCCTGAGCATAATTTATTATAACTATATGTTTTGAAACTTGGATTAGGTACTACAACCCAAAAAGTAACAGGTTGAAATCTTGCAAGGCAATAACCAAATAAATAGATCTTTGCTGTTGCTGATTTATTGCTGTGATCTAAAATACTGAATGCTAGAATTACAATTCAAAATAATTGTTTCGTTAATTAAGAAATGAATTAAATCATGGTGCTATTATTATTCAGCGCATAAGATTACATATTTTAAAAAAGTTGTCTGCAGAGTAAATACAAATTAGTGCTTGGTTGTGATATGCTCGTTTTCATTTGAAAATATAGTGGAGTTTTCAGAACTTTAATATACACTACCATGTATTTTGACGTACATACTGCAGTTATAGTACTCTGAACATTTAGCCTTACAGAATCATAAATTGGATTGGATTGTGCTTAAGATTCCCCCTATTTTTATGGTATATTTTCTGCCTTTTTATGAAGAAAAAAATTCAGAATCTTTGGATTCAGTCCTAGTTTGGCTGCTCATTTGAGTATTATCCTATTTTTTTTAACTTGGTATTTAAGATTTTTGAAGATATCTAACTTCCTTTATTTCCATAGTGGCAGTGAAATGACTGTTTTTGTTGGTGCAGTTCACTAAGGTTTAAGTAAGCAGAGACAGTCCTCAGGTAAAACTTTCAGATTATATTGAGGGTCTCAATATAAACATTTGTCTCTTTCTAAACTATTTTTAATGCATAAGCAAACTGATTTTTTTCTAGTGTCATATTTTGATCTCAAAAATCAATAAAGTAATAAGAAAAATAAAACTGCAAAGTTACGAATGGCTCCTTATATTTAATTTAATTTAAATGAATTTCTAACTTTTTAGTTAGAAGTAAAGCTTATATTAACTGGCATTCAAAAAACAGTTATTCCCATTTTCAGATTCATATCAATTATCAGGACCAAACTTTAATTCTTCAGCACTTTTATTCCAAATTCAAAAAGTGCTAATTGGAAGATACCGTATCCATCCCTCATATTCCAACTGAAATGACATTTTTTTAAAAAAAAAAAATGTGCCTGCTGTTTGCTTTTCAACATAGTCCAGTTTGCTTATCATAAATACCGGAAGACACAAATGTCAGTGCATACATACTGTTCAATTATATTGCTTTAAGTTGGCTACAAGAAAATGCAGAAAAGACTTGAGATATTCTTCAGCCAACTTTTATTTTGTGCCACTATGAGGTTAGGAAGTAAATTGTAAAAACATTGTCGGCTTCTCCAAGATTAATAGAAAGAACAATATTATTGGTTGGTGTATACATCTGAAAGGCAGTTATTAAAGCAATTGAAATAAATAGAATTACAGTATTCCTTATTCCTTCCCTATTGCAAAAATGTACAAATTGCATTATATTGTTGTATAGTGTATTGTTTACTTATGGCAGAAACCCCATTTTAGCCAAATAAAGACAATTGGGAGGTTGGGCGGGGGGGAGGGCTCACACCTTATTTTAGCAGCCAGATATTAGAATTCTGTTGTTATTAGCAACCTGTCTGAGTTTTAATAAAATAGAAAGCATTTAAGACTATTTAATGTTCATAATCATATATAGATTGACTGCAATTGCTTGGTATTACATACCTACTTCCTACTTTTTATTTGTAACTCAGTAAATACGTAGAATTCTGTAATGCTTTTTCACTGTTGAAATTTTTGCTTTGAATTACCTGGTCGCAAAGAATAACTAAAAATGCCCATTTATTGGCATATAGAATTCCTGATAAGGGGACACTTGTTTTGTTGGGTGGCGTTAAGGGTCATCTGAGGGTAATGTACCATTTTAGTTGTATGTGCATGTGTTCTCTGCTGCAGGCTTGTCCATGCGATCGTGCCTAGAGCACTCTGGTTTCCAGGTGACAGACACGATTCACGGTATAGTATGAGATCTCTGAAGTTGGAGCATTCTCTGCTGGTTTCATTTCCTTTGGGCTCAGAGTATGAGGCTATGATGAAAAGGCTTATTTTTTAATAAATATTTTGGTAATATCTGCACAGTTTAAATGGAAACTGTAAATGGATTGCACCATTCCGTCTTTCTGCTCCCTTAAAAGAATGGTAATTTATCAGAAGTAAAAAGGATTAGGGATGTTCTTGGGATTAACACCCCCCCCCCATATTACTAATAAATCCCAACACCAGAAGTTCCCCATGTGCAGTTCAAGACCACAAATAAGATACTAACTGTGAGATATAAAAATTCACTTTAGATATTCAGTGCAACTCTACCCATATCCTGTGGAGTTTCTTTGAGTGTTCTACAACAGGTCTGTAAACTTGGCAACTTGAAGATTTGTGGACTTCAATTCCCAGAATTCCTCAGCCTTGCCATGCCTGCTGGGGAATTCTGGGAGTTAAAGTCCACAGGTCTTCACCTTGCCATGGTTAGCCATATTCTACAAGATAAATATGCTGACCAGTAATTAAACCAGTGATTTAATGCCTCCCATCTGATTTTTTTAGTGAACACAAAATGTTATTTTTAATAAAGAACTGAGCAATTTCTCTCTATGCTTATAGTTTGAGAAATTGGTGTAGATGCTCTCAACAAAATGGGTGCCATGATGGATATGATGCTGTATAATGCTTATTTACCAGTGATAGCTCCTAGACATCTTTCTACAAAGCTTTGTATCATAGTTTTTTACAGAGACAAATGATTGGATTTCTGAAGAAGGCACTGGATTACAAGTGTTTTCTCTATATTAATTTTCTAAGAAGAGCTCGATTTTTAATAGTAAATAAACATTACATTTAAAAAGAAAAATAATACAACTACAAGAAAAAAAATGTGCAGAAAAGAAAAAAATAGAAAAATAAGAATATACTTTGAAAAAGAAAAGAAATATATAAAGAAGTGGTATTACTCTTCTCTTAAAATACAACAAATGATCTCTTCTTCCAGTACAGTAGTATCTCAGGTCATGAACACTTCTAAGTATAACCAAATTGGGTGCCGACCAAAAAATCCACTAAACGTTTCACTCTGGTCGCAAACACATCCTTGAGTGGTGATCAAACACAGGCGGGTCAATTTTCCTTAAAACAGCGATTTCTCCTTCAGTGCCACTTTTTTTTTTTGGTATGCGCAGTCAGCCCTGCTTCCGGTCACGACCAAATCAGATTGCGACCGAAGTCCTGGAAAGGATTATGGTCTTAACCAGAGGTTCCACTGTATCTCATCTCTTAGCTATAAAGAAATCTTTAAAACCTCATCATTCAAGTCCTGGTCAGTAAGAATCCATTAAGGGTTACCAGAGATGACAACATACCTATTTTAAACTTGATCAAATGAACTAACTTTATATCCCTTCCTTTTATTTTTAACAATCTTGATCTTTAATGTGTTCAAAAGATGTCCTAGAACTTGATTTGTTTCAGTTTTTTTCCTTTTCATGATTCATAAGAATTTTCATGACATTTTTCAAAATTTAACATATCTTTTGTAAATCCAATATGAGAAAGGTCCATATTCCAAGACACTTCCATAATTGAAGACACTTTTTTTGTTTGGTGTTTGTATATTCTTCTATAAATATTAAGACTTCAGTGGCTTTCATTTGTGTGTCCAATATAGCATCTTCCATATCATTCTTGTATTGTGTCATTTTTAAATGCACTTTCAGATCAATCTTAGCCTTGTCTAGTGAAATTCGTTCTTATTCCATAACATCTTTTGTCCATAATGACAAACACTCTTAAAAGTCACTTCTGTGTCCATTGTTCCCAAACATTCTTCAGTGCATCCAGTGTTCAAGTGTTTTGTTCCATTCTGTAATAGTAAATCAAATTTAAATGTTCTTTTAAATGTAATCTTTAGTATGTCTGTTAATTGTAATATTTAGTACTTTTATGTACTAAAGATTACTAAATATTTAGTTTGGACCTGTCAAATTTTAATTCCATCTCTTTTTAAGAATTCAAAAGAATAATATTTTCACATGGAAAGGATTCTTATAATTAATTTCAAAATTTTATTTCAAATCTATCTGGACCCTTAAGTCTATAACTTTCTGAAGTCAGAGTTCTAATCACCCATTTGCTGTTTATTCCAAAAGTTTTAACTCCCTAAAGTTACTTTGCTAATGATTGAAAGAATCATTTCGTACCATCATCATTGGATGCTACAAAACTTGCCAAATCAAAGGTTTCCAATACAAGTAATCATAGACTTAAAATCATTCCTTTAGTGACCATTCAGTCTCAATGGCACTGAAAAAGTGGCTTATAAACTGCTGCTCTCACTCATTGCAGCATCCTCACAATCACATGATCAACATTCAGTTGCTTGGCAATTGGCCTATTTACGAGGGTCATGTGATCCATTTGCAGCCTTCCCAGCTAACTTTCAACAAGCAAAGTCAATGGAGAAAGCTGGGTTTGCTTAATGACACATGATTCACTTAACTGCAGTGATTTGCTTAACTGTGGCTAAGTCATAAAATTGGGCATGACTTAACTCCTTCATTTCCTATTTTGGTTGTAAGTCAAGGACCACCTGTAGCTTTATGGTAATTAGCAAGTAATATATTCATTTTAGCAAGTTCACATGCAAATTGGTTGACTTCATGAACATCTAATAAGCAGCTCATATTCCCAAGCAGAAAGCATGGATTTCTAAATATATAGTTATACTTCATAGGTAATTACACATTTCTGGCCTTTGCACTAGTAGATCAGACCATTAGAAGCATCTTGCAACAGTTTTTTTTCATGAATTGTACAGTAATGTTTTTTTAAAAATTATTGAAGTAAAGAAAATAGACTACTTTTATGCACACAATATGTAAACTGCAATGTGACTCTGTTGGTCTGATTTATTTATTCGATTTTTATGCCGCCCTTCTCCTTAGACTCAGGGCAGCTTACAACATGTTAGCAATAGCACTTCTTAACAGAGCCAGCATATTGCCCCCACAATCCGGGTCCTCATTTTACCCACCTCGGAAGGATGGAAGGCTGAGTCAACCTTGAGCCGGTGATGAGATTTGAACCGCTGACCTACAGATCTACAGTCAGCTGCAGTGGCCTGCAGTACAACACTCTACCTGCTGCGCCACCCCGGCTCATTTATTTATTGATTATTTTTGTTTCAGGAATTCCTGAAGCAAATCAATTTTATATTACCCCAAGCTATCAATATAATATAGGCATATGTTTGCTATAATGTAAAGTGATATAAGCCTATTCCACTTAATGGTTTTTCATTCTTTTCCAATGTACTAAGATGCAATTTTGAAACACCTTAATTCTAGATTACATTTTTAGAAGCAAGCCCATTGATTTTAGAATGTCTGTATTAGGCATTATTTGTAGCTCACAGTATACAAAATTATTGTAAAATTCTCTTCCAATGAAAACTTTTAGATATTATATTCTTACCCCTTTTTTCTTTAAATTAAAACTCATCATGTTAAATAGGTTCATTATGTGCTTATTTGAAAGAGGCATACAAAAATACTAGCTAGTTCCCATATTTGATAATCCAGGTAGAGGTAATCTTTGACTTACAATCATTTGTTTAGAGAGAAATGTTACAATCACACTAAAAAAACTGATTTATAAGCAGTCCTCATAATTATCACTGTTGCAGCTTCCCCGTGGACTAAATTCAGGTGTTTAGCAACTGGAGCATACTTACAATGGTTGCATCCCAGGGTTATGTGATCTTCATTTGCTATCTTCTCAGCTGGCTTCTGCCAACCAATGTCAATAGGGAACCAGATTCGAATGATTCACTTAACAATTACGGTGATTTTCTTAAGGATCATGGCAAAATTGGTTATAAAATCAATCAAAATTCATTTAGTAATCACCTCACCTAGTCCTAATTATCAAAGACTATCTGCATGTTAAAATAAACACCTCCTAAAATTCTGAGGAAAGCCTCTCTAATCCAGTTTGCTTCTGATGGATTGTACTATCAAAAAGGAGCAATAAGCCAGAAATACTTCTGGTTAATATATAACTTTGATTGTTACTCAACAAATAGACAGTGAGTGATTGTCAGTTAGTGGCAGTGACATAAGTTTGCACAACATTTCTATTTAATATGCAGTTCTAAGCTTGCCTTTATGAATAATCACAATGTCTGCTTTAATTAAATATTTTATAGAGAAATGTATGAGTATTTGCTAATATAGTGTTTTAATGAAAATACTTTATTGTAGACAACAGTTTTCATATTGAAGCAATTGAACAATTTTGTAGCACAACTCTTGAATTGGTTATTCATTTGTTATTTGGTAGAAGTATGATGCAAAATAAAGACTGCTCAGTTCCATTATCACCTTTAAATAATTTTGGTGAAAGGCTTTCTCTAGGAGCCTTTAAATGTAGTTTGGTTTTAAACATGTGTTATTAGAAGTACAACATTGGAAATTATTTTAAAATGCCATATATGATATATTCAATGGAACTGGGAAATGGAACAGGCCTATGTATTTCATAGCTTTGAAAGCCTTAATGGATTACAAAGCTTGCATTTTTGCTAGAGTTTAAAGTAATTACAATGAAAGCATGTGCCATTGAACTATACATTAATACAAAATGAAAAAGTTAGAATATGTTTAAATCTAGAAGTTAAGAAACACCCTGCTGTCCACCAACTCTGAAATTGCTTGATCTTTACTTTGATTTGCTTAAATTGCCTTGAAACTTAACTGGTGATCATATATAAAATGTATTAAAATATTGTTACTTTTCAGTGTAAAAGACATCTGTCAACAAATGGTTACTGGGATAAGTGAGTGCCTTCTTTACCTATACAACTAGATAATGCTTCCGCTAGATTTTGTATCTAGTAGTTGCTCCTGTAATAATTGGTTTATACTGTGATGCTAGCTTTATATATCTTAGAAAACCTAGTTAGTGCTGAACCCTCATTTATATTCCAAAATCAGGATATTCTTGTGTACCTGGAATATTTGGTAGACAAGGAAATGATTACATATTGTATTACATATGGTCTTGTCTGTCTGTTATTCTAGGCAGATTTAGATAGTGGAGTTCAATGGCACATCCTTTTTGAATAATTTGAAGTGATACCTCATGTAAATGAGAAGAGTTCCATTAAAATCTTTTGTAAGATAATTGTTGAATATACATTCTAAATATAGCTGGTCTTCCTGCCTCTCCTTATTGTGGTGGCTACAGATTGATTCATATTGGTTTTCAATGTCTTATTGGAAATGTTGCCTTTCTCATTCATAGAGGTCCTGTAATAAAGGAGGATCTGGACAGGCTCAAAAGGAGAATGATTTACAAGTAAGTATTGTCCTTGGTGAATGTCCATATCTGATTAGTACAGCACATGCAGGGTAATTACTATCTGCTTGTCTTTTATCCGTCTCCACAACTATTTTAATTTGCCTTCTCTGTTGGAGGTGGGAAGACCTTAAAAAAGTACTTCTGTAAGATTATTGCTCTTCCATAATTTGTCACAACGGATACAAAACATAACCAAAAATTATTCCTTTAAACCAGAAGTTGTGGGTCAATTTGAGACATCAGAGAAATGGCGCTTCCAAATCCTCCATTCTTTCTCTTTATTAGTAGCAACAGGAGCTAGGGCAGAAAAGAACAAATAGTTGATAAAGATTCTGACATGTGACAGAAATAATATATAAGGATGATATTCTAGAATTAAGATTGAAAACATAGTCATATCAGCTGGGGAGGATCAATGCCTCGAATCAGATGAAGCAAATAATGTTTGTAATATATATAAAATCATATGTATTAGACTCTGCACACATTTTTATTTGAAGAAAGGTGTTGGGGGAGAGAACTGTAACCTTGAACTGTATTTCAAAAGTAACACCAGCTGGCTCTAGTTGATAAAAACCAGCTGTAGCAGTCATGGGGAAAACTACAGATGCTCATGTAAGTGAGTATATTGAGCCAAAATGCCTTCAGGCATTTTGAAAACTTCCTTATCCACCAGTACTGTATTAAGAAAACTTTGACTCCTGAAGCAAAAACAAGAGATGTGATTGATTGTTTGTATTCTATCAAGTATAAAGATAGAAGAGATAGTGTTTCTCCATTGGAAGCCTTAATTATGTAGAAGTATACAAACTCGCTTGCTAAAAGAAAATATTTAATTTATTTGTACAATGCATATAATTGCCTACCTCACAAAAGGATTCTAAAAACAAAAGCATAATTTACAAAATGAACGTTTCAAAATACTGATCCAAAATAGTCTTCATAACAACACATGACTGAGGATTTAAAACTTGTTTCATTTTCAATCAATAAATGTGACAGATATATCTACAGTATTGATTTAATTCACTATTGGCCCAAATGTCTGAAGGATTATCAAAGTTTTCAATGTCTTATGTAAGGACAATATTATTATTATTATTATTATTATTATACGGAACGAGGCGGCATACAAATCTAATAAATACATATTATTATTATTATTATTACTATTATTACTATTATTATTATTACAAGAGGGCTGGAGATACCTTTGATCACCCAGGGGGACACTGTCCCATAAGGCAAGTGCTATATCAACAAAAAACACAACTCCCAAGTTTTCTGATTGAAGGGACATGTTAGTTCTCAGTAGGCAAGCAGAAACAGTTGGAGACAGGCACATCCTGGTTGTGCTGCGTCTCTTGTACAGCTTCATAAATGACACCCAGCACTCTGAATGGTATGGGTCAGCTCACTGGTCGCTACTGTTAGAAGGACCTCCTGGTCAACAAGGGAAATTTGTATACAAGATGAACCTGTGTAAAATCCACTTTAACCATAGTTGCCACTAGCAATTTGATCAAGAGCTGTGAGTCCAGGAGGACTCTCAGATTGCTCATCAGCTCTGCTTAGCGCTGCCGCATTCAGAGATAAGGATGGAAAGTCTCCAGAGCTGGGGGCAGGGGTCTCAACATGTTCATTTGTTCAATTTTATTCTTCTTTATCTGGACCCCAACACTGGACATAACCTTAACAACATTACAGGTAATCCTCAGTTAACAGTATTGGGGACTCAAATGTCTGTTGTCAAGCGAGTTGATCTTGCAGCTTGATGTCACATGACTCCTTCACTTAGTGAGGACCCATCCTGATCCAAGCCATGGTTTCTCCCAGTCCAAGCCTTGTTAAATTAAGAGATGGCTTTCACTTGAACTATCCCCACCTGCCTATCTCCTCATTCCAGTGATGGCTTCTTGAAAACAGTGTGGATAACTGTCTCTTTTAAAGCAGATAGCGCAACCCAGCATTTGCCACTGAAGCCAACCATATGTCACCTTCCGGGAGGCCTTTCCCAACCAGGAGGGACATAGATATAAAACACAGATGGCTGAACTTTTGTGGATGTATCTAGTTAATCGGGACTAGTGTGAATTCCTAGATAACTTGAGGGAGCTTTCATTAGATCCATCACATTCATCTTTAGTTGGCAGGTGAGCGTATATGTCAAAAGGTGAATCATGTGACAATTCTATTGAAAATTTAAGATAAAATATTGTAACAATTAACAGTAGTTAGCTGTATAAGGATAGGATAGGATAGAATTCTTTATTGGCCAAGTGTGACTGGATATACAAAGGGTGCATATTTTTAAAGAAACGGAAAATTTTCTATCATAGCAGTACTGTTCTGTCTGATTTTGTTCCATTTGAAATACTGTTCTGCTTTCTTTCTTCAGTTACACAAAATTAGGGATAGTAGTTTTGACTTCTGGGATTCTTTTCTAAATAACCTGTTTGTTTTTCAACATTGTGCGGTGTGTATGTCAATGGATTAGGCTTCAAGAATACCTCCTTGTGCTCACAGGTATCCCCGTTCTGAGAAGTACAACTAAGCAACAAATGCATTCCGTTTGATAAATTACTATGTCTATCTGGAGAAGAGTTAATTGGTACAGCCCATATTAAGGCTCCATATAAGTTTGTTTGGTTGAATACATCAAGCAGACTAGTGATCGTCTCTAACAAGTGCTAACTAAAATGGAAAGAATAACCTTGAAATCTCTGTTTGAATTAGGCCAATAACTTCAAAGTTAAAAATTAACACATTTCATCCAGCAGGCCCTAAAAGGTGTGCTCTAATCTCTTTCAAATAACTCTTTCAGTAAATCATTAGTATTTTAGCCTTAGTTTTTTTTAATGTGTGATTAATCATTGTTAAGATAAAAAGAAATTAATTGAAAGTGTATGTTACTGAAGTATTTCTGTTTACAATTAAAGGTAAAAAATGTATGTTTTCATGTGCCTCCTCAAATTAGTAAAGCATAAAGAATACATTTTATTGTATGGTGGCTGGCTGGCTGGAGTCACTGAAGCAATCAGTATGAGCTTAAATGGACTCCGGGAGGTGGTAGAGGACAGGAAGGCCTGGAGGAACGTAGTTCATGGGGTCACGATGGGTCGAACATGACTTTGCAACTAGCAACAAAAAAGAATATTTATTAGGGCTTCGATTCTTAGCATTACTGGAAAGTAACTAGTGTGATATATGTATGTTGTTGAATGGGAATGAATGGTTTCTAAAATAATTATTTAAATTAATTGGATTTCAGATGGTTATATTTGTATTTTGTTTTTTAATATGTTGTAAGCTGCTCCAAGTTCTCGCATATAATTCAATCAATTAAACAAACAAACAAATGCAAAAAAATATACTATATTGTATATGTATAATGAGCAATATTAAGTACGATTGTTTTAAGGTTTTTGTTATTCAAGAAGTTGAGTGAATTCACATCCAGGTAGTCCTTGACTTACAACCACAATTGAGCCCAACATTTCTATTTCTAAACAAGACAGTTGTTAAGTGAGTTGAGCTCTATTTTATTATCTTTCTTGCCAAGGTTATTGAGTGAATCACTATAGTTGATAAGTTAACAATATGGTTTAAAGTGAACCTGAGTTCCCCATTGATTTTGCTTGTCAGAAGGTTGCAAAAGGTAATCACATGATCCTGGGACGCTGCAACTAATCATAAATATTAGCCAATCGCAAACCATTGCATTTTGATCGCATAACGGTGGGGATGCTGCAGTGGTTGTAAGTGCCCTTGTAACTTCGAATTGTCACTAAATGTATAAAAAAAGCCAGTTTGCAAATGAGCAGCCAAAAATACTAATATGAAACTTGGTTAAGTACAATTAGATTATCCTTTCCTATATGTTAAGGACTGTGCAGAACCCTTGTGTTATCATGAACGTACACAGATGAAAATGTGGGATTCCAGCAGATATCCAGGAGATATGAGTAATTATTCAGCCATACAAAACAAATACATTAAAGTGTATAAAATAGTGTTTACTTTAGAAATAGCACAGTCAAGTTAAACAGTCTGGTCATTCATATTCAAATCAGCCAATATCTCTCAATACAATAATATTACAAGCCTGCCTTTGTCTTACATATCAGACATACATTACAACTGTCCTCAGGCTTGGGGGAACTGAACTACCTTTTCCCCCTAGGCCTATACAATTTATGCATGGTATGTTTGTGTGTATAAGGGTTTTTTAATTATTTTAAACATTAGATTTGTTACATGCTGTTTATTACTGTTGTTAGCCACCCCGAGTCTACGGAGAGGGGCGGCATACAAATCTAAGAAATAAATAAATAAAATAAAATAAAATAAATAAACTTACAAATACATTAAACTACCATTGAACGTACAGAGCTTACTACATCAGTCACAGTGAATCAGCAGAAAAAGCAGAGAGAGAATTATGCTTTCTGGCTCCCTTTTATGGCAATTTGCAACACTACCTCTTAAAGCTAAAGTACTTCAATACATTCATTCTTAGCTTGTTTATATATTGCCAACCCATAGTACTAACACTATATAACAAGAAATACCTTACTAATTGCAAGGGGAGGATCTATAGTGTCTCTGAAAGTTTTGGAAGTTTACACTAGGCATAAATTACTTTTATTTTGCAACAGGATTATTCTACAATATAATTTGTATTTATTCTGCAGTATAAATTGGGGAGGTTTTGATTTACATTGATTATATTTGTACAGCTTCCGTTTTCTTTTGCAGGGTGCAGAAGCTGTTGTTCTGGAGAGTGTTATGTTTGCCATTCTTGCAGAGAGAGCTCTTGGACCAAAACTCTATGGAATATTCCCGCAAGGCCGTCTAGAGGAATTCATTCCTGTATGTACCAGATATAAGCTGGGTGGTGGTGGTGGTGGTGGTGGTGGAAACTGAATTTGACAATGTAGCACAATTAAAGACAAAAGTTATATATTTGCCAACGCGTAGTAATAGGTTTGTTTTATTGTTAGATTGGGCAATATGTAGACAATGCAAACTTGAGCTCGGATTTCCTGTATTAATTTTTTGCCACTTTCAGTTAATGAAACATGTGATAGGGTGTTCTTCTTTATAGTAGCAGAACCGAGAACGTCATCGTTTGAGTAAATTACGGCACTGAAAAATAAAAATATGTTAGGTCCTCATTTGAGTTCCCCTATTTGTACATTTGTAATTCACCTGGTGGATTCTTTATTTCTCATCATTTATGTCCTCTTTGCTATTTATATATTTCAGAGCAGAAAGTTGGATACTGAGGAACTAAGCGTGCCAGATATATCAGCAGAAATAGCTGAAAAAATGGCTAAATTTCATGGAATGAAAATGCCATTTAATAAAGAACCTAAGTGGCTCTTTGGAACCATGGAGAAGTAAGCAATAGAAGTGTTGTCTTTTTATTTTAATACGACAGTTAAGCATCTTAAAAGAACTATACATACAGAGTAATTAAGCTGGATCCAGGAAGGATATGCAGAATGATTTTGTGTGGAACAGATGGTTTCAGGTGGTCCAGTGCCAGAACTGAAGCATGTCTTGTCTAGATCCAGACAAAACAAAGCTGATTTGCTTCAGTTGTGGATCAAAACATAGTTGTTCCATGCAGAAAGGTTTGTTAGGAAGTTTAAGGGTAGAAAAAAAGCCAAGGACATCAGCAGTGGATAAGGGAGGAAGGGAGAAAGCAGGACTACAAGATAATGCATGAGAGCAAGCCACACTGGGTATGTAGTAGATCTGAGAGGATGGGGGAGGGGAAGCAACCCAGTGGGATATATCACTGAGAGCTGTCAAAAAGATGGGGATGGAAGGTGTGGGCAGAGGTCAAAACTGTGAAGAACAGAATTATTTCTACCAGTTCATCAGAGTACTTTGGTAGAATATGTGGGACATGGTGTTTGTTTTGGGTTGAAAATGAATAACATTTTTCATTTTGTGAGAAAGTTTGTCTACTTTGAGTCGTACAAATGTCTTTAAAATTTTAATTATATTTTCCTTTCAGAATATGATTGTGGGCAAAGAATTTTAAATTTTTGCTTAGAATACTAACTATACAATAAAATCTTCATACAGGTACTTGAACCAAGTAATGAGGATCAAGTTTACCAGAGAGTCACGTGTGAGAAAACTGAACAAGATTCTCAGCTACAACTTGCCTCAAGAAATGAAAAACTTAAGGTATCATTCTAATTCTTAATACTTTGTTAGTTCATAATTTTACTGTGTAATTGATTATATTGTGAAAGGCATACCTTTTATGACTTTTTAATGTTTAGTACGTCTATATCTATCTAGCTTTCTAAGAATATAGTTGCATTGTAGCTATTTGTATTAGTGTTTTCGCATTGTCTAGACACTGCATTCCACAATGGAATATTTTCATTTATTGTAGAGGCTGGGTTAGAAGATTACGATAGTCTTTCCTGTGGGAGGAGATCATTCCAACACAAATTCTGGTCCTGCCTTGCTCTGTATTATAAATGTGCTTGTTGGTTCCTCCAGGGGCTTCTTCAGTCTCAGCTAAACTCATACTTTTCTTTTTATATCTCAAGCAAATGTGATTTTGAGAAAAATAAGACTATTGAATTCAAGAGTTGATTAAAAGATGCTGCAGCAAGCATAGTGTCTCTTTAATTCAGGTGTATAATTTCCTTTTGTGGCGTGGCTATCTGTTAAAAAGGCAGCTGGCTTTAGGTGATACTGAAGAGTGGGGTGTGGACACCTGCTCCAAAGGACAGCAATCACCAGTATCCTAAGTTTCTCAAGTGTGCTTCCTTTGAACTTTCTTTGGCTCATCATTCTAAAACTGGAGATGGGACTATTTTCTCCCATGGAAAGCACCATCAGAATCTTCTAAGCCTACCTCTGGATCAGGGAAAGAGGAAGGAATCCTATAGTGTACAATGTCCTATCTGAGCTGTAGAGAAAGGACTTACATTGCATAGCCGGTGTGTTGTTTCAGTAACACATCCCATTAATATGGAGAGAGAGTCAAGCTGGTATCCATGGCAGCTTATTAAAATAAATTGAAAGTAAATTCTCTCCTCTCCCCATTATACATTTGCATGACATGAAATGTCAGCAAATGTTGTTCAACTGTGAATGCAGCTCTTTCGACCTCATTCACTAAATGGTGCCTCTACAAATCATATCACAACATACCTCTTTTGCTTGTTCTAATTAGAAGAAGTCATTGTGCTAGTTGAGTGTAATGCAGCTATCAGACCATGAAGCATAGTGGGGAGGGGTGGCTTGCAGCAAGCAGAGATAGGTCTCAAATATCCACTTCTCCAAGCCTTGTGAACACAGAAACATGCATGTTCTGGAACTGTTAGATACAGGTTTATTCAAGCCTGAGGCCTGGCACAAATTAGTACAGAGCAGTCCGTTGCCAAGTCAGCTACAGCCTCCCAGCGCTCTATATAGAATAGGTGAGACCACGCCCCTCAGTCGCACCCACGCAACTATCATTCAGCATCCAGTTCCACATTAGCAGTCCTCTATCCAGTGCTTAGGGCCCGCCAGCCTCTGCCCCATGGGCTGTAGATTGTTTCCAGCACACGCACCGGTGACAGCCAGCTGGGCCCAGAAAGCTTCCAGTCACCTGTGCGAAAATGCCACAATTGTCTCCTGTGCTAGCCAGTCAGCTGCAACCAGAACAGACGCCGTCCCAGCCAGGTACCTCATTGTTGCTCAGGCTGCTGCTGGCAGGCATACCGCCACATGGCAGTTCCTGCTGCCGCACTCTCCAACACCCCCCCCCCAAAGATATGGCAACTCAATCGGGGCTTGCAGGTGGCTCTGCCTACCAGGGTCGCATCTGAAAGACAGTAAATCACAGTTGTACTGTATATCCATGGATGCCTGGATCCCTCCCTCCCTGTTTGTGGGGAGATAGCTCTTGTGGAACTTTCATGTCCTTCCCTGTCACCCAGGAGGCCTGTCACCCAGGAGGCCACTGTTGAAGGTACCTTTTCTATCACACCAGGTATTGGAATCTACCGCTATAGACTCTGGAATCTAGTACTCGGTCGATTTCATATTGATCATTGCCAAATTCCTGAATCCACATGTTTACAGCTAAATTATGCTAAATTATTTTCTCTCAGAGTATTTGTTCCAATGTTGGTTTGAAGAAAGGGAGGGAATAATTGACTCTCCAAGACTTCCAAATGGCTTTCATTGCTTTACAAGCACTGTGCTGTCATAGGAAGAGGGACAGTGAACCCAGCAGGTTTTTAGGGATGCAGTAAGTCAAGCTGTTGCTTTGTACTTTGAGGAAAAATGAAGAAGGAAGGAAATATCTTCATTCAAAAACAGTTTCCTTGATTTGGTTCGTATGGGAAAAGACATAGTTGATAAAAAAAATATTCAGGAGATGAGAAGTAGAATATACTGTTGTGTTCCTTTTAAGTAAAAAAAAAAGTGATTTGGATTTCTTTTCCCCCTTAGATCTTTACTTGAAGCTACTCCATCTCCAGTTGTGTTTTGTCATAATGACTGCCAAGAAGGTACAATAACATGGTCTTTGCATTTTTTACAGTTGTGATTTTCTTAATATCTTAATAACTTAACAGTTATAGCAAAGCAAATGTTCATATCTAGACATCTGATTAAATTTAGGACATGAACATGTTCTGTTTATCTCATGGAGGTAAATACAAAGATGTGTTCTTGCAATATTGAATAACAGGATTAGAAGAAGATTAAAATCTGGCTTATTTGTAGCTAGTTCCTAAAATAGAAATCGATTCTTAGGATGAAAATTTTCAAAGTTAAGCAGTATAAATGTATGAATATAAATTGTACTTCAAAATAGATTTGAGTCATTAGGCCTCACTCCAACCATGCCCTAATAAATGCCTTCTTTCTACCATCATTTAAGTAACACATACACTATTTACTAATGGGACTCTTATTCTAGAAATGGATTCCAGAGCTGAGTGCACGTGCCCAAGGTATTTGCACAGGGCATAAGTCCTATTTGCTTTGGAACAGATCTCTCAGATGCAGCCTTTTATGGAAAGATATAAAACTTTATCCCCACTGAAGGTGCAATAGTTAAGGGTAGGCAGAGAAAATGGGGAAACATCTGGTCTCAAAATTGCAGTGAAGCATTAGAATTGCTTTTATTGTATCTCTTTCCTGCTATTTAGTGCTGGGTGGATTTTTATGGCCTATGTAAATTAATCCTGCCCAAAGTGGCTGCCTCCCCTGCCTTTATGTGTTTCCCACCATCTCCATTTACGCATTCTATATACATACATTTTGCTGATGGAACATTCATAGTTCTAATGTTAAAGAATCAGGATAGTTGAGCTATGGAAAAATATCCAATGTAATGATCTGAAAATTCCTCAGAAAGCTTGCACAAATCATTTTATACCTCTTGCTTCCCCATATCCCCAGGAAATATCTTGCTTCTTGATGGCAGAGAAGATTCTGAAAAACAAAAGCTGATACTTATTGACTTTGAATACAGCAGCTACAATTATAGGTAAATGTTGGATTTCCCCTTGAATGAATAAAAATACAAGCTTAACAAATGTCAGATTAGTTTTTGCATACATAGTCTGTTTGCTTTTAACCTATTAGGATTACCAGTGTTTGCCTTAAAAAGTTAAATATCTAATATAGTATCTGAATCATATGGTGTTTTGCAAAAAAAAAATTGGAGTAATGAACTTATGCTAAAACTACTTTAATAAAATTTACATATAAAGTAAATCTATTTCAAATGTTTGTAATAAAGTTTAAGATAAAGCTACTTTGTAAAATAAATAGCAGATAATAGCAACTCTTTCTGTTCATTATTGAGAAAGATGAACACAAAGAGTTGCTATTATCTACTGTTTATTTTATAATAAATTATTATTACTTAGTCTGCTTAGTAGTAATAGTTTTTCATTGTCCTAACTTGATACCTAAGCTGACAGTTTGCAAATGTATTTGCATTGTTATGCACCTGCCAGTCAGAGTAGGTATATTAGAATAGATAGTTGGTTTTATTTAATAGACTGAGTTAGTTTTAACATCATTTAGGAACTCTTTTAGCCTTTAATGATGAAAAGATTTCAGCCCTGCTGGTTGGTGAGGTCAATGTAATAGTGGACTATACAGTCAGTTGAACTTAAGTTCCTCAGAGCTACTGAATTTACCCTGAAGGAAGAAATTTAAGGCAATCCCCCTTAAAAAAGAGCAGATAGAAAACAAAATTTTAAAACGGGTACAAATCAGGTACAACCTAGTCTCAACTCAATCCAGTCCTGGGAATTTTTCTCACCCAAATAAATTTCTGTATATGTTCTATATGCCTACCAGATGCACATTCAGAAAAAGAAACCCAAAATAGTAAACTTCAATAGAATTAAATCTTTCTTTATAGACAATTTTAACTGGTAGGAAACCCAAAATAGTAAACTTCAATAGAATTAAATCTTTCTTTATAGACAATTTCAACTGGTGTCTCATTTTTAAAATAATTGATTTTTTTTCATATACAGTCATACCTCGTCTTACGAACCTAATTGGTTCCAGGGGGAGGTTCGTAAGACGGAAGGTTCGTAAGACGAAACATTGTTTCCCATAGGAAACAATGTAAAGTCAATTAATCTGTGCAACCAAAAAAAAACCCAGCAAAAAAAACGGCGTTCGGCGACTGCTGGGAAGCCGCGCGGCTATTTTAAAAGGTGACAGCCGGGCTGGGGGGCTTCCCAGCAACCTCCAGAACCCGGAAGTTTGGCAAAAGTTCGGGGTTCGGGAGGTTGCTGGGAAGCTCCCCAGGCCGGCTGTCACCTTTTAAAACAGCCGCGCGGCTTCCCAGCAGCTTCCCGAAGCCGAACGGCAAACCCGAACTTCCGCGTTCGGCGACTGCTGGGAAGCTGCGCGGCTGTTTTAAAAGGTGACAGCCGGCCTGGGGGGCTTCCCAGCAACCTCCCGAACCCAGAAGTTCGGCAAAAGTTCGGGGTTCGGGAGGTTGCTGGGAAGCCCCCCAGGCTGGCTGTCACCTTTTAAAACAGCCGCGCGGCTTCCCAGCAGCTTCCCGAAGCCGAACGCCAAACCCAAACTTCCGCGTTCAGCGTTCGGCGACTGCTGGGAAGCCGCGCGGCTGTTTTAAAAGGTGACAGCCGGGCTGGGGGGCTTCCCAGCAACCTCCCGAACCGAACCCGGGGTTCAGAAAATTTTTGCCTCTTCTTACGAACTTTTTTCGAGTTACGAACCGGCATTCGGGAGGCTGCTGGGAAGCCCCGCCGCCCGGCTGTCACCTTTTAAAACAGCCGCGCGGCTT
The DNA here is from genome assembly GCF_031021105.1 of Erythrolamprus reginae. NCBI lineage: Eukaryota > Metazoa > Chordata > Lepidosauria > Squamata > Dipsadidae > Erythrolamprus > Erythrolamprus reginae. Next base: position 135,027,158 of record NC_091950.1, on the reverse strand, counting down.
CCCAGAAGTCTCCAAACGCCGGTTCGTAACTCGAAAAAAGTTCGTAAGAAGAGGCAAAATTTTTCTGAACCCCGGGTTCGTATCACGAGTTGTTCGTAAGACGAGGGGTTCGTATCTTGAGGTACCACTGTACTAATAATTTTATTTTACATGATCCACTGCCACAAGCCAAACACTCAAGTGTCCTCTTCCAAATTCCTCTCTCGCCTTTCAGCAGAGGCAGTAGTAAATTAAAACAACAACAACGAATGGAAATGGAGGGAAAATGGAAGGAATAACTGGCAACAAACAAAGAGAAAGGAATAAAATATATATGGTACATGACAAAAGGAACAATAGTAATTAAACAAGGGTGGAAAGGAAAAAAAGAGAAACCCTATTAAAGTGTTACAAAAAGGGTTTAAAGTGGGGGTAATCATGGTATCGTCACATGATGTATCAACTTTCCCCCCTTTGCTAAATTGGGTTTGGGCATGGCCAATATGTGACGCAGCTAGCCGTGGGCCGCAAATTTAACAGCCCAGGTTTAAAAATCCTGAGTAACCTTCCACAGTATTTACAATGTTTGTAACAGCCGCTATTCTCACTTATTTCTAAAGCATCTTTCCAACTTTGTCAACAAATATAACAGGATCGCCTTGCCACATCAAATAATTTGAGAGAGAAAGCTCATCTGATCACATTAGTTTACATTGCTTCGTGAGGTCACAAATAGATGGATGCTATCTGTAGGCCATCCATTTCCACTGAATAGAATACTAACAAAGTAGAACTTAAGTTTCATCCAGCACAGCTATTTCTATAATCCCCAGATTCTTAAGAATATAAATTTTGGAACTGAATGTATTTCTTACATATTGAAAATATTTTCATTCTAGAGGATTTGATATTGCTAATCATTTCTGTGAATGGATGTATGACTATGTGCATGAAAAATACCCATTCTTCAAAGCGAACTTCATGAACTATCCCACAAAGAAGCAGCAGGTAAGCAGTAAAAATAACTGTCTTGAATTATCCTTCACTTTCAAATTGAACTTCCTTTCTACACTGTACGTATTCAACTTTAATCTGCATTCTTGAGTTAAATCTTGCCAAATCGAATGTTTTAATCATCTAGCAATGGAGAACTGTTGTCCTCCCCAAAACAAATTACTGAACTAAGGTTCTCAGAATCCTTCACCATTGTTTATATTGATTGTAGAATGATGGCTCAAGTATAATCTAGAAAACTACAAATTCCCCAATTGTGTTGTCATGGGTGGCTTCTATATTTTCATCCTATGACCCCTAGTACTGTGTTTTCCTGAAAATACAACCTATTCTGAAAGTAAATGCTACCTTGATTTTTACACGTGCGCCCAAAATAAGTCCTAATTAAGGCCCCGCCCACTCCAGGGTACATGTGTAAAAATTAACCTGGGGTGGGGATGGTGATGGGGTGGAGCTGCTCTACTACTTATCTTCGGACAGTTGCAGCCAGGTCTTGCACACCCCGACACCTGCCTTGTCAGTCCATTTCTTCTGCAGCTGGACAAGGCTTTTCTGAAGGCCTCTGTAGCCGATAACAGAGTTCGAGATCAATCTGGAGCTCTTCAGGAAAGACTTGCTGGCTAAAGAAGCTCCTGAAGGCCTCTTGACCATGAAAAGGAGGCCGAGGGCAATGTGCACAAGTGAAGTGAGTCAATGGACGACATCCCCCACCGGCTACAAATAAAACCTGTTGCCTTTTTTTGTGACAAAAAAAAAATTAAGACAGGGTCTTATTTTCAGGGAAATAAGGTAGTAGGAAAGTTAGTTTTCTTAATAATAAGAGTATTCCTAGAATACATTTTCTAAATTCCATTTAATTCATCCTGCTAGTGAAAAATACTAGGTAATTAAAGTTCAGTGGTATATTAATAGGAGGCACAGTTTTCCCATCTCTAATCATTGTTAAGGCAATATTGAATGAACTGGAACACAAATTATTAGATCTTAGAATGAATTTGAAAATTAATACTGTCACTCTTTTTTTTAAGTGCTTTGAATTAAACTGAAGTTTTAATAAATTATGTTAACTTGGCATGTTGGTATTAAGCAAATCCATTGCTGTTCTGACAACACTTTTGTGCTTTTAGCTTCATTTCATAACCAGTTACCTAGCTGCATCTCAAAGTGGATTTGAAAATCTGAGCCATGAAGATAAGTCCAAAATAGAAGAAGATATGTTGGTTGAAATAAACAGGTAACCTCTCTCTTCATTCAAAATTATATGTAATCCTATTTAGAAATCTTCATTTTCAGTGAATATATGTAGGTTATATATGACATTCTTCGGTGTTTAGTTTGGTGTCTAATCTGAATGAGTTCTTACACATAAAGTAGCATTCAGTTGTTATTTTTCTAAGATGGATGTTTTCATTTACTACCTACTCCGAGAAAAATCTGGTTTGATCACTAAACCTAGAAATATGACAGAGGAAGCTTCTACAGTTAAAGACAGAAGTAATACGTACTTACTAGTATTAAAAGATATGTGATCTGCTTCCTTGAATATCTCCTTGATGTTAATCAAAGTGCCAACAATACACTTTATTCTGATTTTAAAATAAATGGAAAGTGAATAAGCTACAAATCAAATTTCCATCCTGTAGTACTATTTTTATTTCAAAGAGTACCTTTGTTCCCTACCTAGGCTTGATAGGTTTTTGTAGAAAATAAATAGCATGGAATATCAGTTAAATGTTTCCTTTAAAACTGCATGGTTACTTTGAGCCAGTCACCCTCTCTCTCAGCCCAACTCACCTGACGGGAGTGTGTTGCGTGAAAAATAGGAGGAGGAAGTTGTGTTTGATATGTTTGCCACCTTGAGTTATTTGTCTATATATATAGTCCTCTGAGAGGGGGCGGCATATAAATCCGGTAGGTAGGTAGGTAGATGGATTAGATAGATTAGACAGATAGATTAGATAGATAGATTAGATAGATAGATAGATAGATAGATAGATAGATAGATAGATAGATAGATAGATAGATAGATAGAAAGATAGATAGATAGAAAGAAAGAAAGAAAGAAAGAAAGAAAGAAAGAAAGAAAGAGGGAAAACCACTCACACTTAATCACAAACTCTCCAGAATCGTAAATCCTACAAACTTTAAATTTGCCACGTATGTTCCCCTTGGCTTCTACATGCTCACTAAGAAAGGATTTTTCAAAATGAACATCAGAGGGGGTTGTGCACGCAGGAGGTGGGGGTGATTAGGATGAAAAAATACTCGTGTAGAGACAGGTCATCAGCTAATAAAATGTTAAAAGTGGATATGCATAAATAAATAACCCCCAAAGAAATAGAAAGTTGATGGCGGTATTTGAAAGGATATAAAAGTAGGAAAACAGAATTTTCTCTGCTTTGTTATCTTATACTTCATTATATCATTTAATGTTTCTTAATATTTTTATGTTTTAAGCCACCCAGAGTCATTTGACATGAGATGGGCAGCAAATACATTTTATGAATGAATAGGAAGACAGAGTCTCTCAGATAAATTATATGGGTGCTTGTGGCTGATAACACCCACTCTTATAAATTTCACTATGTAAATTTAGAGACTACATAAAATAGCATTTCAAAATTATTAAGAGCCCAAGATGTCTGAGAATTATCTTCCCTATAAAGCTGTTCATAGCCGAAGGTCTGTTGGAAGGAAACCATCTCCTTTCGCTTTTCAGAACATGAGCAGCCTGTTTCTATTATATATTTTAGGTTAGAGAAGATAACAGATAGCCCTACAGGTGTGGGGGGTTTCCACCATTCCACATCATGTATCATGCCAAGAGAGGTGATGAATTCAATTGGAGGACATGTATTGTTCATTTCCCTTTTTTATTCTAGTCAAGAGAAGCCAGGGCGGTTTTGTGTTTGGTATCAAAACATCCAGTGACAGTATGCAATTCTGTTTTTCTTTGACAGGTTTGCCCTTGCATCTCATATCTTCTGGGGTCTGTGGTCCATTATACAGGCAAAGATATCATCTATTGAGTTTGGATACATGGTATGCCTTTTAAAAAGTCTCACATTTTTAAGAATCTGCATCACGTTCTTACGCCTGTGTAAGAGTTGAGAAATTGGAGCTTTGTACGATTTGCAGAACTTCTAAGCTCTTTCAGCATGACCAGTGATGAGGAATGATAGAAATTAGTTTTGGTAACATCTGAAGAGTCCAGGTTCTCCCTACTTGTGTCAGAGTGATCTAAATCACCTCCAAAGCCCTACGTTTTCAGCATTTAATTTAACTGAAAATCAGTCATTACAACTGCTTTAATTTGACTGCTTGAATGATTCTACATTAAATATCAATTAACCCTATCATTTTGATTGTTCTTAGCTTATCCTTTTAACTTATTTTCAAAGACTAGTTTATACTTATACTGGGCACATAAATTCAATTTTAAATCCAGGCTGCAGCAAGGATCATTAAATAAGAATTGATACCTGATAAAGTATTGGATTCCTATCTTAAGTGATTTCTTAGCATCACTTAGAATGCTCTCATTTATTTGTAAAAGAGAACCAAGTGCCTTCATACGAATAGATCTGCACGAAATTCTAGTATAATGCTTGTTCCCTGAAATTGGGACACATTGTAGGAGCTTCAGTCTTTTCAACTGTAGTATTTTCCCCCCCACTTAGGACTATGCACTCTCCAGATTTGATGCCTACTTTGAGCAGAAGAGGAAACTCAAAGTGTGAAGGTTGAAGACTGGACAATCAGTCACTGTACTGTATAAGGAAGGCAGCTGGGCAGAAATTCCACTGTGCTTAGGCTACTGTAGTTGTAATGAAGGTTTTGCAAATTCCAACTACTCGGATGCAATGCTGAAGACTGCACAAAATGGCTGTTTACTTTTTTACAGTTTCATAAGTCTCTGGAATGCAAATTGATAGCTGATGGATAATATAACAGTGCAATATCAAACGTTTTAAATCTAGAAGGTATTATGAGGGAAACCTTGAGTGTTAATGTGAACCATCCCTTATTTCAAAAGCAAGAAGTGTTAACTGTGGGTATCTATTTTTTTTAACTAACATATTTTATTGACAATGCATTATAAAAGCTGCCAGTTAAGAGAGAAGTCCCAATTTTTTTTCTCTCTCTCTTTATTAAGGAGAAATGATTACACTGTGAATTTTTGCTAAAACCTATTTGAGCAAAGATCATTGTTATGTGACAGATGTATGTCAACCAGTTCAGAAAAAGACTGGTAAACTAACACTAATCCATACTGGGCTGAAAGAACTCAAAAGAGCTTCTACAACCCAACTTTTCTTTTCATGCAATAGCTTTCATTTTCTGGTATGTTGGTAGAACAAGGCAATACAGATACGTCTCAACCTGGAGCATGCAAGTCTTTCTATTTCCTGTTAGCTTATTTTACAGTTTCAGTCCAAGATATGCTAAACATTCAGTAACAGTTATGTTATATTGCATTGTTCTTCTCTAAGAAGTTCCCCAGGCTGATAGAAATGGGATGAGTGCCTTGAATTCCTCTAGCAGCTGCTTCTTGCCAAAAGGAGAAAAGTAAGAGCAAATGAAAAACAGGGAGGAGCTGAGGGACACTTGGGCAGTAGTGGCAGGCTGGTGCCTTGTTAGGGGCACACTGCTCCTTGTTTAAAACCCTGCCACCTTTCCAACAGTTAAGTGGATGTTTCTTGTGCAAAGAATACATGGAACTATGTATGTGAAAACTCCAATAAGTATATGTTTTGTGAGGGTATCTAGAAAATGTATCTAACTATTCTTTGGTATGCTTTCTGCTTAACTTGTATTGGACAAATAAACTTTTTAAAGTCATCTCCTTGTAACATTTGATTATTACTTTGTCCACATGAATTCTTGAATTCTGTTTCCCCTTTCATATAACAATGTGCTTGACTTGTATAAGCGTCTTCAGTGGCATAGAAAGAATGCCAGTATGCATGTGATGTTAACAGACAAATGCCATGAACATATTTGCATGAGCTTATCTGTCACCTTGTGCTAAGCAACTTAGCTTAGTATGGGCTTACATAGTATGGGTTGACAGTAATGTGTAAATCCAACATTGTGGTTTATAAAATAGAATGCGTAGTTTAGTAACCCTGTTTAGTAAACCAAGATTAGCGATTGTCTAGCAAACGTCTATGTTGCTTTCTTCTTTCTTCTCCCCCTTCTCCAAGAGTATTTTTTGGGGGGGGGAGTGCCTTTCAATGCAATAAGGATCTTTAATTTGTCATGGATACAGGTATTTTTTGATAGTAAAAAGCAAAAAGGATCATCATTGAGTTCTTACCAAGACTCATAAAGTCAGTGAAATGTTATTTTAATTTATAAATTAAAATAATTGTGAGTGAAGGGTTTAACTTGAAATTAAATCCAGAAATGTGCTGCATTTTGAAAAAGAGGGATATTGCAGAGCTGGAAGATGGTGAGTTGCTACCTTGTAACCTTTGACATGATTCCCGGCTTCTGCAGTTTTGCATAACTCTGTTTCTTTTCTATTTTAAAAAAATGGTCCTTTTCGGAATTAAATATTCAAAGAACGGGACTTGACTTGAATTATACAGCAGCATGAACATTGCTTCAGTGGAAACTCTCTGAGCCATTTCCTCTGCCATCTGTACGTTAACACTCTTGTACTGAAGTCAAAAGTGCCCTCCATAACGTCTTCCAGAACCACTATCAAAATTGCAATACACAAAAGTGCAGGGAGGGGCCAGGTATTCCACTCTTTAAAGTGACCACATCTTCGCTGCTGATAACCTCTCCTTTGCAGAACGCTATGAGTTTAATGGAGGGGGTTGGAATCAATAAGAGTTTCAAGAGATAGAGTGAATAATACTGGTCAGCATAGGGCCATGATTTGAACTGTTAACACGTTTTAGATTTGCACATTTTGGACTGAATCACTTCAAAGTACAAATACTGCCATTTTCATCTTTACAGGCAATCTTTGTGTTTACAGAGTCCATCTTTTAAATTGCTGGATTAGGTTTTGGAATAGCAAACACAATGGCCTTTATTACTGACTGCTACCCAAATTCCTCTTTTGAAGGGTTTAATTCTTTTCTCAAGTCTTCATCTTTTCTGCCCTTTCTTTTATCATATAAAGCTGTTGGTTATTGGAATTTGCATTTAAAGCATTTTAAAAAGCCATCATTCTTGCTTCTTTCCACATGGGCTACATAGATTTGCATTTCAACCACCACAGGAAACCACACACCTCTTTTATGTCTGAACTCGATAGCCATGCATCAGAGCAAAGACCTCTGGGAGATGCTGAAGTTACCTATAAAGTAATAAAGATGGAGGGTGGATGGATGGATGGACAGACAAATAAATAATCTTCACTTGGAATCAAACCAGACATTGAATTGCAAAAAAATAAAAGAAAACAAGAATTTCCCATTAAATGAATGATGGCATAAATGTGGAGATAATTATCAGGATAAATGCACCATAGCATTTGTCATGTATGAATAGACCCATATGGAGATTGCCATTGTCAAAGCATCACTTTAGGCTGGAAAAGGAGAAGGGCACACAAAACCAATGCGAGAGATGTGTGTTGCTTGTTACATTTCATTATAAATATAAATGCATTTTTTAAAAAATGCAGTGAACACTCTGAATAGAGTGGAGTTCACCCACTTAAAGTCTCTCAGGACTCTGGCAACCCATTTTAAACTAGAAAATATGGCTGGTAGCCAGCCTCACTGTTTTTCCCACCAGCTCTAATGAACCTGATGTAACCGTCTTTCTGTACATTTCATTTCTCTTCTGAAGCTGCAGGCAAGATTCTTCCCACCCTTCGGATTGGAGATCTTGCCTATTATTTCTGTATTCTCTCAAAAGCAGCAGCTTCAAGTTCATTAACGATGAAGGCCAAAAAATGAAGGCGGGGGGATGCACATGAGAATCGGTTCTTGGCAGTTTCCTCAAGCTAAAGTTCTTCGCTGGCCACAATGCCCATATTTTGTCAATAGGCGCAGTGACAGCACAGCCTGGCTCGAAGCCTTGTAGCACGGGACCAGCCCTACACTTCAAAATGCCTCCCAGTTCCATTTTTGTATTACTGCCATAGCAAAGTTTCAGGATGGATTGAAGACATAAGGATCGTGGGAATTAGTAGAAAGGGGATGCAGGAGGTGTGATTAAATATATATCATGTAATTTTATTAATTTTATTTAATTTATGAAATTTATAGGGTGGCCAACTCCTTACAGACTCTGGGCAATGTACAACAAATAAAAACAGTAACAATATAATATAATAGTTAAAATCTCTGAAATTAAAGCATTCATATCTTCTTCACCAGAGCTAGGTGGTATGGCTCAGTGATGGTGAATCTTTTTCCTTGGGTACCGAAAGAGCGTGCGCATGCGCTATTGTGCATGCATGAGTGCCCACACCCATAATTCAATGCCTGAGGAGGGCAAAAACAGCTTCCCTCACCCCCTGGAGGCCCTCTGGAAGCCAGAAACAGCCTGTTTCCCAACCTCTGGTGGGCCCAGTAGGCTCATGTTTTGCCCTCCCCAGACTCTAAAGGCTTCCCTGGAGCCAGGGAAGGGTAAAAACACCCTCCCCCATCTCCCTGGAGTCTCTCTGGAAGCTAAAAATGCCCTCCCAGAGCCTCTGTTCAAGCCAAAAGTTAGCTGTCTGGCACACACATGCACGTTGGAGCTGAGCTAGGGCAATGGCTCATGTGCCAGCAGATATCGCTTGGCATGCCACCTGTGGCCCCTTGTGCCATAAGTTCGCCATCACTGGTATAGCTCATCGTCCCCAAGCCTGCCAGCAGAGCCAGGGTTTTTGGGAGGGGTGGTGGTAATTTTTTTTTATTTTTTTCCTCCATACAAACCTTTTCAATACATTTCAAAATACCTTCACATTACAATAAAAACAGTATCGGATTAGTAAAACAAATATAATTGCCCCCAAAAGTTATTTGTTCCAAATTACAGTAATTACTTCCGCTATTCATCAATCCTCCCAACCTCGACCTCTGATATGTCATCTAGATGTCTAATTTTCTTCTAACTGAATTCAACATTGATTTCCTTTTAACCTTTGTTAAATTAATATCATTATCCTCTTGCAAATTCAGGTATGCCATTATGCCTACTTCTCCTTCTTAAACATTCTCCAGAACCCTTGCAAAAAAAAAAAAGATTTATCAACTATAAAGGGGGGGGGGGACAGATTATAGTACTGTATTAAGAAGAAAAAGAGCCAGACTCTTATTAGTTAACACTATTAAGTCAGAGTCAGGTTTTTAAGGCTTTCTAGAAGGGTACAGATCTCCAGGAGCAGCTGGTTCCATAGAGCCGGTGCCGCCACAATAAAGGCCCTCCCATGCGGTCCCACCAATCAACATTGTTGACTGACAGGGCCCGGAGAAGGCCAACCCTGTGGGCCCTAATCCAGGGGTAGGCAAAGTTGGCTCTTCCCTGACTTGTGGACTTCAACTCCCAGAATTCCTGAGCCAGTCATGCTAGCTCAGGCATTCTGGGAGTTGAAGTCCACATGTCATAGAAGTGCCAACTTTGCCTACCCCTTCCCTAATCGATCCCTAGGACGTATGCAGCAGAATACAGTCCTGTAAGTAGTCTGGCCAAATATAGCATGCATGTGTAGGTACATATGTGTGCATTCACACACGCATGGTGTTGTGGTTCCGTCTGAGGCCCCTCAGGGAACGGCTGATCTTCTGTCGGTTTCCAGCTCAGAGGGAGATGATGAGGAACAGGAGGTGCAGGCAGATGAGGAGGACGAATCCCAGGCTGAAGAAGAGGGAGGACAGCCAGGGTCCCCCCAGAGGGAGCTCTCCCCAGCAAGCAGCCTGGATTCCTTAGAGGAAAATGCACAAGCCATAATTGATCTGCGACAGAGAAGAGCTACACAGAGAAGGGACCAATTGGCTAAGTACTTTCAGCATTAAAGAGGCAACAGCTGGGTTTGGGTGTGGTGCTCTTTGGAAAGGCTAAAAGGCAGACCCACCCTTCCTGGCTTGTGGAGTTTTATCTTTGAGAGTCTTGGGACCTGGCTGTGAACTTTGGCGTCTTGGAATCCTGGTTTGTGCCTTTGACTACTGAAACCTTGGGGTGGGTGTGCCAGCAAGAAGCTTGCTGTATTGTCTGGACATCAGGACTCTGCTGTAAAGTATTATAGCCTGTCTGTTGGGAAGAACAGGTTTTCCTCTGTGTTTATTTTTTCCAGCTATAAAGTACTTTTGCTTTTACCAGAGTGTCTGGCTGTTTTTTCCAGTTGGTGTTGAGGTCTGGGGGAACCCAGACAGAACACATACACAACACATAAATTCAATCAGAATATAGCTGGAAGGGGCAATGGAAGTTTCCAAATCCAGCCCCCTGCTTTTCTTAACACCCCCACCTCAATGATGAAGCACCCACAACCTCTGAAGGCGAGTTTTTCCACTAGTCAATTATCATCACTGTAATTATTTCTTGTTTCTCCTTATATCTTGTCAGAGATCTGAACTGGAACTTGCCTGGCAACTCAGACTGAACCTTTATATTTATTTATGATTTGATTTGATTTGATTTGATTTGTATGCCGCCCCTCTCTGCAGATAAAAGTTAAAAGCCCATTATTATAAAAAACCAATCATACATACAGACATACCATGCATAAAGTTGTAAAGGCATAGGGGGAAAGTATATCTCAGTTCCCCCATGCCTGGTGGCAGAGGTGGGTTTTAAGCAACTTTCGAAAGGCAAGGAGGGTGGGGGCAATTCTAATCTCTGCGGGGAGTTGGTTCCAGAGGACCGGGGCCGCCACAGAGAAGGCTCTTCCTCTGGGTCCCGCCAAGTGACATTGTTTGGTTGACGGGACCCGGAGAAGACCCACTCTGTGGGACCTGACTGGTCACTGGGATTCGTGTAGCAGAAGGCGGTCCCTGAGGTAATCTGGTCTGGAATCTTGTTTGGGTATTTTTTTCTCCCCAATCCATTCCATTTTTAGACCCAGAAAGCTGAGGCACAATGGCAAGCCAAAGGGGTAGGAAACCCAGAACCTGTAATAAATTTGAACTGACAGTTTTGACTGTCAATATGTTCCCTGCTTGGTATCTTTCTGCATTAGGGAGAAGGTTATCAGCCTTTCTCCCTAACGCTATCAACCCAAATCACAGCAATTTATTTATTTGTTTGTTTGTTTGATTGATTTTTATGCCGCCCTTCTCCTTAGACTCAGGGCAGCTTACAACATGTTAGCAATAGCACTTTTTAACAGAGCCAGCATATTGCCCCCACAATCCGGGTCCTCATTTTACCCACCTCGGAAGGATGGAAGGCTGAGTCAACCTTGAGCCGGTGATGCAATAAAGGATAAGTTAACAATGAGAAGTCATATATGTTCTGCATTCTTTGCACCAAGGTAAGGCGCTCACTGAGATAGTAAGGAGCTCAAAATGGAGACATGGAATCTTGACATGAAGCCTAATTTAGACAGGGAAGAAGCAACCTCTTGCGTTGCATTTAGAACGGCAAATTGACAGCTGCTCCCCAGACAATTTACAGCTGTCTTTCTTAAGGAAGAGCTTCCTGAATAGAGCTACTTACTTTAACATATAACCAAAGGAGATCACACCACTCCTCCAAGGGCAGGGGGCTTCCGATCCTTTAGCAATGGGTTTGCTGCCCCGTTGCTGGTGGATGTAGCCATGGTGGGCGTGGCCTAGTTGGCCAACTGCACCGTGGTGGAGGGGCATTTTTCAACCTCCCTGGGCTCCAGAGGCTTTCCTCAAGCCTTTAGGAGGATGAAAACTGTTTTCCCCAGGCTCCGGAGTCCCTCTGGAGCAGTAATGGGCAGCCAAAATTTTTACTGCCATGCTGTGGGTGTGGCTTATTTTGGGGGTGTGGCTTAATGGTCATGTGACTGGGTAGGAGTGGCTTGCCGGCCATGTGACCAGGTGGCAGTGGCTTGAATGATGATCATTCAAATCAACTGTTAAGTCCTCAACTTACAACCTTACCAGTGTTGCGCGCTGGGGTGACAATTTGCTTTGTGTTTTCCGTGCTCCCCTTCCTGGGTTGCTCCCCTGCCTCAGGCCAAGTAGCTAGGTGAATGGGTGCTGCCAGAAGCATAAATTCCACCCATGCCTTCTGCTTGCACCTCAGGATGGAGGTGGCTGTGTGACGCTGGAGGGGAGCCGGGCAGGAGAGAGGGAAGCTCATCCGAGGCCAGGAAGGAGAAAAGAGGAAAAAAGCAAGTAGTGCAGACGCAGCAGCAGCAGAGAGAAAAGAGAGAGCCGAGCTGAGACCAATAATCCAGGAAGTGACAGCCACCAATCAGCTAGAGCTGCGCATGCATCTTCATTTCCACTGGTGGAACTGCGTTCCACCCCATTCTACCTGCTGCCCACCCCTGCTCTGGAAACTGGAAATGGTCTCATTTCCAGCCTTCTGGGTCTTCTGGGAGGGCTGTTTGTTGCCCTCCCAGAGGCTTGGGAAAAGCCTTCAGAACCTGGAGAGAACAAAAATGGCTTCCCCCAGATGCTGGAGGATGGAAACAGGCCCCTTTCTGGACTTCCGAAACTTCTGGGAGGCCCATTTTTTGCCCTCCCCAGTCTCCAAAAGGTTTCCTCAAACCTCCAGGAAGGAGGAAACTGTTTTCCCTGGGGCTCTGTGGATGCCCTCCAGAGGCTGGAAACAGGCCTATTTCTGGACTTCTGGAACCTCTGGAGGCCTGTTTTTTGCCCTCCCAATCCTCTGCACAGCCTCTGCACTTACCTGGAATGATAAACAGGCTGCATGGAGACTCCTGGGAAGGGTGGGTGTGGCCACTCCTCATTTGGGGGTTTGCCGAACCCTGGCAGTCCTTGACCCGAACCCTGCCAATCTCCCAGGAGCCCATGCCCACCCCTGCATTCCTCCTTCTCTAGAAAATAAAAAGCTTTTGTTCTCTTGAAACAGATTTGGGAAAGAAAGAGATAGCCAAGAAAATAATGGCTATGAAAGATTGTTTCTAGGCTCTGATGAAAATCTACGAGAAGCTAGGAAACAGGCCACAGATATAAAAATGTCGTTTGAGTTTCAGGCATCAAGTCAAAGCAGAATTTTGACCACATGGAGAGCAACTCTCCAAGGATGGCTGCTATAGAAAAAGAGGTGGAATCAAAATACAGTACAGTGTTCCCTCGATTTTCGCGGGTTCGAACTTCGCGAAAAGTCTATACCACAGTTTTTCAAAAATATTAATTAAAAAATACTTTGCGGATTTTTTCCCTATACCACAGTTTTTCCCACCCAATGACGTCACATGTCATCGCCAAACTTTCAACCGACTTTAATAAATATTTTTAAATTAATAAACTTTAATAAATAAACATGGTCAGTAATGATTTAAATGGTTGCTAAGGGAATGGGAAATTGCAGTTTAGGGGTTTAAAGTGTTAAGGGAAGGCTTGTGATACTGTTCATAGCCAAAAATAGTGTATTTACTTACGCATCTCTACTTCGCGGAAATTCGACTTTCGCGGGCAGTCTTGGAACGCATCCCCCGCGAAAATCGAGGGAACACTGTACTTTCAACCCAAGTTAGAATCTGTAAACTGAGATCACTGGGTTCATGTTGGCTTTCAACAGAGTCACAAGCAGGACATTGAGACACCCCTGCCTCCTCAAGTCCCACTCAGATCTCTCCCTTAGTCATGAGAATGTGTAACTTATTACAACTTGCGACAGAACGGCAAAGCAAGGCATAAGATCAGCAGCATGGTAGGCTATGCAAAGTTTACTACAGAAACTGAAAAGAGTATCTCAAGTGGCCAAACCCAAGCTATAAATACTGCACTGAGTAAATTTCATAAAGCTTGCCAGACTCCTTGGAGAGATTGTTGTCAGGTTCTTCCACTCTATGATTCCCAACAGGCTGCAAAGCAATTGTTTTGCTGAGATCAAAATCCCTGTTCTGTTAGGAATAACTAAAAGTGAAAACACCTTAAAATTAACCTTGAAAGGGGGCTTGACTTCGAAGAAGCAATAATGGAAAAAAGTCAGTGTGGATGCAAATTCTGTAACCTGCTAATTTGAGAGAACCAGTGTGATGTCCTATAGTGATGAAGGCATTTAGACATCAGAGTTTAGTACTGTCACTCTCTCTCAACCTTAAGAAGAAGGCTCTGCCAAACTCCTTCCAAAAACCCAGCTTATACACACTAACAACCAGCTGTTGGAGTCAGTTTTGCTATTTGTTCTGTCGGGCTCTCTGGTAGACTCCTCCCGAAAATTCACAGGTACAAATTTCAGACACACACACGTTTGAAAATTCAAAACGATGTTCTTTATAATGAAAATTCACTTAAACTAAGCCCTCTTTTTGTATAGCAAAGAGCACTTCAAACAAACTGGTAATTGGTACAAGTCCCTTATCAGTTCTGTGATACTTAGCTTGCAGCTGTGAGGCAATTCACAGTCCTTCTTCTTTCACAAAGTGAAACACACTTTGCCCTGGTTTAGTTTCAAAGCAGGGAAAAATCAGCACACAAAAGGTCAAACGCAGCAAAGCAGGCACGAAACACAATGATCAGATAATCCTCCTCAATGGCCAAACCCACAGCCTCACTAATTACCACAGCCCCACCCAACCACAGGTGGCCTCATTTTCTTTGATAATAATCTCTCAGTTGTTGTTGCCTATGCATCGCTCTCTGCATGCGTGGCTGTATCATTAACTCTTGTTCTGAATCCAAGAAGGAGAGAGATAATTGATCTCCTTCTGAGCTATCTGCCACACTCTCCTCCTCCCTGTCACTCATGTCTTCTTGGTCAGAGGAGCCTTCATCAGCAGATTCCACCGGGGGCAAAACAGGCCTGCAGCATGTGGATGTCTCCCCCACATCCACAGTCCTTGAGGCAGGAGCTGGGCCAGAGCTAACCACAACACTATTGTTGGAAGAAATGTCCATCTGGGTTCAGTTCCAAGTGGAAAGAAAGACATTGGAAACATAGAGACTGCTTGGAAAGATGTTTTAATGGTGGACAGGAACACATGGTTTGAGATCCTGGGGGGAAAAGGGCACATGGGTGGGTGAGAGAGGAGAGCAATTCATAGCCTCTCTTGGGTCCCGCCTTGGAGCTTTCTGTTCCTGTGTAGGAAATGTACCCTGATTGGTTGTCAGGCAGGAATAACTTTGTAGGTTGTCTTGAGACCTGGGCCTGGTTGAAACTTACTGGGTGATGATGTAATGAAGGAACTTTGGGCAATTCTTATTATGGCTTAATGGCTTTGTTGGTTTGGATTTTCTAATTTTATCATATGCCGAAGCCCCCATTAAAT
This sequence comes from Erythrolamprus reginae, assembly GCF_031021105.1. Classification (NCBI taxonomy): domain Eukaryota; kingdom Metazoa; phylum Chordata; class Lepidosauria; order Squamata; family Dipsadidae; genus Erythrolamprus; species Erythrolamprus reginae. Next base: position 135,011,836 of record NC_091950.1, on the reverse strand, counting down.
CCAAGAGCCCAAAAGGTCCAGCCTTTCTCTTCGCCGGCTGAAGGCACACTAAACCAGTGTTTCCCAAACTTGGCAATTTGAAGATATCTGGACTTCAACTCCCAGAATTCCCCATCCAGCATTCGCTGGCTGGAGAATTCTGGGAGTTGAAGTCCAAATACCTTCAAGTTGCCAAGGTTGGGAAACACTGCAGTAAACGATGCAGGCGGGTTCGACGATGCCCCGCCTACCTTGCTGACTACACATGCACTCACTAGGTGGGAAGGAATGTTATGTCCTTAAGTTTTCCCTCAGGTCTGACCTCGACAGGGGGCAATATACTCATTTCTGATTGGTTACCTGTTTGACAGCTCAGTATTAAAGGACAGCCTGCAGACAGCTTGCAAGAACAGAGGCAGGACAGCAAAGCAAGCAAGTGAATGAACATTTGGCCTGCCGGGTAGCCACTTTATTCCCCCTCACTCCTGACGCAGCTGGGTAGCACCCATCTCCTCGCCTGAGAAGCGACCCTGGGAGTGCTGCCCTCATTCAGATTTACCATCTCCCTCTGGAAGCCCCTGGCCCAGACCAGCTGCCCCATCAACCAACATCACCTTTGGCAATAACAACACCTGCACCCAAAAATATTTCATCCTGAAATGTTTGTTCAAAGTTACTCCAAAGGGGTGAGCAAAGTAGGCTCCTTATCCCAGTGTTTCTCAACCTTGGCAACTTGAAGATATCTGGACTTCAACTCCCAGAATTCCCCAGCCAGCATTCGCTGGCTGGGGAATTCTGGGAGTTGAAGTCCAAATATCTTCAAGTTGCCAAGGTTGGGAAACACTGCCTTATCCTACATTCTCATTAGGGGTAGTCCCCAATTTATGGCCACAACTGATCCAAAATTTGCATTGCTAAGCATGATTTAAGTCAGTTTTCTCCATTTTGTGGTTTTCCTTGCTACCGTTAAATGATGTTCAGTGGTAGTAAATAAATAGACATTGTATTTGTTGAGGCTGGGAGGCGGGGCCAGGCATGATGTGATGTTGAGTTGGCCACGCCCCCGAGTCACATGACCACCTAGCCATGTCTACCCAGTCGTATAACCACCTAACCATGCCCACCTAGCCACATCCACAGAACCTGTTGTTAAATGATTTGCATCCCACCACCTCATACAGCCACACACCTTGGAAATAGGATAAAGCAAATACCCCATACTCCATCTATAAGCTAGTTTGGTCTAGTCTCTAGTGGCTAAGGCACCAAGCTAGAAAGTGGGAGAATATGAGTTCTAGTCCTGCCTTAGATGTAAAAGCTGGCTCAAAATTTGGGCCATTTACTCCTGGCCCAATAAGGTTATATGGGAAAAAATAGGACGAGAAAGGAGTGTCAGACTTGCCAGTTTGAGCAAGGGTAGGTTCTAGATCCTTTTGCTGCCAGTTCACTCAGGGTCGTGCCATACACGCAGGAATAAAAAAAATAGCTTCTGCACATGTGCAGAAGTAAATCCAAGATGGCGGCACCCATGGAGACACTGACAGAACCGGCTCCCTGACAACATCACCAAATTACTAACTGTTCTAAAGGACCAGTTGGAACCTCTAGGAACCCACCACTGAGTTTGAGTTGTTTATTGAAAATAATAAAAGAGTGGGATAAAAATAAAAAATAACAATGTTCTTCATTAAAAAAAATGTATGTTTATTTTCTACCTGATTGAACAGATATTATTTTTAAAAAATAGAACAGTTCTTGCCACAGTATTGACTTTCACTATAAAGAGAGGAGTCCCCTGGTGCTTCCCTGATATTTAACCGTGAATAAAATTTAACTTTGAGTTTGGCAAAGTTTGCCCTGGTTTTCTCTTATTTATATAGGCTTTGCTTCCATCTTTAGCCTAGCAATTCAGGGTCACTGAAGTCTAAATTCAAATGCAATATGTTTATTTTTAGCCTGATTGCCTTTCATGGATTCTTTCCATACAATTGATCTTTTGTACTCTTGAGAAATTGCCCTTACACAATGAAATGGAAACAAATATTTCATTGTGATCCTGGCTCCACTTTTAGCTGCAGCCGCTAAATACCACCACAGCTCAAATGAAGATACGGACCAGTTTTACTCAAAGGGTGTTTTCCTTCACAGAAACTCCTGGAGAAATGAAGACAGTAAATCAGAGGCTTTAAGCGATATCAAAAAGTATGTCGCTGATCAAGCAGCTCTTTATTTGAATGATACTACCTCTCCAAACACAAATGGAAAAGCTGAACCAGATGCCCATCACAATTAAGTCCTTGAGCTAAATGAACAATGGGGTCACTTGGAAACAGGCCATTGGACAGGCTACATCATACAATCCCAGCGATCATTCATATTGTCAGGCCCTGGTTTCTTCAGTAAGGCTTGTTCAAAAAGCTGCTGATGGCTGGTATGTATAGATGCAAATGAGGCAGTGCAGTTCCAAATGACATCTTCAGAAAGGAGAAAGAGGAATGTTTAGCTGATAGCACATTGTCCATATTCCATCCTCAAATATTGAGCACACTTGAGATAGAGAAGAAAGGCACACCCAAGCCAGTGTTCCCTCTAATTTTTTTGGGGGGGTGGGCGGAAAAGTATAGTGTCTGAGCGGCAGTCCCTTCGGGACTGGGCGGCACAGAAAAATAAATAAATAAATAAACAAACAAACAAATAAAAAACCCACCGTTTTGCCTCAGAGAATTTCAAAATAAAATACTGTACTGTGTGTCTATAACAGTGAGCTCATAATAGGGCAACTCTATCAATATCAAAATGCCACTTAAATAGTTGAGCTAGTTTCAAACTAGATTTTGATTTTCTTTCTCTCTTCCTTAATCCCATTCTTTTTCTTTCTCTTTTCCTTCCTCTCTTTTTTCTATCTGTTTCTCTCTCTTCCTCTCTTCCTCTCTCTCTCCTTCCCTCTCACTCTTTCCCTCTTGGCTTCTGGGCAGGTTTGGAAAACTCTGAGTTGATGATGATTTTTAAGTGAGCGATTGCTCATTGCTCAGCTTAGAGGGAACTATGACCCAAGCATTGCGTAGCATACAGAGAAATTACAATCCATATCTTTCTCCAATATGTTTTTGGCAAGGAGGTGGTTTTAACGTTTGGGAGCCCTACGTCGGCCTCTGAAGACAGGAAGGCACTGGTGACACAAAAACTTCTCCAGTTGTGTCCTGTGAAAGGCTGGGGATATCAAGACATTTCAGTAGATGTTGTGAACTTCCATTTTGTAGATACCCCTCTTATCCACCATGTTATGTCCTGAAGAAGCTGGGAAGTTTTCATTCCAGTCCGACAGGGAAGGAAAAGTAGGAAAATTCTTTTCTTTTAAAAAAAATTTTTTTATTGAATTTTAAAAAACAAACACAAAACACTAAACAACAGCAACAACCTTAAACTTTCAATAAATTTGTACAAACATTATAAATACTAAGAAAATAATTTTTAAAAACCAACCAAAACAGAAAAAGGAAAGACAAAAACGAACAAAAAAGAGAAAGGGGGGAAAAAACCCCCAGACATAAATAAAACATACATTTGGGATATTTACATCCCCTTCTCATTCAGAATTTCAGTCAGAGATGTGTACATTTTAAGTTTATTTTAGTTAATGTTTTGCTTTGCGTATTTACATATTTTGCTTACTTTTCTATAAATTTAAATTTTTAAAACTGTCTTTCTATATAGTTTCTTTTCATTTATCCTCTCTTTCTTTTAGCCAATTATAAAAGTTCTCCCATATTTTATAATAGCCCGAAACCTCCTTCCCTTCTAGTTTTCTTGACAGTATATCCATCTCTGCACAATTCATCACCTTTTTAATTGCCATCCCTTCTTCTGGTATTTTTTTCACTTGAAAAAGTAGGAAAATTCTGATTAGTTCCCTGCCGGATTGGCTCCCTATTTAAACCCTCTGCCTTTTGTATACTGCTGGTGGAAGTTGTGCCCTGTAACCTAATAAAGAAGTCACTCCAGCAGTCTCCTGTCTCTTTAGTATCGGAACACAACATGCCATTGTTTTATTTGGGACCTTGGAGAGAACCACATTTAGAATACCATGTTCAGTTCTGGCTGCCACAATATAAAATAGATGCTGAGTTCCTGGAAAGAGTGCAGAGAAGAGCAACAATGTCAATCAGAGGTCTGAAGGCTAAACCATCTGATGAATGGTTAACAGAACTAAGTAGGTCTAGTCCAACAAAGAAGAAGATTAGTGGTTGCATGATAGTTGTCTTCCAGTACTTGAAGGTTAAATGGGCAACCATTTAAATATGAGCCAGCAGTGTGAAGCAGCTGCCAAAAGAACCAATAGGAGTTCTAGGCTGCATTAACAGAGAGATAGAATCAAGATCACATGAAGTGTTAATACCACTTTATAAGGCCTTAGTAAGACCACACTTGGAATACTGCATTCAGTTTTGGTCACCACAATGAAAAAAGGATGTTGAAACTCTAGAAAGAATGCAGAGAAGAGCAACAAAGATGATTAGGGGACTAGAGGCTAAAATATATGAAGAACGGTTGCAAGAACTGGGCATGGCTAGTTTAATGAAATGAAGGACTAGGGGAGACATGATAGCAGTGTTCCAGTATCTCAGGGGTTGCCACAAAGAAGAGGGAGTCAAGCTATTCTCCAAAGCACCTGAGGGTAGAACAAGAAGCAATGGGTGGAAGCTGAACAAGGAGAGAAGTAACTTAGAACTAGGTAGAAATTTCCTGACAGAACGGTTGATCAGTTGAACAACTTGCCTCCAGAAGTTGTGAATGCCCCAACACTGGAGGTTTTTAAGCAGATGTTGGATAACCATCTGTCTAAAGTAGGGTTCCCTGCCTAAGCGGCCTAGAAGACCTCCAAGGTCCCTTCTAACTCTATTGTTGTTGTTGTTGTTGTTGTTGTTGTTATTATTATTATTATTATTATTATTATTATTATTATTATTATGGCAATGAGATAGGTGAGGGGGGTGACTTATTCTCTAAAACACCTGAGGGAAGGACGAGAAGCAATGATGAAAGCTCCTTAAAGCTTCCAAATCCTTCCTGGACCTAAGGAGAAATTTCCTGACATTGAACGAATTAACCAATGAAAAAGCTTGCCTCCCAGAGTTGGTGCCCCATTAGTGGATGTTTACAAGAAAAAATAATTGATTACATAAAGATTTTTGCTGGATAGTGAGTTGGATTAGAAGACCTCTGGAGTTACAGCTCTATGATTTTATGAGATGATAAGTTCCCACCCGGAACCTCCATATCTTTGTTGACCTACAATGTAAGCAGGGTGACTTTGGGGGGGGGGGCTGTCAGGGAACAAAAATGATGGATGTCAAGCCAAGATTTGCCTTTTAAAGCTTTCTGCTGAACAAATAAAGGAGTGGGGCCTGGCCTTGACAACCTTGGAACTTTCAGCCCTTTGTTCAACTTAATGAGCCCATTATATTCTACACAAAGAATGTGTAGAGATAATAATCAGTAACTCTTACTGGCTGAAGTCCCAAATGCCAGTATCTTCATCCTTAATGGCTGAAATAACTGGGAGTGGATTAGAGCCAACAGTTGATAATGCATTCTATTTACTTTTGTCCCTGTAGGAACATGTTATTTTAGAAATAAACAGCGGACTGTCATTTGTAAATAAAACCAATTTATGATGTTCAACTGAATTATGTCCTATTCCATAGTTCTTCCAAGGAAGGCACCTACCTTGACTCTCCATCAGATGGAGGTATTGTTCCATCAGCAGCTAAAAATGAGAACTGTGAGTGACTATTGTAAAAAGAGATGGATTTGTCCATGGCGGTCACTTGGCAACAATATTTGTTTTTAATTTATTAATTTATTGTTTTGTCAAGCATATAAAAGATTATAGTAAAAGTATAAACATATTTATGAGATGATTTTGAGTACATGGAGACTTTAGATCAGGGACGGTAGGCACGTTGGTGCACTTATGCACGCTCCTTACAGATCTCTTAGGAATGGGGTGAGGTCAACAACAGAATGTCTAAGGTTAAAGTTTTGGGGACTTACTTGGGGAAGAAACCACATAATCTATATTGACCACTCTATTACTGAAGTCATAATTTCTACAATTGAAACGGTTTATCTTAAGTTTGTATCTATTGTGTGCTTGTGTATTGCTGTGGTTGAAACTGAAGTAATCATTGACGGGTAGGACATTGTAGCAGCTAATTTTATGTACTACACTTGGATCAGATCTAAGGTGATGTAGTTCAAAATTGTCTAAGCCCAAACTTTCAAGTCTGGTGACAGAAGGTACTCTGTTGCAAATAGAGGAGTAGAGTTCACCTCTCTTGAAATATCTCTGGACATTTTCAATTGTATTAATGTCCAAAATGTATGAGCCGTATTCAAGAATTGATCTAGCAAATGTTTTGTATGCTCTAGTTAAAAATACAATATTACCAGAGAAGAAGCTATGCAAGATTAAGTTAACCACTCTTAATGCCTTTTTGGCAATGCTGTTGCAGTGGACTCTGGCACTTAGAACATTAGGGATGAATATTCAAAGGTCCTTAACAGAGTGAGGGTCTTCAGTTCAGTTTGTATTTTGTGTTCTGATTTTTTTGCCAATGTGTAAGACACTTGTTGGTTTGAGATTTGAAGTTGCCACTTGTTTGACCATTCTGACACATAGTCAATACCTTTTTGGAGGGTAAAGTATTGTCAGTAGTCTTGAATAGTTTTACATCGTCAGTGAAGAGAACGCAGTTGCTTATAATACAATCGCAAAGGTCATTTATGTAAAGTATAAAAACTGTTGGACCTAAAATACTGCCGTTGGGGACACTGCTGTTAACCGGTACAGAATTTGATATAGCCTTCGATATTTTGACCGTTTGTTGCCTGTTTGACAGGAATGCAGTTATCCATTTATGCATGGGGCCAAAAATGCCATAAGATTGCAATTTTAGGGTTAAGATTAACCCTAATCCTAAAAGCCTTTCTACATTCACAGAGGGTTTTTTTTTCAATCCATGGTGACCGGAAGACTGGTTGGGAGCATGGATCACTAGTCATCGCTACTGGTTCGGCAAGTGGCGCCAAATTTCCGCTACCAGTTCTAAATAACTGTCTGAATCGGCAGCAACCCACCTCTGGTTCCAACATTCCTGTTTGGAGGATCACTCCTGCAGAGGTAGTTGTGGGGCCAGTCATAGCTGGCTTTGCCTCTACCCCACATCATCTTTTTACAAAAGGGAAAGAACGAGATTGAAGCAAAGAACAGTTAGAAAACTGGCAAGAACAAGAGAGGAAGGCACCTATGGAGAAGGAGCTTTGCTCAAGGCCTTGGAAGTTGGATGAAGTGTCCTGGTGAGCTCCATTTTGCCTGTGATTTGTAGAGATCTTCACCCCTGATCTGCATAGTGTCCTTGGAATATTACTGTATTCCTGATGATAATGATCATCAAAATAGGTAAACGTCCATCAAAAATGCTCCGTACATGAACAGCTAAGTAGAAAAGCAGAATAACCACAATTACCTAATACAATATTTTATCTTTCTTTTTAAAATAAAATAACTACATGCCCTCATTTATATAAACAATTGCATCCACAATATTATGTAAAGCTTCTTTTGGGGGAGTCATGCTGCTAAAAAATGGACAGTCAACAGGAGGCCAATTAAAAAGCAGTTCAGAAAAATGAGAACTCAAGTAGCACTGAAGATAAAAGAAAAAGAAGACAAAGAATATTTTAGAACTTGGGAATTGTTTTATCAACGGTTGGATAATAGAGGTAGGAACTGTTCTGCCTGACGGGCTGATTGAGCAGCAAGGAAAGACAAAAACAAACAGACTGGAGGTTTCCAAAAGACAAAATATATTGCTTTACAAATTGGCTGAGAGACACAATGACCAGCAGAAGAATGTCTGTTTATAACCAAAAGGTCGGGGTTATCTGCCAAGCCGATATCAAATGTCTCACCCCTCCCCCAAGGTTTGTAAAGAATGCCTCCAAAATGGGTGCAGCAAAGGTACTTACTCCATTGTTCAAGAGCTACAGTCTTTCAAAACACAAGTGTTCAAAAAAACTGGGTTGTTTTCTAAGGATGCAAGATGTTGGTTTAGAGACGGAACTCTGTATTTGTTTCATTGTCTCTGTTAAACCACAAACGATAACTCCTGCAAAGAGTTCTCCTACAAAACCTCCCCTCTTAAACTTGCTTCAGGATTCCCTAATTACTCTCAGCTGTGATTAAGATCTTCTTCTGTGTCTGTGCAGCTGCTCCTGTGGTCCCATCATCCTAAGCACCCAGACGTTAAGAAAGGGGTCATTTATTACCCCTCCTCCTCCAACCCAGACGTGGCTCTAACTGGGAGTTCCACAGAAACTGCAGGGGCCTCCACCTCTACCTCTCCAGCACCTTCAGCTTCCATCTCTCCTTCCTCCTCACTGTCTGAACCCTCCAAGAGCCACACAGGTCTCCGATGCTCCGACGGACCCAGCACATCCAATTCAAAATCTGTTACAAGAGGAGCTGGCCGTGAGCCAACCACAACAGGAACTAGGAACTGAAAAAAGATTATATAAGCAAATTGACCCAGACAGTACGCTGTTCACTAATCACTTATCGTATGTAATCAGAAAATACATAAACTATTAAAAAGAGATAACTCAATTTGCCTTTTTAAGAAGTGTCGTCATTCTATCTATCTTATTGGTAAATCCTTGTGATATATTATTTGTATTTGTATTTGTATTTGTATTTATTAGATTTGTATGCCGCCCCTCTCCGAAGACTTGGGGCGGCTAACAACAATATAAAAAGACAATGTAAACAAATCTAATATTAAAAATAATGTTAAAAACCCCAATTTAAAGAACCACTCATACATACAAGCATACCATGTATAAATTCTATAAGCCTAGGGGGAAGGGAAATTTCAGTTCCCCCATGCCTGATGACAGAGGTGGGTTTTAAGGAGCTTGCAAAAGGGAAGGAGGGTGGGGGCAACTCTGATATCTGGGGGGAGCTGGTTCCAGAGGGCCGGGGCCACCACAGAGAAGGCTCTTCTCCTGGGTCCCGCCAAACGGAATTGCTTAGTCGACGGGACCCGGAGAAGGCCAACTCTGTGGGACCTAACCATATATGGTTCTTAAAGTAAAGGACATGTCACATTACTCTCCAAACTCTTTCTCTGAAATGTACCTTTCCAAAGTTTGCTGAGTTTCCCACATAGCAAGTCAAAATGTTGTGTGTTTATACACACTCATTCATCTCGGAAATCATGACAAGTATCAAATACCCCAGGAATGCAGAAAAAATGCAGTCTTTCCTTACTTACCCAGCTAGATTCACCCTGCCATACTTTAATTCCGGTATCTTTTTAGAATACTGTTGGACAAAAAAACAGCCTTTGGCATTTTTTAGTTGTTGTTTTTTAAAGGCAGCACAAAACTTATAGCAAATTGAGGATTGGCACACTGCAGCAGAAAAACAAGCTCGGCCTCATAACAACTGACTAGGTTTCATTTACTGAGGTGGAAAAACATACCACCTTTTCCCTCCATTTCCCTGAGGAAAATGTAGGCCAGAGTTTTCACAGGGCCAAACCTTCCTCTATGGATAATAATAATAATAATAATTATAATAATGATAATAACTACACTACACCCCCGCAGTGACATTGACAAGCTGTATTTACCAAGGAAAATAGGCGGCAGAGGACTTTTGCAAGTGAAGCAGACAGTAGAAGAAGAGAAGCATGCATTAGCTGACTATGTGAAGGGGAGCAAAGAGTCAGCGTTGATGGAGGTCAACAATAGGAAGCTTCTCAAGGAGAAGCAAACTAAGGACCAGTACAGAAAAAATGTAACTCAATGTCGTATGGACAGTTGGCGGAACAAAGCATTGCATGGACAGTTCTTGGAGAAGATTGAAGGCAAAGTGGATAAAGAAAAGACCTGGTCATGGCTTACAAGTGGAACACTCAAAAAGGAGACCAAAGGACTAATACTGGCGGCACAAGAACAGGCCATTAGAACAAATGCTGTCAAAGCCAGAATTGAAAAATCAACAGGCAATCCAAAGTGCAGACTCTGTAAAGAAACAGATGAAACAATCGATCACATACTCAGCTGCTGCAAAAAGATCGCACAGACTGACTACAAGCATAGACATGACGCTGTGGCACAGATGATCCACTGGAACTTGTGCCTGAACTACCATTTACCAGTGGCAAAGAACTGATGGGATCATAAGCCTGAAAAAGTGGTCGAAAATGAGCAAGCAAAACTACTGTGGGATTTCCGACTTCAGACCGACCGAATTCTGAAGCATAACACACCAGACATTGTGATCGTGGACAAAAAGAAAGTATGGATCATCGACATCGCAATCCCAGGAGACAGCAGAATTGAGGAGAAGCAGCTAGAGAAATTAGTGAAATACGAAGATCTAAAAATCGAGCTGCAACGACTCTGGCATAAGCCAGTGAAAGTGGTCCCAGTGGTACTTGGCATGCTGGGCGCAGTATCAAAGGATCTCAGCGGACATTTGAAAACCATTGGAATTGACAAAATCTTCATCTGTCAATTACAAAAGGCCGCTTTACTGGGATCGGCAAACATAATAAGCCGCTACATCACGCAGTCCTAGCACCCGACTGGTGATGAAATACGAAATCCAGCATATTGATCTCATTTGCTGTGTTGTACTGACATAATAATAATAATAATAATAATAATAATAATAATAATAATAATAATAATAATTTACTAGATTTGTATGCTGCCCATCTCCGAAGACTCGGGGTGGCTCACAACAATAATAAAAACAGTATTACAATGGAACAAGTGTAATATTAAAAAACATATAAAACCCCATCATTTAAAACCATACAACACACACATACCAAACATAAAATATAAAAGCCTGGGGGAGGTGTCTCAATTCCCCCATGCCTGGCGATATAGGTGGGTCTTAAGTAATTTTCCAAAGATAAGGAAGGTGGGGGCAGTTCTAATCTCCAGGGGGAGTTGATTCCAGAGGGCCGGGGCCGCCACAGAGAAGGCTCTTCCCCTGGGGCCCGCCAAATGACATTGTTTCATCGACGGGACCCGGAGAAGGGACCCGGAGAAGGTCAACTCTGTGGGACCTTATTGGCCGCTGGGATTCGTGCAGTAGAAGGCGGTTCCAGAGGTATTCTGGTCCAATGCCATGTAGGGCTTTAAAGGTCATTTAAAGGTCATTACCAACACTTTGAATTGTGACCGGAAACTGATCGGCAGCCAGTGCAAGCCACGGAGTGTTGGAGAAACGTGGGCGGATCTGGGAAACCCCATGATAGCTCTCGCGGCCGCATTCTTATAGTCAACATTTGGAGAAATTTATTACCACTACAATATTAAGAAAAGGAAAAAAAACTTTTTTACTTGGTGTTATGTAGTTTCTCAGCCTCTACTACTTGACCAACACAGAAACATAGCTAATGTCCACTCCACAAAAGCAGCAGAAATAATCTCTACTTTTGGGGTTGGAGAGGCTGACTGTAACCGTTCCAGTACTGCCTGGAGCAGTGGTTCTCAACCTTTCTAATGCCACGATCCCTTAATACATTTTCTCATGTTGTGGTGACCCCCAACCATAAGTCTAGCACTAATTCTCCCAACAGAACTTTAACTTGATTGGAAGGAAGGTCAGAGGGCCCCGCCCACTGTAAACACCTGATTGGTCAGATTGTAAAAATATGTTCTAAGGCACCTGAATAGAAACTTTAGTTCCTAACACCATGGGAAATTTATATTTTTCCATGGTCTTAGGCGACCCCTGTGAAATGGTCGTTTGACCTCCAAAGGGCTCCCAATCCCCAGGTTGAGAATCATTGGTGTGGAAAGGAAGAAGCCTAGGAGACCCAGTTAACTGTCTGTCTCTCCAGACACAAATGGATACAGACCTCTTCAACCTGCTACTCTTCCAAAAAGTTGGACTACAGCACAACTTAGTTCTCTACCACTTTACTATGAGAGACAACATAGTTCCCATGATACTATGGTGGGAATGCTGAAGCATGGATGAGACACGCAGAATGTTTAAAGTAGAATAATGACTGTAATTAAACATTTGAAAAAAATATTCTCCAAAGTACCAGAGGGCAGGACAAGAAACAATGGTTGGAAACTAATCAAAGAGAGAAGCAACTTGGAATTAAGGAGAAACTTCATAACAGTGAGGACAGTTAACCAGTGGAACAGCTTTCCTCTAGAAATTGTGGGAGCTCCATCACTAGATGTTTTTAAGAAGAAAAGACAGTCATTTATCTAAAATGATATAAGCTCTCCTGCTTGAGCAGGGGCTGGACTAGAAGGCCCCTTCCAGCTCATTCTATTCTGATTTAATACATGTTCTGTCGGGCTCTCTGGTAGACTCCTCCCAAAAATTCACAGGTACAAATTTCAGACACACACACACGTTTGAAAATTCAAAACAATGTTCTTTATAATGAAAATTGACGTAAACCAAGCCCTCTTTTTGTACAGCAAAGAGCACTCGTCTCCAAACAAACTGGTAATTGGTACTAGTCCCTTATCAGTTCTGTGATACTTATCTTGCAGCTGTGAGGCAATTCACAGTCCTTCTTCTTTCACAAAGTAAAACACACTTTGCCCTGGTTTAGTTTCAAAGCAGGGAAAAATCACCACACGAAGGTCGAAGTCAGCAAGGCAGGCACGAAACACAACGATCAGATAATTCTCCACAATGGCCAAACCCACAGGCTGCTATTTATAGCAGCCTCGCTAATTACCACAGCCCCACCCAACCACAGGTGGCCTCATTTTCTTTGATAATAATCTCTCAGTTGTTGCTGCCTATGCATCGCTCTCCGCATGCGTGGCTGTATCATTAACTCTTGTTCCGAATCCAAGGAGGAGCTAGATAATTGATCTCCTTCTGAGCTGTCTGCCACACTCTCCTCCTCCCTGTCACTCATGTCTTCTTGGTCAGAGGAGCCTTCATCAGCAGATTCCACGGGGGGGGGGGGGAACAGGCCTGCAGCATGTGGATGTCTCCCCCACATCCACAGTCCTTGGGGCAGGAGCTGGGCCAGAGCTAACCACAACAATATACAAATTGAGCTGTTCCTTTGAATGATGACACACATTTAGAATGATCCCTGGAAATCTGATGTAACTTTATTTGCATGTTACTTTCTACAGGCTGGTAGAAGAAGCTTCTTTCAACTTCCTCCTGGCAAGCTAAAGGAAGCCTCGATTTTCTCAAGCGTGGGTAACAAGAGAGCTAAGGAACAAAGTACTTCATAAGGATGACTTAATTACATGGGGGGGGAAAACAAGACAAAGTTGCAGCTTGTTTGCTTTTGGGGTTTAACTACTTGGGAAACTTCTTCGGCAAACACACCAAAATATTCTGCAGATGGAGAAGTGCAATAGAAATGACCAAACTGAAAATATGCTTAGCTGGCCCCCTTTTGCTCTTTATCTTTTAAAACAAGTTAGTGATTGTTTAAGAATCCTTTGCACATCCACCTGTTAACTGTCCTAATGGGGTATTACAGGTCTAGCATTTTCCTGGACACTGAACATATCGTAATAGCTGGCTCTAAGAACTGCAAGTAGAGGACAAGAATTTTGAATCCTCCTCAATTATGTTGAGTCATTTGGTATGTCTGTGTGTTGTGTTTTATTTATCGTGTTAATACAGATACTTTCACAACCCTGGCAAATTGTTTGAAGTGGACTTTGTAAGATTACTTGTGGATAACTGAGTTTAATTATTAACAAATTAAGAGTTGGAAGGGACCTTGTAGGTCTTCTAGTCTAACCCACCCCCCAAGCAGGAGACCCTACTACACCATTTCTGACAAATTGTAGTCCAATCTCTTTTTGAAAGCTTCCAGTGATGAAGTTCCCACAACTTCTGAAGGCAACCTGTTTCTTTGGTTTATTGTACTGTCAGAAAATGTCTTATTTCTAGGTTGAATCTCTCCTTAATATGTTTCCATCCATTATTCCTTGTCTGGCTTTCAGGTGCTTTGGAAAATAGCTTGATCCCGTCCTTTCTGTGGCAGCCCCTCAAATATTGGAACAATGCTATCATGTCCATCTTCTTTTCATTAAACCACCCATGCCCAGTTCTTGCAAGCGTCCTTCATACTTATGTTTTAGTCTCCAGTCCCCTAATCATCCTGGTTGCTCTTCTCTGCACTCTTCCTATAACAAATAACAAGAGTTGGAAGGGACCTTGGAGATCTTCTAGTCCAACCCCCTGCTTAGGCAGCAAAACCCTACACTACTTCAGACAGGTGGTTATTCAACATCTTCTTAAAAACTTCCAGTGTTGGAGCATTCACAACTTCTGAAGGCAAACTGTTCCACTGATTAATTGTTCTAACAGGAAATTTCTCCTTAGTTCTAACTTACTTCTCTCCTTGTTTAGTTTCCACCATTGCTTCTTGTTCTAAGATCAGGTGCTTTGGAGAATAGGTCGACTCCTTCTTTGTGGCAACCCCTGAGATATTGGAACACTGCTATCATGTTTCCCCTGGTCCTTCTTTTCATTAAACCAGCCATACCCAGTACTTGCAACCATTCTTCATGTTTTAGTCTCTAGTCCCCTAATCATCTTTGTTGCTCTTTTCTGCACTCTTTCTACAGTCTCAACATCTTTTGCATTGTGGCGACCAAAACTGAGTGCAATATTTCACGTATGGCCTCTTATAAAGTGGTGTTAACACTTCATGTGATCTTGATTCTATCCCTCTGTTAATGCAGCCTAGAACTGTATTGGGTTTTTTGGCGGCGGCTGCACACTGCTGGCTCATATTCAAATGGTTGTCCACCAGGACTGCAAGATCCCTCCCAGTTACTATTGTTGAGCAAGGTACCATGTATACTGTACTTGTGCATTTTGTTTTTCTTGTCTAAATGTAGAACCTTACTTTTTTCACCATTGAATTCCATTTTGTTAGATAATGCCCAATGTTCAAGATTCTTCTGTATCTTGAGCCTATTTTCTGGAGTGTTGGCTATTCCTGCCAGTTTGGTGTCATCTGCAAATTTGATCAGTTCCCCATCTATCTCCTTGTCCAAATCTTTGATGAAGATGGAAAAATACTGGGCCTAAAAACAGACCCCTGTGATACTCCATTGCATACTTCCCTCCATGTAGATGCAGTTCCATTGAGCACTACACGTTGAGTGCGGTGGGTCAGTCAGTTTCGAATCCATCTAACCCATATTTTTTTACTTTGTCTAGTAGTAGATTATGCTTTATCAAATGCCTTACTGAAGTCCAAGTAAATTAAATTGACAGCATTCCTCTGGTCCACTAATTTTGTCACTTTGTCAAAGAATGCAATATTAGTCTGGCATGTTTTTGATAACCATGTTGACTTTTGGTTATTACTTCGTTTACCTCTAGGTGTGTGATGATTCGTTACTTGATTATCTCTCCCAGAATCTTCTCTGGTATTGAGATCAGTATTTGCATTGTACAGGCTTTAAAAAAATTAATGTAGTAATCAGTGTATTGATCCATGAATATATAAAAGGAAATTAATGTAAATGTTTGGTGTCTCTTTTAACAAAAGACAGAATCCTAAATATATCTTCACAAATAAACTTTATTTTTAATAAGGCTACATAGGCTGAGAGAGATAAAACCATTTGTACTTTCAGCAGAAAATACAAAATAACTGCATTTAACCTTCCGTTAGCTATCAAAGTGAGCGATGTTGTCAATTAATCGTATCTAAACAATTCTATTTCCTACCCTGGGGGAAAATTAACACAATCTACATTATTGCTTTATGACAGTGGGCAAGAGTTTATTTTAGTTTGTTCTACTCTTCTCTTATTTTCCAAAGGGTAAAAAGCCCACCCACTTGGTTTTATGCATATATTTTAATTTGCTATAGACTTAAAAGCTTTCTCCAGAACTAACTCAGCATTTTATCATATTTCTAACATGGAATGGAAGTTTTGAGTACATCACATCATTTCCATAACTCTGAAATAAAAAAAAAAACACAAACCACTGGACTAGTAACTTGGTTTATAAAACAAAGATCAACAGAAGACAAGAAATGGTTACAGCAAAGCCGCTCCGCTCATGTAACCACTTGAAAGTCAGTCTTCAGCCCTTCGAGAGCCTTCACTTCCTTGTCGGCTTTGGAAGTCCAAAAAGTGTCATACAAGCTGCAAAAAGAATTTCATTCAGATTAATACCACAGATTAAAGATGAGAATTTAATACTAGAACTACACTAGAACCACCAGACAAGCATAAAATCACTCAAAGTTGGTAATCACATCTGCAATAATTCAGTAACACACATGAAAGCTCTTTTCCACAAGTGAGGCTACTTCCCATAGAGGGAGATGTTCTGGTTACCCCAAAGGCAGGCATTCAACTAACGCTTTTTTTAACATTAAGATTCAATCAACCAGAACAATTGTTTCTAAAGATACACATTTGAGGGTAAATCACTTTGAAGGAACATCAAAAGCATTTGAAGAATCCTGAATGATTCTTTGAGCAAGGCTACTCAAGAAAAAGCCAATTAATTAGGCGCTCAATGAAATGCTTCTGAAACAGCGGTGGTTTCCAAAATCCGTTGCTACCAGTTCGCACATGTGCAGAAGAGTCCTGGGCAAGTGGGTGGAGCCTCCCACCACTGGCGCTACCGGTTCATAGAACCAGGTCAAACTGGGTGCAACCCACCACTGTTCTGAAATATTTAAAATGGTTCGTCCTGGAAATAATTACAGACTGACTGCAAATATAATAAAGGCATTTGGCGGAGAGCAGTTTAGGAAGCTCTATTAAAGTTGGATGTAGTTTTTAATCGGAACACAATTATAGACCGAATCCTTTCCATTTTTCTATAATCGTTCTTAAATGATCCCTTTGTCCTCATTCTTACATGCTAACCAAGAGATACTTACATTAGGTATTTCAGGTTACAGTTTGGATTTTTCACTGCTTCACACAACTTCAACACTCCCTCATCCCCTATGTGGCTGTAGCTCACATCCAGTTCTCGTAGAGATGATTTGTCAACTATAAGTTTGGCAAGTGCATCACAGCAACCTGCTGTAATACTTGACTGCCCCAGCCTAGGAAGAAGGCAGAAAAACACCAAATAATGTTTGCAATAAAAATCCCAGGAACAATGGGGGGAAAAGCACCTTCCATTTGTATAAATATTAAGGAAAACTGCCCTAACTATGTAGTTAAGAGCCATCAAGAGCCTCTATTTGCAAAGAGCAAATGTTCCAACCCTCAAAAATGTTTCATTGATTTCATTGAGTAACTTTTAGTTTTTTTTTCATACTACTGCCAAAAGTTATATTGTTAGTAACATGGTTGTTGAGTGAATTTAGCTTCCTCATTGACTTTGCTTCATGGAAGACTGCAAAAGGGGTTTATATGACCCCAGGAAACTGCAACCATCACAAATATGATCCAGTTGAATTTTAATCACCCGACCACGGAGATGCTGAAACGGTCGTAAGTGTGAAAAACAGTCATAAATCACCTTTTGCAGTGCCAATGTAACTTTGAATAGTCACCACCTACAATGTATTAGTTATTCTTCAATAAATCACTGGGAGGGGGGGATAGGAAGAGAGGGGTTTGAAAAGCATCTAATATACTTAAATACTTAGGCCAATACCCTTAAACTAACTTCAGTCAGCTCAAAATCAATGAAACCATTTGATTTCCCCAAAGGTTGGTTGCATCTATCAGTTGTTCTTTGGTGAAGACTACTGTGATTAGTACACCAATCTTTAGAAACAATCTCTACCCTATTATTTGCATTAAGAAGGTGGAGATTTTTTTAAAGGCTTCCAGATTGGTTAATATGTATAAAAAAAGAAATTAGCATATAAAAACATCTTCAATGATAACTGTCTACCCTTCAAAATTGCTGGATTATGATGCAGTGTGAGTGTCATGGGAAACCTGATGAAGATCAGCCATTTAAAATGACACCAAAATCTAGTATCCTACTAGTCCTCTTTATTCATTCAGATTTTGAGTATAAGCCCCCTTTTTGCTAAAAGAATCCTAATGCTTTAGTGTTGGCCAACTTTTCATAGGAAGATACCTCCTGGACTAATATATTCCCAAAGACTATTCATATTGTTGTTCTAGGTCAGGGGGTAGGCAAAGTTGGCTCTTCTATGACTTGTGGACTTGCAGAATTCCTGAGTCAATCATTCCAACTCAGGAATTCCGGGAGCTGGAAGTCCACATGTCATAGAAGAGCCAACTTTGCCTACACCTGTTCTAGGTGAAGAATGTTGGCCTCAGAAGCTGGGTGGTTGGAAAATATTCACCGCAAACTCCAGGCAAAATTAAAAAGGTAGATCAGTGTTTTTCACACTTGGGCAATTCTAAGATATATAGACTTCAACTCCCAGAATTCCCCATACGGCATGAGAGTTGAAGTTCACACAATTTAAAGTTGCCAGGTTTGAAAAACAGGGTTAAGAGAATCCCACATAAAGCAGTAAACAGAAAGGAAAATAGAGGTTTACACTGTGACTCACCAGAGGGATTCAAGGTTGCAACTGGGACTGCTCAGACCTTCACAGATTTCAATCACTCCTGTATCTCCAATGGAGTTGCCACCCAGCTGCAGCTCTTTTAGGACACTGTTCACGCTCAAAGCAGAGCTAATACTCTTGCAGCAAGCCGCAGTCAAGCTACAATCTCTTAACCTGTAACAGGCAAATAAGTGCATCTCTTAGGAACTTTGGGGCTTTGCAATGCAACAAGTCTTTTCCCAGATTTTGGGTGCTTTCTCTTCTGCCAAAGTTTTATTAGTAGCTAGTTTTGTTCCAGCCTATACGGAACAACATGCTGAAGACCCAGTAACCCTAGTGTTATTTACCCCACATGATTCTCTCCTTCTTTCCACACAGAACTCTCACTTTCATATCCATTTGGCCAGGGGCAATGATGCTGAACCTTTTTTGGTTTGTGTGCCAAAAGTGTGTGTGTGTTTATGTGTTAGCACATGGGCACGTCCACATTAATTCTCCTCCCCCTCACGCATGCACATCCATCCATGCTGCCCCTGCATGCACATAATTCCCACCTCCACGCACATGTGCACAGGCTTCACAGAAGCCTGGGATGGTGAATAAAACGGCCAAACTGGCAAACCAGAAGTTTGGAAAAACAGACTTCTGGTTTGCCCGTTCTTCCAAATGTCTGGTTTGCTGGTTCGGCCATTTTGCACTCCAGGACAAAATGGTCTTCGCTAAGGCTGAAAATCAGCTAGCTAGCATGCACCTGAACACTGGAGCTAACATAGGGCAACGTCTCGTGTCCCCTCCAATATTGCTGTGTGTGCCACTTGTGACACGCGGGCCTAGGGCTTCAGTGTATCTTTGCTTTTCTGCAAGTAACAGAAAAGCAAAGATATGCTCAGAAAATTAAGGGAGGTTTAAAGAGCTTCCACCTCACAGCAAGGATATATTTGCTGGGAATAAGTTACCTTACAGATTCTTGAAATCAGAAGCTTCACAGGAATGTCATTTAAGCAATCCCTTGAAGCTATGAGGTCCCTCCATTCTAAACATATCCTGTTAAGCAAGTTTGCTGATTGCAGCAAAAAGAAAACACGCACTTACCATAGAGATTGGAGTTTTGTTTTTGGATCCTTCAGCCCTTGACATAAAAATTCTACTCCGTCATCTTTCACAGGATTTCCCAACAGGCTGATCTCTTTGAGTGTCTCTTTGGTGCCAATGATTGTGGCAAGTTCCTTACAACCATCAGCAGTGATATTACATTCCCACAACCTGAAATAATCACCAAAACATTGCCTTTAGCTTTTCACCAACAATTAAGATATGTTTCAAATGGTTCCCTCATTTGAAAAAAATTACATCTTTATAAGCATGCTCCTTAAACTACATCCCATTGACTTGTAGTAAGTAGTAATGCATAAAAATATTGAAATAAACATATGATCCAGAATAAAAATTCTCCCTTGGCCAATGAAAACAGATCAAAACCAAATCTATTTCTCATCATACTTGAACCCTGAAGATTGCCCCCCCCCAAGAGTCTTTGATGTGAATGGGACCCCCATCTGATGCAGCCATTTGGTGGTAGCATCTCTGATATTACTCCAGAATCAGAGATTATTTTTAACATTACTAAATTAGACGGCCATTTATAAAAACATGGATGAAAACTGGGATTTGTGATTCATTTATGGTAAATGTTACATTCCTTTAGATATATACTTTATAGACGTCAATAATTATTATAGAAATTGCACACGGAGTTCCATCCCCTACAGAGAGGAATACCAAAAACACCTATGTGTACATCTTAGATTGTGTATACTTTAAATTTCATGAATTATTCTCATTTACACTGAGAGAAGAAAGTATGCTGCCAAGATTTATGGTAGCAAACCAGAATATCAGAAAATGTATACTGTTTTTTAACATATTAAGATAATTATATAACTGTAGTTTTAAATATTAAAAATGCAATAAATTAGCTCCATTTTCCAATTTGAAATAAAATAGAGACATTGCTAAGCAGATTTCCATTCTGGATTTGGCTGTAACAACCTAGTTGCCTCAGGGGGTTGACAGCCTGATTGATTTTTGTTATGAAAGGGCATTTCATACAAGATTCTAAGACTGCCAATGTTTAGGGAGCCACTTACCATAGTTTCTCTACTTTGCAATTTGGATTTTGGACGCCTTGGCAGAGGATAGCTAGTCCTGCATCACCAATACTGTTGTCTCCGATGCATAAGTCTTTCAAGGTTGGGGTATTACCGAGGAAAGTACTGAGGTCCTTACAACTAGCACGTGTGATCTCACAGCTCTCTAAACTGTAAATAAACAAAAAACAATTCCAAAGCTGCATTGTATTTCACTAGAAAGAATTTTGTTATTTCAACAACTCTGCGTACAATAGTCACAGTGTTAGAGATAGGCATCTTGCAGCTACAGAACACATGGCTTTAAATTTCTAAGGGTGTGATACCAGTCCCCAGATTGCTGACATGTTCCTTCTTTGCGCTGGGTAGTGGGCCAAAACCACACTGGCCTGGCCAAATCCGATCACATTGTGGTCTGGATCTGGCCCACAGCACCGTTCCCCAAAAGCTGCCTGCGCGTGCCGGCGCCCCCCAAAATACACCCCCGCGCAGCCTTTTTCACGGCCGCGCGCTCCCCATCCCCATGCCAGCCGCGGGGGGGGGGGAGGCGCCGGCAGCAGAAGGGAAGGGAGCCACGGCCGCCCCTGCCTCCCCACAGTTCCTCCGGCCCCTCGGCCTTTCGGCGCTGCCCCCCACCCGCCCCCTCTGCTCCTCCGCCGCCTCCTGCCTTTCGGCGCGGCTCCTCCCGCACCAGGAACACACACCCTGCCCGTCTCACCTTTGCCGAGAGCACTTTCGTCCCGGGCTCTCGGCAAGGGGATTGCAGGAGAGGCGGAGCAGGCATTCTCTCAGCGGAGGCCGGCGAAGGTGATATTTAATGTCGGGGGCGCGCGAGCGAAGGCTTTTCTTATTTTTTATGTTCGGGGGGGCTAGCAGGGGGATTTGGAGCGCGCGCAAACGCACGCGCCCCCCTGACATTGAATATCACCTTCGCCGGACTCCACTGAGAAGAACAGAGAGAGAACGAGAGACAGTGAGAGCAACAGACAGCAAGATAGAAAGTGAGAAAGAGAGAGAGAGAGAGAGAAAGGGGGGAGAGAAAGAGATAGCAAGAGAGAGAGAACGAGAGAGAAAGAGTGTGAGAAAGAAAACAAGAGAGAAAGAGTGAGTGAGAGAGAAAGAAAATGAGAGGGAAAGTGAGAAAAAGAGAGAGAAAGAGGGGGGGGAGAGGGAAAGAGAGAGAGAGAAAGCAAGAGAGAGATGAGAGGAAGGAAGAGAGAGAGAGAAGAGTGGAAGGAAGAGATAGAGCGAAATGATAGAAAAAAGGGGAGAAAAGAGAAATGAGAAAATGATTGAGGCAGAGAATGACAGGAAAGAGAGAAAAACAGAGAGAGAAGTGACTCTTGATTTAAAGCATATGGTAAAAGCACTTAAATAATAACAGGAAAAAACCCCAGCCCTCACCTGTTTTTATTAATAGTTATGTTTTTGGTTTTGCTGGTTGATTTAGTTTTAATAGTAATGGATTTTGATTTTTTTAAATTATTAATTTCTTTTAATAAAAAAGGGATTTTTTCTTATTTATTTATTTATTTATTCATTCATTCTTCTATGCCGCCCAGTCCCAAAGGGACTGTCGCTCAGACACTATACTTTTCCGCCCACACCGAAAAAAAATTAGAGGGTACATTGGCCCACAGGCCTTAAATTTGACACCTTCTTGGCCATTCATTTTACCTCAGGGTAATAAATTTGTTTTATTCTGAACTCAGAATAACTGAAATAGCTATTCCAATCTCAAACTGCTTCAAACGTTCACTCTGGTAAAGTCCATCTAGGGTGGATTACTCAAGCAAGGGTAAAATTTTCAGCCGTGACATACTCCAAAAGAGAATAGTCCGTACAAATATGAACTTACTGTAGGGATTGCAAGTTAGAAGAGCCTTTCACCAAGGCTTGGCAGAGGTTTTTCACTGCTTCATCTCCTAGCTTGTTATTACTCAGGTTGAGCATTTGCAGGGATGATTTGACACACAGTACAGAGCAGAGAGCTTCTATGTTTTCCTTTGTGAGGTCACAGAATTGTAGTCTATAAGAGAGAGGAGTGAGTTAACTTCCAAAAGGTAACAGTAAAGACATATATTATACATTTGGGGGATGGTGCAGGGGATGTACTGTATACATATTAATAACCTATGGCAGAGCTGTCTGAAAGGTAATTTCATTTTAATGTATGCCAATTAGTGTACATTCAAGGTGACAATAAATAAAGTGTAAGTCTTTCCAACCCAAATTCAATGTTTAGTTTCTTATTCATTTAATTAATCTACCTCTAGTTGGTCTCCATAATAACACCAAATCTAAGTAGCCAACAAAGCATAAATAAGATTAAAGCAAGAAAGCAAGTTTATAATTACAGTTTACAAGCAAGCAAATAACAATCAAAACCCAAGTCAGGAAAATTAATGAAATAACAATCAGAGTCACAAACCATCCTACTAAGGATTTGTAGAAAACTCAGGTCATCAAGCCTTTCTGAAAACACAAAAAATTGGCATTGTGTGCATTTTTTGGGGTGGGAGTGGGGGGGGGGGGGGGTTCCAGAAAGCAGAAATGGCACAGAGTACACATCTTCAATATCCCAACAAGATGGCACTGTTTCACTAATGGAATCTGGAGCATATTGATTCTGCCAGATCTTATGGAATGGGCAAAAACAACCAGAGAAAGGATGTTGTGCAGGTATCTGGGCCCCTAGCATTAACCAATACAGAGCAGAAATGCTACGTAATCAAAATAAGATATGCTCACAATCTACTTGTATTGCTGCACTATATTCAACCTGTAGTTTCTAAGTGGTCTTCGCAGACCCACTTAAATGTTGCAACTGCCAAAATGAAACTAAGTCATAACTACTACAAGATGTGGTAAGGCCTCTCGATTCAAGAAAGGGCACAACTGGCACACCAGATAATCTGTATGAAAGCTACCCCAATCATAAAATGTTTCTTGTTCATCAGTCAAGATTAAGAGTCCAGAAGATATCTCGTGCCATTATTAAAAAAAAAAAATGTACAGATGTACAACCCCTTTAATAAATAACATTGGGAAATCCCTGAGATTTCCAAGACAGAAAATTTACTATAAGCAGACTAGGTATTAAGAGGTAACAATCAGAAACCAGAGCCGCTGAAAAGTCAATGACCTGATATCTAAAATGAGTAAAGGATGATGCCAAGTCCACCTTCCCTGAGATTCATATAATCTCTAGCTGTCTGGGTGAAAGATAATGACTTTGGATCACTCTCTGATATAATTTAATGATTGATCTCCTCAATCTTAGTACCTCAACCACTATCCCACACTCGCTGGTTTATCCAAATCTGTGTGGGTGGTCCTTGCACGATGGGTGAAAAAGAAGCTTTCTAACGTTGAGAAACGTCTAACTAAAACATATTTCCTGTCTTATATGTACTGAAGGACTTCAGCTACTTACTGTAGTGATTCTAGTTGGCAGTTTGGATCCACAAGTCCTTGGCACAATGCTTTTCCACCTGATGTGCCCAAACTGTTATCTCCCAAGTGTAGTTCTGTCAGAGATGATTTGCTAACTACAGAACGAAGCTTCTCACAGCAAGCTTTAGTTAAATTGCAGTTTCGCAACCTGGAATAATAAAACGGCGTAAATTACATTGATGCTTGAGAGTAGGAGCGGATAGCAAGTATCATCTCACTGAGTGTTATGGTCATGGTGGCTGGAACATGGCAGTCAAACAAACACATTTTGAAGGCCACAAATTCCCATTCCTGAACATGGCAATGTGGCTTGAAGATTTAACTTCAAGCCACAGATTTAAGGCAGATTTAACTTCTCCCAATATGACTCCTCTGTTTCAGCAGAGTGGCTCTTTCTGTTTTTCTTAATGAGTTCCATGAAATAATATTGATGCATTATGTATCATGTTGTAAGGTGAAACTACCTATATGTTTTATGACTGCATCACATAGCATCAGAAATTCCAGTGCCAATTGCTATTATAACAGGATGTAATAAATGTCATAGTTGGCCTATAACAGTCAATGAAGAATTATATTGAGAATTTATGCCTGGGAGAAATGCTAGAGTATTTGTATAACCACATTTGGAAGAGAGTAACATGGAAGGCATATAACTCTATAAATGTTTCCCTTTGTGGAAGGTATAATCCAAAGCTACTAAAGCGTTTATGAATTCTAGGAATATTTACCAGAGTTTTTGAAGTTTGCAATTGGGGTTTAACAACCCTTTGCATAGAACATCTACACCAGCATCTCCCAGTTCATTGTTACTTAGATTCAGTTCAATTAGTTCCTGGTTGGTAGTCAAAAGAACAGAAAGATCTTCACAATGGCTAACTCCCACACCGCAGTCATCCAATCTAAAAAATTAGAGGAGAAATGGGTTTAGGCATTAGCTCTAATTTAGCCAGATGAATTATCTGTCATGTACAGCACCCGCATAGGCTAAGCTTATTAGTACACTTTTATAATGCTTGAATAACTTCTAACAGATGCTGGATGGGCGTATATCTCAAGTATTTAAAAAAATCCTGGAGCAACTTAGTACACCTAGATGATCGCCCAACCCCCAAAACCAATACTAAGTGCTTTCAGTACAATTTGCTACTATAGTGAACAATCTGTCCAAGATGGCTAAAGAGAATCTATGAGCAAATGTACCTGGAAAGCACATGAATGGGAGCAAGAAAAAGAAATCACTATATGCAGTGTTTTTCAATGCTAGGGAATTCTGGGAGGTGAAGTCCACACATTTAAAACTTCTAAGAATTAGAAATGTTGACTACATGGGAAAGCAAAACATGGGAGGGAGAAAGTGAAGGGGGGAGGGGGGAATACCATTCTTCACATTGCAGAAGAATTTTTATGCTGCTCCATTATTGATTTCCCCCAATTCAAATCATGAAGGGAAATCTTAGATTTGTCAAATAATGGCTTCAAAAAGCCCTTGCAATTCACTTAACTTACCTAATTGTTTTGTGTTGTTTCATGGACGCAACAAGTTCTTTCCATTTTGGTGCATCAAATTCTTGGCACTGCAAGTCAAGGTCCATTTCTGAGGTCTTAACTAGAGAGAGGAAGAAAAGACATTCTCGGGTTAAAAAAACAGCCTACTTGAATGCATGACCGGATGCAAACTAGTGGAGTTACATTTTTGGTCCCTTGCAATTACAGCCATGCTAGCCACTTCAAGACAGAATTTTCTTCATGGACACCAATCTTGCTCAAGAGCTAAATACCTTTGTCTGAAGACATTTGGAACTTTAAAAAGACTCCTTTGAACAGGAACTGCTGCAATAATTTTGCAGCACATATAGATAAATTGTGAAATGTTACACTCAAGAGGCAGCATAGCTTACCAGAAAGAAGGAACTACAATCGAGGGGCAAAGCATGTGCATTGCTTGCCAAACATCATGGTATAATTGTGGTACTTTTAAACAGATCTCAAGAATATTTTCCTGAAAATCCTGGAAAATTGTTGAGTGAAATCTGAGAAAAGCTGCTTTTTGCTCATTTTTGTGATTTTCAGGGGTTTGAGAGCTATTTCACAAGACTAAACACTCCTTTTAAAAAACTACCCCCTTTACTTTGGTGGTTTCTTGTCTGGTTGGTCATATTCCTTAGTAAACCAATACATTTTCCCACATATAGACTAGCAGGACCTAATGAACTGATGTTAGCTTCTTATATTCTGATGTTATATATTTTGGCTCTAATATTATTCACTCTCTCTTCAAGAGTTAATTTCTGCAGGAATATATGCATGTTACTACAGGTCCTGTGGTAGTAACATGCATATATTATATCTATTATATATTATAGTAGTTAGTATGTAACTTTTTTCCTTAACACATTTATAAACGAATCTTGGCATAAATTGAGTTCTTTAAGTTGAAGTGACTTAGATGTCATTCTAACAATTACTTACATCAAATAACCTTCTAGGAAATATGTAATTGATCAGTTCTAGCAAAACCAGCCTAAATAACCATCCTAATTACTAATCCATTCTACAAATAATCTTTTCCACATAGAAGTGATGTTCTAATGGTGAATTCACCATAATTATAACTGCTGAAGGGATAGGAAGCTTTATGCAGTGTGCAAATTAATCTGTTCATTCTGAATACATAGAAAGACTGCCAACCTCGCTCACTTTAAATTTCTATGCGTTAAATTCTTAGGAAAACAAAAACCCATTTCTGGATTTATTTTCTCAACTGTCAAACTATGATGTATGATACCTCCCAGCCTTCAGGTCCGTGTAAATAAACTTTATCCTCTGTGTTTTGTGTGCTGGGGGCTTAGAACGAGTTCTCTATAGTATTGTTTCAGTGCTACTCACTCCCACTTTTTCTGGAAGATAAACTGTGTTTGTCCCTAATATCTATGTAATTCCTGGTTTTGGGTGCCCCCACCCCCAATTGAGTTGCATCTACTGATTAAACATTTGTGATCAGTATCTGTCTTTTCTGGCCTGCTAATGCAAATGGAAGCCATGGAGCTTTGAAGTCAATCTTGCAATCTCACCAGTAACTACAGGGGGGTAAATTCTTAAGATTTCTGTGAAATGACTCTCCTCATTGTTACCTTGAAGTTTAAACAAGGTGGAAGGACAGTGTGTGTTTGATCTAGTTTGCCTTGATCATACCATTGCTGACATAATGTCCATCCTTGGCTGAAAATTGCTCCACACTGCCAGCTTAAAGCCAAAGATATGGGAGTATTAGATAAGGTGGTCTGTTATTGTTCTATATGTAATCTCTGAGATTTAGTAACTTATTTCTGTGGTGACAACATGCTCTTAAGAATGGACAACTCAACTGTGCAACTTAAATCCTCCCATTATTTTTCCTCCCCTCCCCTCTCTTTATTCCAAATACCATATGGTTGCTTTGCCAATCACTTTCAGAAATGCAAGCCATTATCCCATCCTGAGGGAAGAGAGCATTTCATTTCATTATAGACAAAGACAAAGAAATACTTCATAAGATCAAGTAATTCTTGGGAAAATGTATTCTATTTGGGACTCTCTCTGCAGGAAGCAGCCAGAGTGAGCTTGTTTAGACTTTGAAAATAAGCAGGCTTAGGCCTGCTTAACTTTCTTTTTTTTAAATTATTTTTAGAAACTCAAGGCAATGAACATACCTGATTTTCCTTTCTCCTATTTTTTCCTCACAAAAACCACATGGTAGGTGAATTGGGCAGAGAGAAATTGATTGGCCCAAAGTCACCCAGCCAGCTTTCATACCTAAGGCCAGATTAAAAATCACATCTCTTGGTTTCCAGCCTGTTGCCTTAACCACTATCCCAAACTGGGAATCCTCCAACTAGTAATTTTAAAAGATATTCCAAAAGAAAGCAATCTCAATCCACCTCCACACTGCTTCTAAAAATTATGAGGCATAATATCCATGTTAAATCCCAGAAATTCAGTTGCATGAAGAAGAGAGCTTACTACCATCACTGTCTGACTGCTCAATGGTTAATTCAAATAAGCTTTTATGAATGCTATTTAATTCGTAGTTAAGTCAACATAACTTCCAATTATTTTTCACTGTAATGTTCCTATGGATAATAAAAAACCGTAACATTTGTCATCCCACAGCTGTTTCAATGCCATTTAGGTATATTTACACTGCCTGGAAATTACCTTGTTATCTGTAATTCCATAACAGGGGTAGAAAAACTGAATTCTACTCTTTGCCTCATTCTAGTTTACTTTTGGTTCTTTTATTAAATCTGTAAGAAGCTGGTATCCAAGAAAGCACTATGCCAGCCTTTAGCCTCATATTTATTTTCTAAGAATGTTCCTAAACTTTCATAATTCCCACAGGTGTTCTTACAAGATAGAAAAGAAGTTGCCACACTATGGTTACTTTGGACACTTGTCTATCCAGAGGAAAAAATAATGACACAAAAATAAGCAATAGTAGTAGCAGAGAATATCCCTGAGGTCTCAAGGCCCTCACAAACTACAAATCTTATCGTCTGCTGTATCAATTAATATGATTTAACAGATCATTCACATCTTCATATACATCTTAAGAGTTAAATATCTAGTGTGTCCTCTGGCCCACAAACATTGTCCAAGTGTGCTCTAGGGGCAAAGCAAGTGGAACATGTTACCAGCCATCGCTCAAAAGAAACTATCATCTGAGAGGCTATTTGCTTATTGTCATATTTAAAACTATATAATCAAGGTGCTCTTTAAAAACGGATCCTGTCGATTTATTTCTTGCCTATTCATCATAAAGACTTCAAGAGAATCCATAAAGTTATTGTTATAGCATATTAAATTTAATATTCCAGATGTGGTTATTTCATAGCACTATACCTGAAATTTGTTTCAAAAATCTTATTTCCATTCTCTTGCCAAAGGCATATGTACCGCCAAAGTGCTATGTGAGTATTAACATTTAAAATTAAAGGTAATGCATGTTTCAAAAATTTTGATAAACTGCTTTTGCCCATTCTCCACTATTCATAAAGCATCTGTTTTTCCAGGTGTCTGTTTGAGCCATACAATGCTGCCACTTTAAAAGTTACATTAACTTTAACAAGCTAACTCCTTCAAGCAGCACTAGCATCAGTTGCTGGACTGTTTTAATGAACATTATAAAGAGCAATGCATTACGGTAGAGTCATGTGTTTCGTCCAAATTATTTTGGCTTATAAATTTAATAAATTAAATTATATTAAATTTTGAAATGTACACATTTCCACAATCTAGATAGAAAGAAAAGTGAGCATTTTATTTTGTAACTTCAATTAAATGTTTCTTCTTAGCTGGGGTGGAGGGAGAAAAAACACAAACAAAAGCAAGAATTGGAAAATGGTTGCCATTATTTTTATTAGAAGCATGATCAAAAATTTGAAAGATTATTGAACTTGATTCCTATGTTAGGCAATCTGAAAATAGGCAGTGAAAAATGCCTTTCACAAATTAAAACCATCTGCCTACACAAAAAGACCAAAAGCATCCTGCTTTTGGCAAATGAGCATTGCCAACAAATTATTGAAATATTTTTTTAAATTTAAAAAAGCACCACACCAAACTTAGTGCCCTACAAATGGATTGGACCATAACTTTATTCTCTCACATTCATTAATCCTTCTAGTCATATGACCAAAGAATTATAAAAAATGTAGTGGCAAAACTCCAGAGGATGTACTACCAGATCTGGCTCAGGAAAAAAAAATCAGATGACTATTAGAGGGCAAAGTGTTAAGTTTTTTGGTACAATTATTAATCTAGTCTACCCCATCATAAAATACTTAATGGCTTACAGATAACTAGACAATATTTATTTATTTATTTATTTATTTATTGTTTGTTTATCTAATTTATAGGCCACCCAACTCCTTTCCGACTCTGGGCGGCATACAACATCTAAAAAAACAATATAAAAGACAGTTTAAAACCCATAAAATAACCATTCATATTTTTTGTTGTTGCCGGATCTAGGTTTTATACATACGGTAGCAGCATCTTATAACTTACAAGTAACTATAAGTAAAATCCCAATTTATAAATGAAGGGAAAAAACAGGAGATAATTTTAATTGGGGACGGGTTATTTAAAGTTATTTGTAACTTTAAAAATTAAAGAAGGGGACTTCTTAAGCAGAGGACACTTCTCCTCTAAACCTAAAAATATCCTGGCTGCCAGTCACTGGGATTTTGGCAGACCACATGGTCTTAGCCGTGATTCGGGAAGGTAAAAGTGAATTAAATTCATTTGGCAGCAAAGGCTGCTGTGTGCTCCAATTGCTTTTAAACAAGCGGAGGAATCCAAACGGCGTTTCTTAACCTGGATTGGCGCCGCGGCTCCTTAAAGCGAAGATAAACTTTTTAAACGTAGCAGATAAAAGAGACGAGACACCCCTTGCGGTCCTTTTCCACCGAAAAAAATACTTCAAAACGACCTCTTCAGGGCGAAGCTGTGGTGAGTCACCGGCCAACGATTCTTTTTCCCTCGGGGCTCCCGTTTTGTCAAGTCATCTTCTTTGAAGAAGAGACCGTATACAGTTGCTTCGCTGGCAAACGTGAGCCGAGTTTGCAACGGAGTTTTTCCAACGGAACCAAAAGGGCGTGAACCCAATTCGAAATTAGCCCAAGTAGCGAGCTGGAGCCAGGAACGAGCCGCAGAAAGCGCCAGAAAGTTTCTTGCTGCGTTGCCAACGCGACACACGGTTTGGGTTCGCAGTTGGCTTTGAAACCTCCCCCCCTCCCTTTTCCTTCTGTCCCCTTCCAACCCGTTTTAAACCCGACTAACACCGTGGCCAGCGCTACGCCCCCCCCCCTGCCCCCATCATACCTGGTTAATAGGAACAGCCAAGACGGTCGTCTCTTACCGGCCTGTCGGAGGACGAAGAAACGACTTACCAGCCCCACCCACTCACGGCGAAATATCTTCTCCGCTTCGGCTACGCCCCCTTCCTACGCGGGCCAATTGGAAGAGAGTGAAACCGACTTTCCTCCTTGCTCCACCCCTCCGCCCCCGCCCCTATCCAAGGCGTATCCCGTTGCGTTCGGGTTTCCTCACAATCCCGATGAGGCCATAAAAGCGAATTTTCCGCGTGTTTGAGAGGCCGGCAAACTTAGGTTGGTTACCTAGGGCAGTGTTTTCCAACCTTGGCAACTTGAAGACATTTGGATTTCAACTCCCAGAATTCTCCAGCCAGCAAATGCTGGCTGGGGAATTCTGGGAGTTGAAGTCCAAATATCTCCAAGTTGCCAATGTTGGGAAACACTGCCCTAGGGAAGGTTTACGACGGCCTTTTCGCAGCGGCGGGGGAATTATTCTGTTTTTGTTCGAGATTCGTGCAAGCGTTTTATTTCCTCACACGAAAGGAGAGAGTAAAAGTCCTTTTGTTGAGTTTTAAAACTCCCCTTTTCTCAGCCGAGCCTCTTCCTCACACCATTTTGTGGGGAGTAAAAAAGGCAGCCTGCAAAGAAGGCGTGACTAAAATTCAATTGTAAAATAAGCATGGCGCAAAAAAATATTTGAAAGAAAATAAAAACAAAGAAAGGGCTTATCAGAAATCCTAATGTCAAAAGTCAATTATTTTCAGACACCTAATAAATCTGAACATGGCTTCTCCATCAGTACTACATGGACAATAATTTTACTAGTTCCACCTTCTGGCAGTTTCAATAAACTTTTAAGAGCAATCTATTACTTTAATTGAGCCATTAAAATAATATAGGATTAAATGCCATCTCTTTCTGGTAACCTCAGTGGTTATTCATCCCTGTCTTCTCAAATTCCATCTACAGTACTTGAAAACTGCCAAGATTTAATCTTTTGTACTTGTTTTTTTCCCCAAGCACTGCAAATAATAGCTTTTCTTCAGTGTGTTTTCCAGATGTGAAGGACACAAAATGGATTATCCAAATTATAACCCCATATGGCTAGACAGCACATGGTATGGGAGGGGCTATGCAAGTAATCCTCAATTTATAATCAACTGGTGCACCATAATTACTGATGCTAAACAAGATAGTTAAATAAGTCATGCTGGGTTTTTCTTCTTTTTTAGACATGGTTGCTAAGTGAACACTGCAAGGATTGAGTGAGTTGTACTTTCCCTACTGACGACTTATCAAAAGCTGGTGGAAAGTAACAAATAGAGTTCACATCATCCTGGACTGGTATAATAAATAAATATTTGCTGGCTGCCAAGCACCCAAATGTTTTAATGTGTGATCATGGGTATGCTCTGGCAGTTGGTTGCAAGTCATTTTTTGCAGTGCTATTGTAACTTTGAACAGTCACTAAACAAAGCCAAGGACTACCTGTATTCAGTTTTTGAAATGCAGATTTTTAAATACCCAGTAGTTGAACAGGTTTGTGACTAACAACTGATCCTATCTTCTGTCTTAGTTTTTTCCCTAGAGCCTGCATGTTGCGTTCCTGTACTTCCAGTAACCTGAGCACATTTAAGAACCATCATTCAGTAATAGCATATGCACTGGAAATGACTATGAAATTCTATACCTTCCACTTCTGGTAACCAGTGTCTTTGTGTTTTAACTTCAGTGGTTGGGAATGTGCATTGCATAAGTTATTAGTTGAAACACGCAAACCCAAAACTCAACTCACTATTGGGAAAACTGTGGTCTTACAAAGTCTTGGGAAACTTAAACCAAAACTGTCCTAAGAGGGTAATAAGTAGAAGCTACTTGAGTATAAACAGGAAGAAATTGAAATTTTGTACTCCTGTAGTGGTAAGAATTAAGAAAAAACGTTAACATGGAGAAGAGGAACATATAGCCTATATGTATCAGCACAAAGCCTGCTATTCTATTCATATTTGAAATGCTCCATAGAAATAGGAGAGTATGATCAGAATGCTAATAAACTTAAAGATAGTCTTCAACTTAGGACCACAATTGAGACCAAAATTTATGTTGTGAGACATTTTAAGTAATTTTTTAAAAATTTCTTGCCACAGTTGTTAAGTGAATCAGTTGATCATAATCCAGTTGTTAAGTGAATCTGGCTTCCTCATTGACTTTGTCAGAAAATGACAAAAGGTGATATGACCTTGGGACATATCGTGAATATGATCCAGTTGTCCAGCATCTGAATTTTGATCACATGATCATGGGGATGCTGCAAAGATCCCCATGTCACTTTTTTCAAGGCTGTTGTAACTTTGAATGGTCAGTAAATGAAATGGTGTAAGCAGAAGACTACTTGTATATACCAGTAGTAATGAAACAAACAAGATTCTTCTTAACCATTGCATTCAGGATAGAAATATAAACATTGCAGTTACTTAGAAAGAAATCTCTTAAGACTTCAAAGGATTTTCTCCCAGGTGAATAATCAAATACTGAAACTTAAATGTGTTTCTTTAAACTAAATTCCATTTAATATCCTATATATCGTCTAATGATCCATATCTAGGACATTTTACAAGTCATTGTGAATACCTCAACCCTTGTTGGTTATGCTGGAAATTCAATCTGGAAAATACTCTGAGTCCTCGGAGAGGGGCAGCATACAAATCTAATAAATTATTGTTATCATCATCATCATCACTCCTGCTGTGGAAATTTGAAGAAGACCTAGTAGGTACTTCAAATATCTCCCAATAATTACTTCCAAAAATCAAAGAATTTGGTAATGAACAGTATTCAATTCTGAGGATAATCAGAACTGCAGAAAAAACAATTGATGCCAACCTGCCTTCAATGGAGGACCTGTATACTGCAAAAAGAGTGCTGTGAAAATATTTATTGACCCCTCGCTTCCTGGACTGTTTCAACTCCTACCCTCAAAATGTCGATATAGAGCACTGCCCACAAAGACAACTAGACCCAAGCACAGTTTTCCCCCAACGCCATCACTCTACTAAACAAATAATTCCCTCAACACTGTCTAACTATTTACTAACTCTGCACTATTACTACTAGATTTTCCTCATCATTCCTATCACCCATTTCTCCCACTTATGACTGTATGACTGTAACTTGTTGCTTGTATCCTAAGATTTTTTATTAATATTGTTTCTTCATTGTTTATTTGACCCCCATGACAATCTTTAAGTGTTATACCTCAGGATTACTGACAAATATATCTTTTCTTTTATGTACGCTGAAAGCATATGCACCAAAGGGAAATTCCTTGTGTGTCCAATCACACTTGACCAATAAAGTATTCTATTCTATTCTATTCTATTTTTGCCTCAGTTTTGGGACAGCTGGTTTTTAGCAAAGCACCTGTATGTTTCCTTGAAGAACATTATACAAAAATCCGAGGAAGGAAAGGAGAAGGGACAGCTTTGTTTTGCTTGCATTTTGCTCTAAAGCGGTATGGCAATGGGCCACAAAAAGGGCCCAGCTCGCTTTGCTCGCTCAGCGACTCCTCAGTCGCCTTCGAGGCCGAGCAAGGCCCGGCTATGCCATGGCTCCGCGGAACGTGGGCGGTCGCCTTTTGGCTCCAGACTAAACCGCGCCCTCTCTCCTTCGCCTGGCAGAGCCGAGAAGCCCTCTCCCACTTACATTCCTCGGGAAAACCCCAGGCAAGAAGGCCGCGCCCAGCAGCAAGAGGAAACGCCCGGGCTCCCCGCGACAAAACGAAGCAACTCCGGAGCTTCCCAGAAAGGGCGATCATTCCCTCCGAGCAGCCTCGACTCCCCCACCCAACTTTCAGTACCCCCTTTTCTCTGCAAAAGGCCCGCTCGCCTCACCGCGGCGCATTTTCCGCAATCGATCAATCGTCACCCCGTCTCCCAACAGCGCGTTTTTCCCAACCCCGGGAGCCCGATTCGCCAGGCCGTACTCACCGCCCACGGATTTCGTGGCAAAGGAAGCTGGCAGTGAACGTCAGGCTACGACTTCCTACTGTCTGGTTTCCCCGCAACCGGCGGTGTTTGGTCTAAATAGCCTCTTCGGTGCTGCCAAAATGCCAAGGAAAAAAAGCCTCACCAAACTTGGAACGCGTCGGGGGCCACTAATTTAAGTAGCATTTATTGAAAATGATCCGGACGGAATTTGAAGATGATATACTCTTTTTTTTAAAAATGCATTGAACTTCCCAAACGAATAGAATATTTAATCGAGACACAAACGCATAACTGCATTGAATGGGAGAGACTGAGGGAAGTAGACAGGTGACGGCTCTAGATGAATGGCTTGAAAGAAGGAAATAAAATAAATAGGTTAAACAATAGCATTATTATTAATTCTAGGATAGTAAGAACAAATGAACGTGATACTGTATTATATCAATATGTAGAAATAAATATACTGTTTTATTGACTGACTGACTGACTGACTGACTGACTGATTGATTGATTGATTGATTGATTGATTGGATTTCTATGCCGCCCCTCTCCGGGGACTCGGGCGGCTCACAACATGTAAAATATACAGTACACAATATCTTAAATCCAATTAACTAATTAAAAATCTAAACCTCCCCGCCCCCAACCCCCCCCATTAAAATGCTATAATTAAGTTCCTTAGGGATATAAAAGCTATAATAAATAAATAAATAAATAATGACAATAGAAATAGAATAGTAAACAAGCATAAAATAAGAGTCGATATATGTATCATAATTGGTATTAATGTATGTATATATGCTTAGTTTGTGTTTTTTCTCTTTTGGGGGGTTTGTTTTTTTTCTTTTTGGATAATGTTTGTTTGTATTTTTCCTTTTTGGTATTCTTATTAAAGTTTATATATAGCAATAAAAATATTTGAAAAGAAAAAAAAGAAAAGAAAGGTGCTGGTGCTAAAGTTGCTTAAATGCATTACAATCTGATATGGAATGCTATGTAGACCCTTAATTCTGAAACAGCTTTACCCCCAACGTGAATGCCACTCAAACGCTCCTAAGCAGGACAGTTGTTTAAAATGGGGTGAGGGGAATCTGCCAGGGAGATAGGTAGGGGATCTCATTCTACCCACTGCCCCCTTCCCATTTCAATTACAAGTCTGGTTGATTTTAAGAAATACCAGATGTGATCAGGCATTATGTCTATGCTGAAAATTATCCAGAAACCTTGGCTTGTTTGCATCTGTAATTGGGTTTGCCAGGCCCAACTTTGACTGCTAATTAAAAGATCACAATTTCAGGAAGTCAGGAAATCTTGTGGTGCTGACTTGTAAAAAGTATTTGCAGTTTATAGTATAACAAACATTGTTAAACAGAGGTAACATCAGTTAAATCAATAGAAGCATTCTTTTTATTTTTTTATTATTTATAATTTGACTTCTATGCCGCCCAATCCTGAAGGAATCAGGACAGCTTACAACAATACAGTATAAAATTACATATAGAGTTACAAAACAATAACAAAGAAGTCAAGAAATCTAAAACCTTAGTTAAAACTTGTAATAGTGGCTCAACAACACATGTTAATCTCACATGTTCAGTATGAAGTATTTTGATAATAGCTCACCTGATTTGTCTGTGTTCATACAGATCAAACTGTTTGATTGAACAGTGAATATCACCAATTAAAAATGGCATAATATGTTTCACTGTAAAGAATATTTACCTATAAAACAGATAGTTATATTTATATTGCTATAAGATTTGCAATTATTACAGTGTTCCATTATGTTCCAGAGCACTAAAATAGTAAAGCAACCAAAACATTTTGCCTTTAAATATCTATATATTGTATATTTATCATTAATGAATTATTTAAGTGACATATGGACTCTCCAGAGATTTATATTACATTGTATACAGAAGAAAGAGTTCTGAATGGATTTTAGCAAAGCATTCTTGCTTTGGTTTTATAACATACTGCAAGAAGCCTTACTAAAATATTCTATAAAAGGGAGGAAATAAAAATGATCAAGAAAGGAAACAAAAATCACTATATAGGCTTCATATAAAACAAAATAATTGCTTTGTAAAAAGAAAATGTATAACATTTAACAAGGGGACAACAGACCATGGAAACTGGATTTCAAGCATCTTGCAGTGTGTGCCTCTCCATTATTCTTCCTTACTCTGGACCCTTGGTTTCCAAATGAGATGCAAAAGTTTCCACAGTCTGTGTTGATTTGGGGAGCCATGTCATCCGCTGGTGTTGGTCCGCTGTGCTTCATTAAGGCTAGAATCCAGGCAGCCATCTATCAGGAGATTTTGGAGCACTTCATGCATCCTTCCACAGACAAGCTTTATGGGGATGCTGACTTCACTTTCCAGCAGGACTTGGCAGCTGCCCACACTGCCAAAAGCACCAAAACCTGGTTCAATTACCGTGGGATTACTGTGCTTGATTGGCCAGCAAACTCGCCTGACCTGAACCCCATTCAGAATCTATGGGGCATTGCCAAGAAAAAGATGAGAGACATGAGACCGAACAATGCAGAAAAGCTGAAAGCTGCTATTGAAGCATCCTGATCTTCCATAACATCTCAGCAGTGCCCCAAGCTGATAGCTTCCATGCCACACCACATTGAGGCAGTAAGTGCTGCAAAAGGGACCCAAACAAAGTACTGAGTACATATGCATGCTTACATTTTTCAGAGTTCCAATATTGTTCTATGTACAATCCCTGTTTTATTGCTTCCATGTAATATTCTAATTTTCTGAGATGATGGATTTGGGATTTTCATGAGCTGTACCCCATAATCATCACAATTATGACAAATCATGGCTTGAACTATCTTGCCTTGCATGTAATGAGTCTCATATACAGTATTACGTTTCCCCTTTTAAGTTGTAATACTGAAATAAATGTTTGCACAATCTTCTAATTTTTCGAGTTTCACCTGTAGATATCAAAGACTACATGGAAATGTTTTCTAGTTAGGAGAAAAATGTAAACTAAACACATAGTTTACTTCATACCTGTTCTATTAACCGGCCCATATAATCACTGTAAAGTACTAGAACATAATACTGTACTTGCAATTTGCTGAGTATAATTTGAAACATGCCAGTGGCATGTTTGACTTTAGCATTCAGCTAAGGTCATAGTGAAAGAGAAACACATATTCTTCTCATTAAATAATCCGTGTCTGATTTCTAAAACATCAAAGATAATCTCAGTTGAATGAGTGGCAACCTATTCTAGCATAGACAAAGATTAGCCTGAATTATGATTAGTACATTGCAAAATGCTATTGAACCAGGGAGTGTGTTTTGAATAGTTTTGGATGCATTAAATACTTCTGAGGATGGTCTCTCGACTTGTGGCTGCACTTTGGACTCAAAGTACAAACTGTTGAGGAAATCTTGTTAGAATGTTACTTCTATTCCACAAAATATTTACATAAGATAAAGACCAAAGCCAACCTAATGTCATAACAAATAGGAATTCATTGCTCTAGGGTCTTCAATCTTTTCAAAAATTGATAAAAAAGTTGCATTCTACTAAAAATGTAAGTAAGTCAGAGGTTTCTGGCACTTAAGGTATAGATTTCAAAAATTCACTCCAAATAAAACTTAGAATGGCTTTTGTTATTGCAAAAGTGTTCAAAAATATAATTTACTTTAAAGAATAGATATTCAGTCAAGATCTTGGATTACCAGAGGTTAATTCAGTAAAATGGAGGATTGTATTAATAATTTACCTTAGGGCTCCCAGAAGGCCTTTCTTGCTAGGATTAGGTAATGGTATAAGGGCATTATCCAGGATTAATGACTTGATGATGTCTGTATCACATAGGCATTTATTGTTACAATGATGACAATGCTAATTAAAAGTAATGATAAAGTCCCTCTAGAAGTGAATATACTTAAGTGAATACTTAAGATGATGCGTCGATGAATAAAACAGTTTTAAGACTCATTGAGGCCTTTAGTACTCATAACTGTATAATAGAGGATTCCTCTTCTGACCTTATAATTAAAGGTAAGTTTTAATATAAGATATGGTGGTATTACTAGTACAGGGACATATAGTATTTTTTAAAAATCCACATTAATATTTAAATATATGTATTAAAACAAATATTTTAAAGTTTTCTAATTAATCAGGAGCACCTTTTAAATTGATTGCAAGTTTTTTTTAAAGAATTCAGTTATCTATAAACCTACTTGGATCCTCGGAAAGACTGAGCAGGTCAGTGATTTTGAAATTCTGAAAGCTTTCAGAAATACGGTGAACAACAAAAATCAAGGTGATTTGGGCAGGATTTTCCCCAGATAGTGGTATAGGCACTTGTCTACGGCAGCATGGATGCACCAGAAATGTACCAGTCAGCCTCTCATTGAATCACCAACATAGCAGCTTGGTACCTCGGTCTGAAGGCAAAAAAAGGAACAGAAAATGTAGTGGGATTTGACGAGAAAGGATACATACTATTCCACGGAATATTTTATTTTTTCTGGAATATTTCCTCCCCCCCCCCCCCGAAATACAAACTATAGATCATAATAAAATATTAATTATCATACACATACATATTCTTTGAGAATGGAGGCATTTGGCCAAGGAATTTCTGGAATTATACCAAGTGTGTATCTTCAATGTATATACTCTAAATTTACCTGCTTTACTAGAAACCTGATGGATAATGGCAATGTTGAAAAGCAAAGAAGGTGGATTATGTCTATGTCTCTGTGAGGTTTGGCTCTGGTCTAGAGTTTATAGGAAACTAATTTGAGATTAGATTCCATAGGGCTAAGCTGGGTCAAAGAAACTGCTGAGATAAACACTTTAAAATCACACATTTTTGTGAGCTAGACAAAATGAAAAACAGTGGGGAAGCAAGCACATATTTTATTAGGTGTAGGGCTCAGGATGTTATTATACTGAGGTTTATTTAACTTTCTGGCATAGTAGGAAAACACTATGCAGAAGGAAGTTCAGGACTACTGATCTGCTTAGACGTTTATTAATGTGACAGGTCTAGTATGTGTCACTAGGAAGCTCATCATTCTAACAGTACCAGACGAAAATTCATACTCATTTTGACAAGTCTTCTTCCTCTCTGCTTTTGTCCTCTTCACTCCCCTTTCCTACTCTACAATAATACTTATAACCAAAGTAAGAGTGTGAACATATTCTAGATTTTTCAAAATATAAAATAACATACTGGAACTTTATGCTGTACAAAAAACAGGCAAGATTTTTTTTTTGCATAGACTTCCATGCTATTTGCTGAATAATCCAACTCTATTAAAAGGTTTTCCTGGAATGAGAAATATGTACACCAAAGCAGAAAGAAATAGGAAACAACTTTTTAAAAGTTTGGTTTTGTACTTTTCTATGGTGCACAGGGTATTTATTCATATGAAATATTGCAGTTCCGTAGCAATTTGTTCTATTTTTAACCTGATACATTTTTGCCCAGGTATTTTGAGCCCTTTACTTATCTTTTGATGCCAATTTTGAGTCTTTTTATTCTTTCTGTGTAAGATAGAGTGAAGGATTTTGTGTGTTATAAAAATGTAATACTGTATACACAACTGAAAGTTATAAAAAACCCAACTAAAAATAGAATAAAATCTTGGAGCCAAATGACAGAACTCATGCAAATTATGCAAAGACAGTTTAACCAAATTTACAAATTAATATGCCAATATTTATGGAGAGGCTTGTTGACCGGTGGCAATTACTTCAGAAAACATCACAGCTCTTTAACAATAAGGATTTCATAATTGAGTACATAGAATTGGGGCTAAATTAATCATCATGGTTTGAATGCCTTGGAAAATATTAAGCATGTGAGTATGCATTATATCTTCTCCTCTGACCTGGAGTTAAACAATAATGCGATGAATCCCACCCTAAAAAAAATATCAAACTAGTTTCACTCAGCTTAGAAATAAAAGATTGTGTGTTTGATGCTGGGGAAGAATTTTTCTCTATCCATTTTGTCAAAAATAAATTTAGCATTTAATTTTTTGACATGCTTTGTATTGATTCATCATGTAAATATTTGACTAGTCAAATTGCCATATGTTCTATGCTCACAAAAATAAAGGGAACACTTAAACAACACAATATAACTCCAAGTAAACCAAACTTCTGTGGAATCAAACTGTCAACTTAGGAAGCAACACTGATTGATAATCAATTTCACATGCTGTTGTGCACATCCAACTTTTTACAGAACAAAGTATTCAATGAGAATATTTCATTCATTCAGATCTAGGATGTGTTCTTTGAGTGTTCTCTTTATTTTTTTGAGCAGTATAAAATTGAATACAGAGTTCTGTCCATCCAATTCTAGGCATCAAAAATGTTGAATTCAGATACTGAAGAGGCAGGAGATTGGCAGTGAGAAGTCAGCTCTTTATTGGTTATAGTGAACAAACATTAGCCTCTGCCTGCTTTTGGCAGGGGTTTAAATAGGGAGCCCTTTTGGGAAGGAGCCAATCAGAATTTCCCTGCACCACTTCCTTGTTGGAATTGTTGAAGCCCTCTGAGATGTATCTGTCTCCTCAGGGTTTTCTTTGCATGGATAAACCTATTTGCTTCACTCCTCCAAAACAAATTCTCTGGCATTATTTTGCTGCACTGTTAGAGATCCGGCCTTTGCTTAAACAATGCAGCACAGTGAAATTGCTGCATTTCATTACAAGAGAAGTTTGTGCCTGCTTGCGTTGCGTAGCCTCACCCATTTCCACAAGGTCTGACTCCCCAGCACATTCTGCAAACCAAGGTGGTAAAGGGGTTTGGTTTTGTACCTGTGCATCCCCACCTCCAGTGATGGGCTACAAAAGTTTTTACTACCACACTTTGGCCGTGGCTTATTTGTATTTGTATTTATTAGATTTGTATGCCTTTGCATTTGATGCTCTGCGGTGGAGCTCCATTTTTGCTACCCAACTGCTTTCCCCCACATCTGGGCAGTAGCCCACCCCTGATTATCTACTACATAAAATGTATGTACATACACGCATGCACAGCTCTTCTAAAATTATACACATTCAACCTCATTTACTGCAATAGGAAAAACATACCCAGAGCCCAGAAAGGAAAAAAACAAAAAAAACCCACAAATTTTTGCTACCGGTAGGTACTGCGTACCTGGTAGGAGCCCATCACTGCCTACCTCCATCTATCCTAAAACAATTTTCTGCTGCCCGCTAGAGGGCAGCCTATGCCCACCTGAGGGCCTTGAGAAATCATAAACCAACCTCTGTTTAAGAGGAATAATTATTTTAGGAAGTCAAAAAGGAACGTTGGGCTTAGAGCTTTCGGCAGTTGAAGAAAATATTACATTTTGATATTTGAATGCAACACATATCTCTCTAACTTCATATTAGTAATATGAAGGCATATGTCCTTGGGCAGGGGGTTGAACCTGATGGCCTTCATGGTCCCTTTCAACTCTAACAATAAATAAATAAATAAAAATAAATAAACAAACAAGTAACAAACAAACAAATAAATATAATTGATCTTATTATCTAAACCCAATGATTGTAGATGGTAGTAGTAGTCTACACTAGTATTATATTAGCAGCAGCAGTAGTAGTAATACTACTACTACTACTACTATTACTACTACAACTACAACAACAACAACTACTACTACTACTACTACTACTACTACTAATAATAATAATAATAATAATAATTTATTAGATTTGTATGCCGCCCCTCTCTGAAGAATAATAGTAGTCAGATGATTACATCCTTGCTGTTAAAAACCAACTAATTTAGGGCCCGTTATAATTTCAGTAGAACCGATTAGCTAAAATATTAAAGAGTAAAATACTATTTTTGTCTTCTTGTGCAATACTTTTTTTTCATTTTCCCATTACCTGTTTTGTGTGTCCATCAATCTGAATGGAATACTTGCTTATTGGTTTATTAAACAGAACATTTTGGTATGTAAATGTTGGGGATCGCATCTGGTGAAGCAATAATTAATGCACAGGAAGGGAGTACGGTAATAAGAAAAGGTTACAAGAACTTATATTTTTATTGTGAAGGAAAAACCCAAATCAGAATATCAATTCTCTAAACCCACAGGCATTATGGGGAGTATCACAGATTTTTTTCATGAAGATTTTTTTCCAGTAAATGAAAATAAATTGTGAATTTTAGGATCGTTTAAAATATTGGATAGTTTATAAGAATACAATTAGTATCAATAAAAATAGGAGAAAAAAAATACACTTGGAGAATGCGGGCATCGATCCCGCTACCTCTCGCATGCTAAGCGAGCGCTCTACCATTTGAGCTAATTCCCCTTCCTTGTTTTGGCTCCTTTTTTTCTTTGACCCTATAGAGCAATTCTTTAACAATTTATGCTTCACGCTGCCTTCTCGATCTATTCCCAAGTTCAGCGAATTGTCGTCCCAAATTTCGTTTCTTCGACTTTTAAAGCAAGCAAAGAAGGGCTGGGACCGCAAGCCTCGCCAGAAAGCGGGATATTGGGGAGGACGCGGGGAGGGAGAAACTACACTTCCCATGACCCTTCCCAAACAGCGCATGCGTCTGGCGATTTCGCCGAGCGCGCCTCCGGGAGGAGAAACTCGAAGCGCCGCGGACAGCGAGCGGGTTGCCTCCGGGTCGGGGCTCTCGCGCTTTGCGTTGGGCGAGGCGGCGGCTGGCGCCGTTCATTGACTCTTCTTCTCCCTTCCTGGCGACCTCGGCGGCGGAGGATGGAAGAGCGGGGAAGAAGAGGA
Source organism: Erythrolamprus reginae (assembly GCF_031021105.1). Classification (NCBI taxonomy): domain Eukaryota; kingdom Metazoa; phylum Chordata; class Lepidosauria; order Squamata; family Dipsadidae; genus Erythrolamprus; species Erythrolamprus reginae. The sequence goes on along the minus strand of NC_091950.1, from coordinate 134,968,074 downwards.
GGAGGGAGAAGGAGACACGGCAGCCGGAGCAGCGCGGACTCCTCTCTCGGTTGGAGGTGAGCTTGAGGAAAAGGGGGAGAGCCGGCGCCGGGTCGGTGCGGCGACGACGACGACGACCCCTCTGGAAAAAGACTGAAGTGGCCGCTTTCTCCGTCGTATGTGTGTGGGGGCTCGGGAGGAAGCTGCCGGAGGAGGGTCGACGACGGGTAGCCCCGCAGCTGCGGTCCCCGCCGGGATGGAGGCGCCTGGGCGCGCGCGCGCGCACATACGCACGCGGATGGGGGGGGGGGGGAGAGCGCGAGCGAGTGAGAGGAGGGGGGGGGAAGCCCAGACGGGATGAACCGTTTCTTGGGTGGCGCGTGTGGAAAAGGGGAGCTGGGGGCCGGGCGGGTTGAGGGAATCAAAGAGGGGTGGGGGTGCTGCTCTGAGGCGCTCGGAAAGAGTTTTCGGAAGGCTCTCGTGTTACGGCGAAAGGGCGTGTGGAGAGCCTGATGTTGGCGGAATTGGGGACCCGCGTCTGTCTAGGAGGGAGAGGGCAGGAGGGGTGTGTGTTGGTGCGGGTGTGTGTGTGCGTTCAGCGTCGGGAGGCATGGAATTCGTTTGCTGTGGGTGGCAGCTGTGTTGGGGAAGGGGTGTGTGTGTGTGTGCGCGCTGTGCCATTGTTATGTGTGCTCTTCGGGGAGCTAACTCCCCTGGAAGTCTTTGTGGGATTCTGGGCAGGTCCCGTTTAAGGTTTGGGGCTGGGAAGACGGGAAAGTGGAGAAAGGGAATAAGTAGGAATGGTAGGTAACCCGGTGGAGATGAATATTCATGCCAAAACTGAGAGGTGGGGGGGGGGGGAGGAGATGGTGACAGAGACAGTCAGAAAGAGAAACAGAAACAGAGAGAGCGAGAAGGAGAAGGTGACAGAGAGAAAGTGGTAGAAGGAGAAGATGACAGAGACAGACAGAAAGAGAAACATAGACTGAGAGAGAGAGAGAAAGAGGGAGGAGACTGATAGACAAAAAGAGAGAGAGAGGGAGAAGGTGACAGAGACAGAAAGAGAAACAGACTGAAAGGGAGGGGGAGAAGGAGACTGTGACAGAGACAGACAGAAAGAGAAATGTAGACTGAGAGAGGAGGGGGAGAAAGAGGGAGAAGGAGACTGATAGACAGAAAGAAACAGAGGCAGAGAAAGAAGGAGAAGGTGACAGACAGACAGAAACAGAGGGAGAGGGAAAGAAAGAGGGAGGAGAAGAGTACAGAGACAGGCAGAAAGAGAAACAGAGAGAGGGAGAAAGAGGGAGAAGGAGACTGATAGAAAGAAACAGAGACTGAGAGGGAGAAAGAGAAAGAGGGAGGAGGTGACAGAGAAGAAAGAGAAACAGACTGAAAGGGGGGAAAGGAGACTGACAGAGACAGACAGAAAGAGAAACAGAGAGTCAGAAAAAGAGGATGTTGAGGAGAGTTGCATTTTTTTGAATCTCTTCACAAAGCTCAACTTAAGAAACTTTTAAAGAGTTACAGTAGTTACATTTATGCAATGTGTTCCCTATGGAATATCTTTAGAAGAGAGAGCTCTTTTTGGAGACTGGAAATTGTGTAGGGGAAATCAATGAGCATCACAAGGTGGGGATGCTATTCTTGAAAGAAGACAAGATCCTGAGAGTAAGAGGGTTTTTCTATTATAAAGGGAAAGGAAAGAAAAGAAAAGAAAAGAAAGAAGAGGGAATTATTTATGTTTCTTCCAGCTACCCAGGAAATAATTGAATAGCAACAACTACAATCCTGACAAAGTTCACAGGGCCGCCTCACAGACATGTACTGTTTGTCATCTTTTTTTCTGACACCATGAATAGCACTAAGTAATCTAAACCTCTTGCAATTAGATGGGTTTGGTCCAGGTGTTGGTTTCCACATTCACACACTGGAAACTGTAAAACAGCTCATTGTCCTCATGCTTTTTAGTTTTTTAGTTCTTCCTCTGACTAATAGTAGGCTTTGAGTTTGGTTGAATTACAAATGATTACTTGGACTTGCTATGTAACTGAACTTGCATGATGCAATTACTTTTCTTTTGTAGGAGCAGCAGTATAGAAAAGATAAGCAAAAACAATTGGGCTATCTATTGTATGTTTTTTCATACAGAGAGCAATTTACACTGTATTCTAAAACAATTTCAATTGTATAGAGCAGGATGGGCTAAATTAATTGACTCAAAGCTAAAAACGTGCAAATATAGGCAAACGTCTGTATACTGTGACTAAGTCATTCTTTTTATTGTGTTTTTGGTTTGACTTAGGTGTTGCCACAACATGAAAATTCAATAAGCAATGATGAATTTCTGATCTAAAAGTTGTGTGAATGAAATACTAAAATACTATACATTAAATAGTATTTTGGGACTGTTGGACATCTTTTCAATGGCTTCTTGGTTTTCTCATCCATTAGCATCAAACTTTTGAGGTACATTGGATTAGAAACCAGATAAGGACCACTGAAATTATGGTTTATTGTTGTAGGGTACAATATCATATCATAACCTTGAAAGTCTGACACAGTTTCTTTCCTTCCTCTTCTTAACCAAAGAAAGTGAAGTCACCTCAGTTTTTTTTCCATGTCCTCCTCTTTCAGATCTAAATCAATGTAACCATCCCTGCGTCCCTTTATCAAATGATCTCCTCTACAATTAAGAAATGTCGATTTAGGTTAAATTCCATTGAAGGTGTAGGATAATTCTTATTAGCTACACTTTACCTACATATTTTTGTGATGATCTTTAGATCAAGGGCCTTTTGCAGAATTTTACACTATATTATAGATGTGCATGGTGTAGTATAACATAATGATCAATGTATTGACTAGGACTTAGGAGTTCTGGTTCCCCAATCATGGCAACTCATTGAATGACTTTGGGCTAGTTATTATAGTCTAATTATTATAATATAACACTTTGTAGAAACGGCTTGAATACCTTTTCTGTATAGTCTATTTCATGCTAAAATTATTACATATACAATAGGATATAAGGAAAAATGATAACTTCATATGGGAACTAATCCTGGAATTATTAAACTAGCTATTTATATTTTATAGAAAGATGTAATTTGTGGCAGTTGAGACTGTAGTGATTCTTAACATCATTAAGTTTGAATTTTTATAAGCAAGAAAACAGACATGATCTAATAACATTCCAACTAGACCACTGGATTTTTATCTTTTTAGTCACTGGAGTTGTATATGTAAAGTATCTAAAGAGTATTGTCTTGATTTTGCTTTGAAGCTTCAATATCAAGCATTTGTGATGGGACATCATTTACTAGGTTACTTTTATAAATAAAGCCGCCCCGAGTCTACGGAGAGGGGCGGCATACAAATTTGATTAATAAATAAATAAATTAGGGCACATAAGTAAAAATTATTATTCACAATAAAGGATTGCAATGCTACGGTAGGAAGCAAAGCATGTTAAATAGAAGCAGTGAAATCCGTATCTGCTACTGAAAACTAGCCATCTCTCAATACCTGAAATAATTTTATTAGTAGGTATTGTATTACTGAATTTATATTATTGGTGAAAGTTTTATTTATTATAACTCCTCCTCACCTTTACTTTTTACTTTTGGCTTTAACTATTTTGCCTAAGGAAGAATTTTTAGAAACTCGGAACTTTGTATTATAAAATACTGGTTGGCCTAAAAGTGGTATTGTTTCTGTGGATTTTAAATAACCTTTGCACAAACTTTTTAATTTTTTTTTAAAAAATAGGAGATTGCACTTAAGAAAACTTTTACACTGACTTGAGTACTGTTTTGAATGAAATTAATGGTGGTGTTGAAATTATAACCCCTTTGCAGTTTTACATGCATGAAACATGATCCCCCCCATCAGATTTGTTTCTTTACATTTCAGAACTTAAACCAACTGTTAAGATATTCCAAAGATGTTATGCAAGTTTCTTTCTCTGTAATTAGATCAAATTAATCTTAGACAAATAGAAAAATAGAAGATTGACGGCAGAAAAAGACCTCATGATCCACCTCGTCTGCACTTATACTATTTCCTGTATTTTATCTTAGGATGGATATATGTTTATCCAAGGCATATTTAAATTCAGTTACTGTGGATTTACCAACCACATCTGCTGCAAGTTTGTTCCAAGCATCTACTACTCTTTCAGTAAAATAATATTTTCTCACATTACTTCTGATCTTCCCCCAATTAACCTCAGATTGTACCCACTCGTTCTTGTGTTCACTTTCCTATTAAAAACACTTCCCTCCTGAATCTTATTTAACCCTTTAACATATTTAAATGTTTCAATTATGTCCTCCCTTTCCCTTCTGTCCTCCAGACTATACAGATTGAGTTCATTAAGTCTTTCCTGACAAGCTTTATGCTTAAAACCTTCCACCATTTTTGTAGCCTGTCTTTGGACCCATTCAATTTTATCAATATCTTTTTGTAGCTGAGGTCTCCAGAACTGAACACAGTATTCTAAATGTGGTTTCACCAGCACTCTATACAGCGGGATCATAATCTCCCTCTTCCTGCTTATTATACCTGTAGCTATGCAGCCAAGTATTCTACTCGCTTTCCCTACCATCTGACCGCACTGTTCACCCATTTTGAGATTGTCAGAAATCACTATCCCTAAATCCTTCTCTTCTGAAGTTTTTGCTAACATAGAACTGCCAATACAATACTCAGATTGAGGATTCCTTTTTCCCAAGTGCATTATTTTACATTTGGAAACATTAAATTGCAGTTTCCATTGCTTTGACCATTTATCTAGTAAAGCTAAATGATTTGCCATATTACAGACACCTCCAGGAATATCAACCCTATTGTACACTTTAGAGTCATCGGCAAATAGGCAAACGTTCCCTACCAAACGTTCCCTATGTCACTCATAAACATATTAAAAAGAATAGGACCCAGAACAAACCCTTTTGGCACACCGCTTGTAACCTGTCTCTGCTCAGAATACTTGCCATTAACAACAACCCTCTGATATTTACGCTTCAGCCAGCTGCAAATCCACTGAACTATCCAGGGATTAATTCCAATCTTCACTAACTTATCTATCAGCTCTTTATGTGGGACCATATCAAAGGCTTTACTGAAGTCCAGATAGGCAATATCCACGACACCACCTTCATCCAACACCTTTGTGACATAGTCAAAAAAACCCAGTGAGATTAGTCTGACATGATTTGCCCTCAGTAAAGCCATGCTGGTTTGAGTGCAATAAGTTATTGGTTTTTAAGTGCTGATTTATTCTCTTTTTGAGTATAGTCTCCATCATTTTAACTATAACTGATGTCAAGCTAACTGGCCTGTAGTTACTAGCTTCTTCTCTACTGCCCTTCTTGTGGATAGGCACAATCCTGGCCATTCTCCAATGATCAAGAACATTTCCTGTTAAAAGGGATTGGTTAAACAAATCAATCAGGGGGTAGCAATGACAGATCTGAGTTCTTTAAGAACTCTGGGGTGGATGCCATCTGGACCCATTGCCTTCGTTCAAGTTCTTCTTAGACATCGGCCTCTGAGATCACTGCAGTTGAATCACTACAGCTGGAAGCAATGCTATATCCATCTTGTTTCTGTTGCATTACTGGGACACACTCTCTTTATACCGTAAATATAAATGATGATTAAACGTTTTGTCACATTTTGGGAAAGCAAATATATATATATTACTATATATATTTACTGTTGCATATCTATTAATTTTAAGATAACTCCTGATAAATACATTTTCCAATGACTTGTGGCCAGCACAAATTGTAAAATCATTTCAAATCTAAAATGATTAAATCTAATTAGATTTAAAGGTGATTATTATATATGATTCTGTCTGCAGTGCATTGCAGTTGTAGGCAGACTCTGGCTAAAGGATTCTACTTCATTTTTTTACTAAAACCTCCAAGTCCTGCACTGAAACAAATGTCAAAAAATAGTTCAGGATGATGGAGAAGAACAACAGAGAGGTTAGCGTAGAAATGTGTGATCAGTAGCTGCATATAGCTTTCTGATTTGCCACTGTTTATCATCCTTCTGTCCCTTTTATTGTATAGTTACTAGATTAGATGAAATAATTTTTCATAGCAACTGAATTCCTAAATAGGTACCTCTGTATGTATTTATTTTGTTTTCTTTATTCCTATTTAACATCTTGTGTTAGAAAAACAAGAGAAAATTGAATATAATGATTGGCAATATTGTATAAGACATTAATATGAAATCCTAAATTAAACACCCAAAAGTGCCTGCTAATTCTGTTTGAGCAACATGAAAATACTTCAAGAGTGAAGCTAGGCTCAAATTCAAATGGAGACTATTTGACTTTTTATGTTCTGATGTTAAACAAATTGCTTAAAGCTCTTTTCAGCAAGTAGGCTGTGTATAAGCTAAACTTTTCGTATAAGCATTAGCTGTAAAAAGAAGTTGTTTTACATCTATTTCTAAAAACAGTTTAGGAATTTATCCAATTTAGCAATGTGAAAATCAACTTTCTAAATTCTAAGGTATAGGATTTACATTGGCTAATGTCTCAAGGGCTAATGTGTTCAGGGAGATAGCTTGAATAAAGTATAGATTAACATATCCCATTAAGCCATAATTTGTTTTATTAATGTTTTAGGGAAAAGAAGCATAGTGTTGTTGCATTAATAATACCAAACTATGCTTACTTTTCACAATATTTGGATTCATACATCATGCTAAATTAAAATATGATGTAATACAGTAGAAGACCCCATTGAATTGATATTTTCTTTAAACCATGTGTCTTTGATTTATTGTGCTGCTAAGAAGATCAGCTTTACATTATTTTATTGTCTGAAATATGTAAGTTTTGATCCAATACAATATGTTTCATTACAATGGGAGGGCAATAATGGTGTGCTTAAGTTTCAGCTGAATTAATAATCATGATATTTTTCTTTGAATTTATCCATAAGAAACAAGAGGCAGTTATGAACTCTTCCTTGCTCCAGTAGTACTATGCTTTCAGTAGTAATTATTAATTATTTGTCACAGTTGATGATTTTGTGAAAAGAAAGATCCTTTTAGACTTTTTAGAACCATTAACATTACACCTTAATTCAAAGTAAATACCTGAATATAGTGAAGTATGTGTATTTGTGTGTGTATGAAATACAGTACTACCCTCTGTTGAACATTTATCCCCTTTAGCACATACAGGCTTTCCTTGTTTCAGAAGTTTCTTGGCTTCAAACCAGGAAAAATGTCTATGAGGCATGTGGTATCCATCGCAAGAGGCCCAACGAATATGTATATGAAAGATGAAATTATTCTCTACATGATAGTTGTATATGGAATACCAAAGCCATGTAAGGATTGATTAGGGGTTCTGTACAGTAAAAATCAGGTCAATTATATTGGGCCCATTTCTAATTATATGATAGTTTATTTACTACTAAATCTGCTGTTATGTAACCTGTGATTTTTGGGGTGGTCTTAGAAACATAGAAACATAGAAGACTGACGGCAGAAAAAGACCTCATGGTCCATCTAGTCTGCCCTTATACTATTTCCTGTATTTTATCTTACAATGGATATATGTTTATCCCAGGCATGTTTAAATTCAGTTACTGTGGATTTACCAACCACGTCTGCTGGAAGTTTATTCCAGGGATCTACTACTCTTTCAGTAAAATAATATTTTCTCATGTTGCCTTTGATCTTTCCCCCAACTAACTTCAGATTGTGTCCCCTTGTTCTTGTGTTCACTTTCCTATTAAAAACACTTCCCACCTGAACCTTATTTAACCCTTTAACATATTTAAATGTTTCGATCATGTCCCCCCTTTCTGTCCTCCAGACTATACAGATTGAGTTCATTAAGTCTTTCCTGATATGTTTTATGCTTAAGACCTTCCACCATTCTTGTAGCCCATCTTTGGACCCGTTCAATTTTGTCAAATTTTGTCTTTTTTTTTTGCTCCCTTTATTACTTTTCCCATTGAAAATTCCTGACTCCCAAACCACCAAATCTACCTTTTTCCTTTTTGTAGTTAATATTTTGAAGCTATTAGAACAATGGTTCCCAAACTTTTTCAGTCCACCGTCTCCTTGGTGCTACAAACTCATCCACACTGCCCCCCCGCCCCCTTCAGCTGGGCATGGCTTGGTGGTCAGGTGACCGGGTGGGGATGACCAACTTGTAAAATTTGATGAAACTCACTTAACAATGCTTCTGCTTAGCAACCAAAATGTTAGGCTCAATTGTGGTCATAAGTCTTTCTTTCTTCCCCCTTCTTTCTTTGTTTTTCTTTCTGTCTGTCTTCCTTCCTACCATCTTTCTTTTTTTCTGTCTACCTTCCTTTCTACCACTTTCCTTCCTTCCTTTTTTCTTTTTCTTCTTCCTTTCCTTCCTTCTCTCCTTTCTTTTTCTTCTTGTCTTCCTTCCTGTCATAGTTGCCTCTTGATTGGTCTCTCTCTCTCTCTCTCTTGACTGAAACACTAGAACTACCGTAGTTAGCAGGACAATAGATGTGATTTTATGTTGGTTGGGCAACTTACACTTAGTAGTAGTGGTGTATTTTAATTTCTTATTGTTTTCAGACTTGTAATTAATTTTTTTTTCTTGGAAATTTGTAGGAATAAAAACAGTACTACTAATAGATATTTTAAAAACATTATTATAAAACAGGATTTGTATTCTATCCTCAAGCTCTTATTTATTGCAGACTGAAGTAATTGGAATCTAATAACTGTGCTTTTGATTGTATAAATCCTTAATTCAAATTTCAGAGGTCATGAATTATGGATTGCCAAACTATGAAGGTATGTATAGAATGGAAAAAGTGATGAACATATAGCATACCCTTCATTTAGTCCTACATACTTGGCTTAGAGTAGTATCGAATCATTTGAGATACTGATATGATCCCTTTAGATTAGTGCTTAAAATATGACCACTTAAAATTGTTGATTCATCCAAAGATTCATTAGATACACTAAATTTCAAATTTTATGTTTCATATTAAAGAAGCTCTAGAAAATAGAACAATCTGATAATTTGAAGTATTGTGGATGTTTTAACTTCTCTTATTAACGATATTAAATATAGTTAATTCCCTGTTTTCGTGTTTAAAAATACATTGCATCCTTTTTGAAATATTGTTTCCCCAAAGAACTCTTTCTGCTGAATCTTTAACATGAAAATGACAGTGTAAAACAATTAAACCAGTAGATCCAACAATATTACCAAGAGCACTTAGGCACTCTTAATTTTTTTAGCATTGAGGATGGAGGCCAAGTCTTCCAGATTAATTTTTTAGAGATTAATTTTGGAGAACTCTGTGCAGGAGGTTGGCTAGAGATCATTTGAAATTGCTAAGAATGCTTATTTCAATGTAAGCATTCTTTGTCAAAATTGTCTGTTGATATACAGTGGTACCTCAAGATACGAACTTAATTGGTTCCAGGGGGAGGTTCGTAAGATGAAAGGTTCGTAAGTCGAAACATTGTTTCCCATAGGAAACAATGTAAAGTCAATTAATCCGTGCAACAACAACAAAAACCCGCAAAAAAACGCTGCTGCCCGGCTGTCACCTTTTAAAACAGCCGGGGGGGCTTCCCAGCAACCTCCCGAACCCGGAAGTTTGGCAAAATTTCAGGGTTCGGGAGGCTGCTGGGAAGCCCCGCAGCCCGGCTGTCACCTTTTAAAACAGCCGGGAGGCTTCCCAGCAGCCTCCTGAACCCCAACGCCAAACTCTCCACGCACTTCGCCCTGAATGCCTCCTGGCTCAAGCCAGCCTTTGGGTTATCGGCTGGGGGTGGGGAGCAGGAGGACCTCCCTAACTCCCTCCTGCCCGAGCTGAAAACCCAAAGGCGGTCTGCTGCTGCCCGCCTGAGCCAAGAGGCATTCAGGGCGTGGAGGAATGAGAAGCTCAAACGCCGGTGGCTTCAGCTTCCCATTCCTCCATGCATTTCACCCTGAATGCCTCCTGGCTGCCTGGCAGAGCGCTCGCAGCCAGCGGGCGGCGGTGGTGGTGGCGGGGGACAAAAGGCAGGCCAGCGCCCGGCTCATGCCTCTCCGGAGCCGCCGACCGAGTGGAGCAGCAGCGCGGGGAAGGAGAGAGAGAGAAGCAGGCGGCGGCGGCGGCGGGGGGACGGGGGACGGGACAAAAGGCAGGCCAGTGCCCGGCTCCTGCCTCTCCGGAGCCGCCGACCAAGCGGAGCGATCTTCTGCTGGCCACGGGCGAAGGGCGGGGAAGCCTCTTGCACCAGTTGCTACAGCCGCTGGCTTCCCCGCCCTTCGCCGGCGGCTGCCCAGAATCGTTACCTCTCCCCCCCTCCCCGCCCGGGGGGCTGGGATGGGAGGGGTGGGAAAAAGAGAAAGAAGGCGGCGCTCCCCGCCCGGCCACGATGGTCTCTTCCTTACGGCTCATGTTGGCTGACGGGGAAGGGGCAGCGAAGTCGGTGCCGAGGCAGCCTAACCCCACCGGTGACCGCCAAAGGGTTGGCGAAGGGAGGGTGCTGCGGCGACCCGGCCAAGCCTATGGACGCGCCTTCCGCCACTCTGTCCAATCGCAAAGCCGAAGGAGGCACGGGAGGCGGTGAATGTCATGTCCTCCGGCCAGTCAAGCGAAGAAAGGTGGGGAATGTTGGGGGGGAGAGTGAAGAAAATTGAAACAGATTACGAAAAGCTCGGTGGTGGATGGCACTCCTTCCAGGAAAACACCTCCGGGGGGGCTGGGCGTTTTCCTGGAAGGAGTGCCATCCACCACTGAGCTTTTCGTAATCTGTTTCAATTTTCTTTACTCTCCCCCCCAACATTCCCCACCTTTCTTTGCTTGACTGGCCGGAGGACATGACATTCACCGCCTCCCGTGCCTCCTTCGGCTTTGCGATTGGGCAGAGCGGTGGGAGGCGCGTCCAATCGCAAATCACTCCTTCCAGGAAAACGCCTCCGGGGGGGGCCTGGGCTGGGCATTTTCCTTGGCGATCTTCCGATCTTCCCTTGGCTTCCCTGGCTGCCTGGCGCTGCGATTTTTCGATCTTCCCTTGGCGATCTTCCGATCTTCCTTGGCCTCCCTGGCCGCTTCCCTGGCCGCCTGGCGCTGCGATCTTCCGATCGCAGCGCCAGGCGGCCAGGGAAGATCGGAAGATCGCCAAGGGAAGATTGGAAGATCGCAGCGCCAGGCGGCCAGGGAAGCCAAGCCGGGAGCAGCGGCGACGCTGCTCCGGTTGCCTGGTCCTCTCCTGCCTCCCACGCTGATGTTCCCCGCTGCGTCAGGCGCCGCCAGCCCCGAGTCGGACGCACCCTCGCCGCCGCGTCCAGCCGCTGCCCGCCCCCTCCTAGCCGGAGCCTGAGCCGGCCCGCTCGGTCGCGCCTCCTCGCCCTCCCACTCGCCCAGGATGCAGACCTGCTGCCTCTCCCCGCGCCCGCCGCCGGCCCGATCCTGCACCTCCTGCTTCCCCCCCCAGCCAAAAATACAAAGGCGGTCTGGCCGCCTCCCCCCCACACACACTTAGCCGTGGTGCACTTAGCTGAGACTTTCAGTGGACAGTTTTTCAAATGCCAATCGCCTTTTCATGAATTTCGCGTCCACTCACCGCGGAGGAGGAGGGGAGGAGGAGGTGGAGAGGCAAGGGGGCGGGGAGGAAAGCGGGCTTGCAATTGGCCAATTTCTTTCTCGCCTTTAGGGAGAGGAACTGTTGCTGCTCTGTCATAGGGCAGCAACAGTTTCTCTCCCTAAAGGCGGCAAAGGAATGGGCCAATTGCAGGCCCGCTTTCCTCCCCGCCCCCTTGCCTCTCCAACTTCTCGCTCAGCAGCCGACCGCGGTGAGTGGACAGGAGATTCGGGAGCTTATTTTATCGACCAGTAAAATCTCGTGAGCTGCGGCGGGCCAGTTAAAAGATCTTGTTGGGCCGCATCCGGCCCGCGGGCCGTAGTTTGGGGACCGCTGCCATAGAAGCTGAAGCAGTGGATTCACCGTCCTGGCCCTCTTCTTCGTCAGGCGCTCCTGCTGCTCGGGGATTCATCGGCGGTGTGCCGGGCACTTTGTCGATGTTCTTGTCCGGCGGCTGCGTGGAGGAGTATGCCTACCAGGTCCGAGTGTCGTGAAAGAGAGAGAGAGAGAACGAGAGAGAGAGAGAGAAACAGAGTGAGAGGGGGAAGGAGGGAGAGAGAGAGAAAGAAAGAGAAATAGGGAGAGAGAAAGAGAGAGAAAAAGAAGAAGGGAGGGAGGGAGAGAAAGGGAGGGAGGAAGAGAGAGAGAAAGAAATAGGGAGAGAAAGAAAGAGAAAGGGAGAAAGGGAGGGAGGAAGAGAGAAAGAGAGGTAGGGGGAGGGAGGGAAGGAGAGAGAAAGAAAGAAAGAGGAAGGAAGAGAGAAAGAGAAAGAAAGGGAGAGAAAAAAGGAGAAAGCGAGGGAGAAGAGAGAGAGGGGGAGGGAGGGAAGGAAGGAGAGAGAAAGAAAGAAAGAGAGGAAGGAAGAGAGAGAGAGAGAGAAAGGGAGGGAGGAAGAGAGAGAGAAAGAAATAGGGAGAGAAAGAAAGAGAAAGGGAGAAAGGGAGGGAGGAAGAGAGAAAGAGAGGTAGGGGGAGGGAGGGAAGGAGAGAGAAAGAAAGAAAGAGGAAGGAAGAGAGAAAGAGAAAGAAAGGGAGAGAAAAAAGGAGAAAGCGAGGGAATAGAGAGAGAGGGAGGGGGAGGGAGGGAAGGAAGGAGAGAGAAAGAAAGAAAGAGAGGAAGGAAGAGAGAGAGAGAGAGAAAGGGAGGAAGAGCGAGAAAAAGAAAAGGATTTTTTTTTTTGCTCCATATACACCAAATTTTTAATCAAGATCCCCCCTCCCCGCATCAATGGTGTCCCTCTTTAGCAATGTTAAAATCTGGTCAGTTTAATATAGAAGGTCTCTATAATTTCAGAGTTATCCTTTAGCTTTTTTCTCTGCTCCAAGATTCTTAACCTAATTGGAAAGTGTTTTGTCAAACCATATTAGCAAATATGTTTGTCTCAGTCTGCGTTGCTTTACATTTGCTTACGCTGAGCTACATGAAGTCTCATTTTGGAGTTTTGTAATATGTAATAAGCAGCTTTTTTAAAGCTCATACAGAATCCTGAAAAAAGAAGTGTGCTTTAATGTATAGCAAAGAGATGCTGGTCTTGCAAAAATGCCTTTTCTTAAGAAATTTAAGTTTCCTTTGCATAGATCATAAATACTCATTTCTTAGATAAGAACTAAGTTAGCCTGATAAGTCCTATTCAGGAGATAAATACCTTTATCTGATAAATGGATTGTATGAAATAGATATTCCATTCATGTGGCTAAAACTTGACTTTTGAACTCTCATTTCATTTGAGTTTTTAAAAAAATCCTACATTTACTATTTGTTTAACTCAAGGTGGTGAACATACCTAATACTCCTCCTTCCTTGCTTATTTTACCCCTATGACAATAATTAAGTGTTGTGCCCCACGATTCTTGACAAATGTATTCTTTTCTTTTATGAACACTGAGAGCATATGAACCAAAGACAAATTTGTTGTGTGTCCAATCACACTTGGCCAATAAATAATTCTATATAGTTCTGTGCATAATCCTCTCCTATTTTCTCAACATCAACAAATCTGTGAGGTGGGTTACGCTGAGAAAGATGGGCCTGAAGTCATTCAGCTGGTTTTCATGGCAAAGATGGGACTAGAACCGGTGTGCTTTATGGGCTCCAATGAAAATGAAATCGGGCTCCAAAGCTCTGTTTTCAGCTATGACAGCCTCCTGCAGTCCTCTGCCAGTGAAAATGAAGTTCGGAGGGTTCCTGCCATCAGTTATTGCCATCAATGCTGATAGCCATTGATTTCCATGATGCATGAGCCCAATTCCACCCGTTTTTTGAAGTCATGCAACCTGGCTTATTTTTTATCAAATGTTATATAACATGAAGCCACCCTGAAATAGATATATTTTAATTAGTTTCTCATTCTGAAATCAAACTTTCTTTTTTTTAAAACTTTTTTTACTCTATCAACTTGATAAAGTTGATAGAGACCTTTGAGGAAATGCATGGTGACATCTGTGCTGAACACATATTAATGCCACTTTGTTTCTGGTCTTGATACAAAGTGTTGTATATTACCTTCCAAGCGCAGATCACCTGAGAAATCCTTGGTGATTCTCTCCCCACTCCACTCATTAAGGTTCTCCAAGGTGATGGGCTAACAATAACCATGAGATTGCCCATGCCAAATTGAAGGTGACCTTTCTGTGTAAATATCCAAGTTACATTTCTTAATTAATTAAGAAGTCAAATATTTTGGTTGGCTTTTAAACAGGTTGAACAAATTTCTACAGTATTACAGTAGGGTTTTAATTATTGAACATTTTTTTAGTATTATTGGTCTGTAAATTGTTTTTGTGCATTTTTTGTTGTAAACTACCAGGAAACATAGGTCATCAGTATTAAAAAAAATACTTATTTTTCTGGTTCAGATCCTTCCTTTATACAGTTTGCTGTTGATAGAATCAATGCGGAATAGCTGTCCAGTCTCTCTTTAGATACCTTCAGCCAGATAGCTTGTTAGATCTTCTGCTGAAAAGTTTATGCTACTACCATAATTATTTAATTAAATGCTATTGAATTCAGATTCAGTTCTGAGTCAACATATAGAAGATTGCACTGTTAATATTAACTATGACAATGTATAACTCCAGAGCACTCCATAACCAGATACGTATCTAGTCTAATTGCGTTATTCTGAAATCTGTTCGTAACTGAATAGATTATATATGATAGATCTTCCGTGTTTTCCCTAAAATAATACATGTCTCCATAATAAAGCCAATCAGGTTTTTCAGTGCATGTCCTGAAATAAGCCCCCGCAAAATGAGACCCTGTTTTATTTTCGGCAAAACATGGTATTACATACAGAATGTGAGATCTGTGCTTTATTAGTGTAAAACTCACATAGGCATACATAACAAAATACAGATGTACATGCTCTATCCTGTTTTTGAATATATTTCTCTCCCATAGGATACACACACACACACACACACACACACACACACACACACACACACAATTTTGAATATATAATGGGTAGTGTATTAATAGAAATTTGCTGCTGAAGTTTGTATGCATACATTTTTGCAGGTGTTCATATGTTTGAAGTTGCCCTTTGTTTTATTTAATAAGCAGTTTTTCCAATCCTCCAATAATTGTGTTCTCATTCGAAACACTAGAGTCTATCAAGAAATGTTCCTTAATATGCATTTTGCTTGACTCTTTGCATTCTGTCTACTAACATCCGTGGTTTTGTGTGTTTCTGAACAGGATGTTGCAACTGAACTAATGCAGCATCAGGTGAAGCTTGAAACTGCCCACAAATAGAACAAGCTTTTGTAGACAAAGCATACCGACTGAGTACAACTGTCAGGGGACTAAGCAGGTATCAAAGTTGCTGTATTGGGGGTGGTAGGAAATTATTTAGGAAGTATCTAAAATGTCCTTCCATATCGATGACTGAAAATCCAAACATTATTCCAGGTTCTCTGCAGCTGAGCCCTGAGCAAAGGTATTAGCTAAACCAGGGGTCTTCAAACTTTTTAAACAGGGGGCTAATTCACGCTCCCTCAAACTGTTGGGGGGCCAGACTGGGTGGGGAAGCGGGACTAAGTGGTCATGTGATTGGATGGGCATGACCAATTTAGCAGTCCATTTTGTCTTTGTCCTTCATAAGCCAAGGAATCTATTTACTTAATAAGACAACCCCCAAAGGGGAAAAAGTGCAAACTTTCTTGCCACTTGGCTAACTTCATTACAGCAGCAGCTTCAGGTTCCTTAAGATAGGTAATTAAAAAACGAATAAAACAAACAGGATTTTTGTTTTATGGATCACTACAGAACTGAAGCAATGACAGGCTGCAAGAAGCTGTCAGTGAAGTTCCTCCCCTCCCTTCTTCTCTATATGGGCCCATGTGGTTCCTTCCCCTTTTGTTCCAGGCAAAGGCTTCACAGCGCTGCAAGCAAAGAGTTAAAAATTAAACTTCAGAAGTGATGGTTGAATTTAGGCTGGGCAGCTTCTGCAAACACCCCACCCCCAGAGCCCAAACCATGCTCTCACACACAGTGTCCTCCCTCCCACCCAGGACTGAGGCAGCTTCTGCAAAGCCCAGGAAGAATTCAAAGCTCTATCCTCGTGTATCAGTCCACCATCACTCCACTAGCCAGTATAACCACTCCACCAGCTCATCCCTGCCCACCCAGCTCACGCCCTTATCTTTGCAAGATGTGGTCAGCAGAAGTGTGTGGGCAGCAATGAGCTAAAATTCACAGAAGTGCAGCTGCATTCCATAAGGTCTTATTGTCTAGAGGAGGGGCAATGAGGGCAGTGGGAAAAGCCAGCCATGCAAAGAGTGGCTGGGAGGGGAGAGGCAGGGCTTAATCCCACCACTGGGTGGCAGGATAGAGTGTAGGCAGGCTGGATGTGTCCTGCAGGCCATAATTTGAGGGTCCCTGAGCTAAGCCATGACTTTGGAGTGCTGCTCATACCAGCATGAATTTTATTAGTCTCTTGAACTTGCTTGTAATGTGATTGCAAAAGTCAGTTATATAGAGTATGAAGAGTGTTAGTCCTAGTTCCTCCACCCAATTTAAAGTTCATTCCCTTGCTCCTACACCAACAAGTTCATCATGTTGATCAGTTGTCTACTTCCAACGTGTCCGCTACCCCCATCATCTTCCTGGAAGATACTGAACAAAGGATGACTTTGAGAATCTAGAAGGAATTTGTTATAGCTACATCTCTACATCCCTCATGTAAAAGTCCCTCCCAATTTCCTACAGTAAGAATACATTCTAAAGTGCAAAGTGTGGCAGGCCAAAGTATCCAAGTCAATGATGGATTCGGCCTGACATATTTAGGATTCTGAGTCAAGAATGGAGAGGTAAAATTAGAAAGAAAATACTTGATCCAGGTCCTGATGGCAATTCTCATACCATCACATTTCCCTGCTGGGAGCTCTCCAGAGAAGAGATGGGTGTGGACCATTCTGGATGGTCCTGTGTGACTTGACCTTTTTACAGACCTGTTTACAAACACTGCTGGCTAGCCATTCCAAATTGGCATCCAGGCAGATTGTATTCCACCACCTTGGTGACACTCTGCCCTCCGAGAGTGCTTGGAATCCTCTTTTGAGTGTTCTAGCAGCCCCACACCCTTGAGTATGGGGTGCAGCCATCCTTCTAAAGAGGTGTGTGTGATGGTGCTGCCAAGTGAACATAGGCAGCACGTTGTAAATAACCCTTTCCTGCCTTCTTCCTTCTTTCTCTCCCCTTCTGGGTTGGAGCTGCAGACAGATCTGTTTGTATTGGCAAAAGTTCACAAGATGAAAATTTGTAAATTGAGTAATGTCTGAAATATGGAAATAAGTAACATCTAGAAGGGCTAGAAAATAGCCCCAATAGAGCTAAGGGCTATAGGGATTATAAAAGGTAGAATGTAGAGATACACATTCATAAATTAAATAAGGTGTAAGTTTTGTAAGTACAGTATTATAGTATTATAGTATATAGAAGATTGACGATAAGAAGCAGGGTAATTACTGTTGTGGTTGGCTCACAGCCAGCTCCTCTGGTAGCAGATTTTGACCCAGAGGGGCTGGGTTCATCGGGGCACCGGAGATCTTTGTGGCTCTTGGACAGCTCAGACAGTGAGGGGGAAGGGGAGATGGAAGCTGAAGGTGCTGGAGAGATAGAGGTGGAGGCCCCTGCAGTTTCTGTGGAACCCCCAGTTTATCTGGGTCAGATGAGGAGGAGGTGATTAATGATCCCATTGTCAACGTCCAGCTGCGAAGGATGATGGGACGACAGGCGCAGCTGTGCAGATGCAGAAGAAGATCTTAAAGCACAGCTGGGAATAATTAGGGGATGCTGCAACAGACTTAAAAGGGGAGGTTTTGTGAGAGGCCCTTCGCAGGAATTATCGTTCATGGTTAACAGAGACAACGAAAGAGAATTCCGGCTCTAAATCAGCATCTTGCATCTTTGGAAAACAACCCAGTTTTTGGACACTTGTGTTTGGAAACACAATAGCTCTTGAACAATAGAGTGAATACTTTTGCTGCAGCTCACTTTGGAGGCATTCTTGACAAATGCCCATTGGATAAAATGGATTCATGTAATGAATATGGTATTCACTTAATGACCACCGCAAAAGTCATAAAATGAGGTGAGATCTCACAGTGACCAGTTTAACAATTGCAACAATTATCATAATTTGGAACTTAATTATAATCATAAGTCGAGGACTGCTATATCTGTTACTATACCAGCTTGAGAAATCCTTAACAATATGTGTGTTTATTTACAAAAATGTATATACCACCCAGCTCATATGTCCCCAGGGATTTTACAAAATTAAAAACAGGCACCACCACATCAAAGACAGTGAACTCCAGCACAATAATTATATGCCACCAAAGCAAGAGCTGTAAAATCGTTATAAATCTTTTTCAATGCTCTAATGTCAACCATCAAGCACCCGATTAAACAATATAGTCTTTACCAACTTTGAAACATCAATTAGAAGAGTGCTGGGCCAATCCTCTAAAGGTGGGTGTTCTTTAGGAAGGGCTATTATAAGGTTTGTCCTCAGGGCCATATCCTTCTGATATGGTACAATCAGTAAGTTTCCACCAGATGTGTTGTGAAATGGAGAATACCTGTTTATTTTTTTCACTTCTTTAGTATTTAAAATGAATGAATTCAGTTGATTGGCTTCAGTATAAGGTTCCCCGTTTCACATGGAAGATAATTTGTTTTATTAGTATGGGATATTATATTAACGTTCTATAAAGATTGGTGGTGTTGCTATTGCTGATAATGATTACATGAAGCAATGTTACTTGTGAACCTGTTTGGCGGGAAACGGGATAGGGTACTGATGTTTGTTTTGTTGTGGTGAGATATAAGAAGGGTGTGGCTGTTACTAGTTATTATTTTATGTGGTTCACTATCCTGGCAATCCTATAGTAAGCTTGGGACTCAGATGTTGAGCACAGAAAATGCTGGAGTTGTACAACAGTTTCGCTCAATACTTAAACATAGAAACATAGAAGTCTGACGGCAGAAAAAGACCCCATGGTCCATCTAGTCTGCCCTTATACTATTTTCTGTATTTTATCTTAGGATGGATATATGTTTATCCCAGGCATGTTTAAATTCAGTTACTGTGGATTTACCTACCACGTCTGCTGGAAGTTTGTTCCAAGGATCTACTACTCTTTCAGTAAAATAATATTTTCTCATGTTGCTTTTGATCTTACCCCCAACTAACTTCAGATTGTGTCCCCTTGTTCTTGTGTTCACTTTCCTATTAAAAACATTTCCCTCCTGGACCTTATTTAACCCTTTAATATATTTAAATGTTTCGATCATGTCCCCCCCCTTTCCTTCTGTCCTCCAGACTATACAGATTGAGTTCATTAAGTCTTTCCTGATACGTTTTATACTTAAGACCTTCCACCATTCTTGTAGTCCGTCTTTGGACCCGTTCAATTTTGTCAATATCTTTTTGTAGGTGAGGTCTCCAGAACTGAACACAGTATTCCAAATGTGGTCTCACCAGCATTCTATATAGCGGGATCATAATCTCCCTCTTCCTGCTTGTTATACCTCTAGCTATGCAGCCAAGCATCCTACTTGCTTTCCCTACCGCCTGACTGCACTGTTCACCCATTTTGAGACTGTCAGAAATCATTACCCCTAAATCCTTTTCTTTTGAAGTATTTGCTAACACAGAACTGCCAATACAATACTCAGATTGAGGATTCCTTTTCCCCAAGTGCATTATTTTGCATTTGGAAACATTAAACTGCAGTTTCCATTGCTTTGACCATTTATCTAGTAAAGCTAAATCATTTACCATATTACAGACGCCTCCAGGAATATCAACCCTATTGCACACTTTGGAGTCATCGGCAAATAGGCAAACGTTCCCTATTTGCCGATGACTCTAAAGTGTGCAATAGGGTTGATATTCCTGGAGGCGTCTGTAATATGGTAAATGATTTAGCTTTACTAGATAAATGGCGTACAACATTGGCAAGCCTGAAAAGTTGGAGAAAGAAGGAAAGTAGCCTATCTAGAGATATTTTCGAGGTGGGTTTGCGTGTGAATAATACTGGAGGGGGAAATGTAAAAGCCTAAATGATATTTTAGTATACATTTTTTTAAAAATAACCTGGAACTGTACTTAATACATTCACTCTTTTTACCTAACTTTTTACCTTGTAAGTCATTTGTACTTTGTCAGTCATTAATTGTTTATAAAATGGATAGGAAATAGGGCTTTTAGGGACCTGTGAATATGGGCTGGCTTCTTTCTCTTTCAGAATATCTGCTTATTTTGCTTACTATTATTGTTCTGTAGGATACTCCTTATAATCAATACTATTCTATTTTTCATGGCTATGCATTTAAGAGTACATTGTTCAAATTAAAACTAATCAGATGGGTAAAAAGCCACTAAGTCTTAATTACTGCAAAAGGAGAAATCGTTTTTCCTAGAATTTGGTATTGTGGTCTTGAACCACAATAATATAATTAGATCATTAATTAAATAACCAATCTCGGCAAGTCAAATATTGAATTTAGTATAATTTCTGACAATCACATATGACAAAAATGAAGTAACTGCTCAAGTTTTATCTGCTACTGAGACAGAATTTAATGTTAGGCTTACACAATTGCTACATTAAGTAAACTAAGGTTGCTTGTTTAACTTTTATACAAGGTGTTAGCTTTGATATCAACCTGATTCTAACACTTACATATTACATAAAACATATTACTACCAAAATATATTTGTCAAAGGAAATTGGGGTGGTGCAATATGTAAATCACTGATTATAAAAATATGTACAGGACTCATTAAGCCAATCCTTTGCTATTATTTATGAATAGTAAATAACACGGTTAATGACACGGTTGTTAAGTGAATCTGGCTTCCCTATTGATTTTGCTTATCTAAATGTTAATAACATGGTTGTGGGGCTGCTACAAAGGTCATAAGAGTGAGCAATAGTGATACGTCACTTTTTTCAGTACTGTTGTAACTTTGAATGGTCACTAAATGAACTATTGTAAATTGAGGACTAACTGTATACCAGGAGTGTCAGACACAAGGCCTGGGGGCTGGAACTGGCATGTAGGATGCTTAGATCTAGCCCATGGGGCTGCCCTGGAAACAGCAATGGATGGCCCACAGTGTTTCCGCCAGCAAAAATGGAGCTTGGGAATGCTGTGTGTGGCCCTTCCAAGCTCCGTTTTCACTGGCAGAGCACTTGGACCACCATAGCCTGCCCCCCCTGACATGAGGGATGTTGAGCTGGCCATACCCTCCCTGGCCACACCTGCCCCACGCCCCCAAGATCAAACATAAACCTGATGCGGCCCTCAATGAAATTGAGTATGGCACCCCTGCAGTATACTGATCATATCTAGCTTTACATTGCCACTCCGGTAAAGTTAGGCATCATCTACATATTGTTCCAGTATGTGAAGGTCATCAGGATTTGGATGGGACAAAAGAAGCAGAAACTGACTCCAAGAAGGAGGAAGTCATTGTTTGTTATCTAGAAACTCAGCTCCAATATTATCTTCTGAGGGGAAGGCATTAACCCTCACAGAGCAGGTTCATTAGAAGATTGGACTCAAGGTTCCTGGAATTAAGGTTTCTGCTGAAAAGAGAAATAGAATCTATAGCCAGCGGAAGGCGAGGTATATTGTTGCTTAATCCTGATCATTGCCCCAATTGTATCTTTTTATGGAATGAAAGAACCTCACTATAATAACTCAAAACTCTTGCTAAGGAATTCTTAGATTATTAAAATGTGTTTTATGTCGTGTTGCCTTCGAAGACCTTTAGTTTTAGTTGTTCCACAATGCTGTCGCCTGTTTACTAGTGAGCATTAATAGCGGTCTATCGTACCTGTGGTCTACTGGCTATCAAAAGGTTTCTAAATACAATTCAAAACGGTTATTTAGACATAGAAAGCTATCTGTGGTTGGAACCCAGTTTTCCATATCCATCTTCTTCATTGATTGATCTGTCTATTACGATCAATGGACAGATTGGTTGCCCTGCATTTTTGTAAGAGGATGAAATGATGTGATAATTTTCTGCAATGGTATTTATCTTTGCAAAATAGTTTTTGTTAGATATTAAACTTTCTCAGAAGCTATGAAAATAGAATTGTTCTGCAGGTCCTTTAAGGGTTGATGGTAGTGAATTTTTGAATAGGAAACATTTATTATTATTCATTCATGGATCATTTCGCTGCTTATATTTTAATACGTAAATTAAAATTGTTATAATTTTCATTATAACAGTTTCTATTTTAATATTTATTGTAAATTGTGTGCCTCTTATGAATGCTGCTGTTACATTTACTTTAATTTTAAGCCTTTATAAGTCTGTTTGGATTTGTAAGCATACGTATTCCACAGATAAATAACCTGTGGATGTCAAAAGCACCAAATGAAATGAGAATTTAATAGAAAAAAGTAAAGTCCTTTATTGGATATTCAATATTTACTGTATTACATTTGTACTGTACTCTTTTTACTCAAGGATATCCTATATACCAGTTTGTTCCTACTCTTTTTTTAGTAATAAAAAAAAGATCTGGATGCTATAGTCAGGAAAGGACAAGGTGTGCAATCCAGTCAGCTGGGGAATTTTCTTTTCCTATCATTCAGTTGACAGTTTTTTGTCCCAATAGTTCCAATCTTCTTTCTCTTCTGTGTCAGAAAGAGAAAAGGCATGAAAACAAAACTTTCTACTGCCTTCTTCTACTGCCTTCTTCTACTACAGAAAATTATATTTTGTTGGATCCAGACTTATTCATGTTTAAGTCCAGACTAAATTACCTCATTTATGTTAGTTTTACTGTGTATAAACCATATCAAGAATTAGATGTTAGAATTGGGCATGTAGTTTGGTCCTTGATAATTCTGTTACCTTATGTAATGTTTAAATTGGTTACAAACGATCATATGTATGTTGCCGACTATGCTACTGAGCCCTTTTCTTCCACACTTAAATTCCTTTCTCACAACCAGATGTAAAACAAACTATTATTTGAATTTATTGAATGTATTATTTATGGGAATAGGGGCAGAAAACTAAACTTTAGAAACTTTATCTTGGATTCTTGATCTGCAAGAAATTTAACAATTAGGATAAATATTTCTGTGAAGAATATCTTTGTATAGAACCTTTCCCAATTTCAAGCTGGTATACCACCCAGCTAGAGCAGAACACTTTATTTTTAATGGCACTAACTAAATACAGCAGGCCTTCTTGGGGAGTTGATCGAGGGCACCTGTTTCCTCTCTCTGCCACTCTAGGTCAGCAACTTGCTGAAAACAGGCAGTTCAAATTCCTTTGAAGAACTATTACTATTCAAATCTTTTGGCAATTGATAGTTGTTGGAAAATGTGCACCCTAATTACACTTGTGCACACTAATTACACTTCCAACACTGGTAGCAGCAGGTAACTGACTGGTCTGACTAGATCTTAAGAAAGTTAAACAGGGTTGGTTCTGATTAGTACCGTACTTGGTTGGGAGCAGGAATGAAATCCTCTGAAATCTGCTATCAGTTCTCTTTGCACATTCATGCGTGCGGCACACATGTGCATCACAGGCACTACCGTGCAGTGCTGAAAGAAGGAGTATTTTGAAGCCATCAGAGTCTACAAAGGTAAGTAGAACAGCAACAGGGGGAATCAGCTGTGCTGCACAATTTAGATTAACTAGAAAGCAGGAAATCCTGCTTTTTAGCTAATCTAGATAGCGTGGCACAGCTGATCGTCGGATATACCTGTTCGCCCAAATCAGTAGCATTTTTTACTACCAGCTCAGGCAAACTGGTCTGAACCAATAGCATTTCATCTCTGGATAGAAGACTACCTGGGAATCTTTGGGCTACAGTAGACTAAGAAGTAGAGAAAAATCCCCAATGGCAGAATGGAAAGCTGTTTATATGTTCTTGCCAAGAATCTGTACATGGATATATTCCTGTATTTGTCAGGATTTAAGCTTCAACTAAGTCTTTATTACTCAGTTAGTTGAACAATTTCATTATGCAGAAGTAAGAGCATCTATTTTTATTTGAAATAAGGGAAATAGAGGATTTTAAAGAAGTAGGAATAGTTCTTAATGAGAATTTTCCCCTTTTCCTTTGAAGATAAAATGCTTTTAAAATTTTCTCATTGTTCATTCTTTACCATGTTTACTACATATATTCACTAGAATCCATAAAATCAGCCTACTTTTTTCAAATCTGTTATTGTTTTTCTCCGTACTGAAGGAGTGGGTCCAGCAGTCACATGGGTTGCTCCTGTCCAATCCGTTGGAACTGAGCCTAGTATTAAAAAAGCCTGCTGGATCCGCCCCTTCCCCAGAATTCGCTCAGTTCGCATATCCTGCGGTTGTATTGTGATAGCTTGTTCAACATTCTAACACCTTCCCTTCGATCTTTCCTTCAAAAGTAGTAAGAATTGTTTATCCTTATTTGTTTACTTGCACTAATAGCGCCAGCCGTTTGTGGCTCGGCTTTTTTCCTTGGGAGAAGTTGCGGTTTCGTTTTCCCCCGGCTGTTTTGCCGTTTACGATCCCCGCTGCCGCTTGTGGATTCCTTTAATCCTTTGGCCTGGAGGTCTTGGTGCAAGTATTGCTTCATTGATTTATTATAGTATTATTGTTAAAGGGCTTAAGAAATACCTCCTGCGGAGTGAGACGCTTCTTTCTAGTCTCCTGGACTTAGTCGATCGCTTCCCCTTTAAGAATTCTATTACGGAGCGATTTTTCGGCGCGAAGGCCTTCGCGCCCCTTTTTAAATTTAGGCCTCTCGTGTTGGCCTTCTGCCAGCCGCGTAGGCCTCAGTCCACCGCTTGGATCCCGGAGTGGGCTTTGGGACGCTCAGGCTTAATTCTCCACCGGCTAAGCCTCCAACCAGAGTGCCTTGGTTACTTTAATTAAAGTTTAGGGAGGCTGGCCACGCTGTATTTGGGGACACGAACTCTGGGTTTGCCCAGATTGCCCTCAAGTCTCAGCAGCTCCGAGGCCTCGGAGCAGGATCCATTCCTCTTGGGAAGTCTTTGAAATTCTTCTCCCTAATTATTCAGTTATTTGGCTCAGCCTTGTCTTCTGTTAATTGTCAGACTATGGCTACTTTTCCCAAGAGAGGCACCACTCAAGGTCCCAGAGAGGCCAGGCCTACAGGCGATGAGATTACCAGTATCCCCCAGGCCTCGACCTCCTCTTCTTCAGGGGCCCGCCCCTCGACCAAAGTCACCAGGGCTGAGAAGAGAAGGGACCTAGCCCTACAAAAAATCATGACAAATCAGCAAAGCGTTTGAAAGTACAGGCCCAAGTACTCAGTAGTCATGACCCCCCAGAGGCTTCTAATCTGCCTTCTTCTGGGGTCACTGTGTTATCTCTGGATGAGCCAAACCTAGACAGACCCCTACCTAACCTATGGGGAGTAGGTCCAGAGGAACCAGATATTATTGAAGATTCCCCCCAGCCAGGATCCTCCCAGGCCTTCAGGGATTCTTCTGCCATTCCTGCTGATATTTCTAGTTTACCTCCTGAATTCCAATCTATTTTTTCTGTGTTATCCAAGGCCATTGATGCTAAACTCTCTACCATCAATGCGCTTCCCTTACCTCCTCCACCTCCTCGTTCCTCCCGCCCCTTGGGTTCTTCCCCAACGGTTAGAGCTCCTATTCAGGATGAATCAGATTCCTCTCAGGACGAATATGAGGATATGGAGGAGGATGAGGATCCCTTTCAAGGCCTTTCAGAGGATGAGGAATTCCCTCTCAATTGTTCAAATCTCTCCTCCTCAAAGCTAGAATTGCTACGGGATTGGCGGCCCAGGAGAAACAGGCCTCCACATCCACTGATCCCCCGGAGGAGAATTTACCTTACTTCACAGAGGAACAGGAGGATAACGAGGTAATTCCTATGCCTAAATTGTTTAAAGATGCCTTACTTAAGCAGTGGGATTTTCCAGCCTCTGGGCTTAATCCCACAACCAAGGACAAAAAGTTGTACAAACTCTCCTCTTCCTATGAGGAGCTCCTATCCTTTCCTAAACCGGATGAACCTGTCAAGATCCTTCACTCGGCGGCTGCTGTGCCAGGCGAAGCAGAGGAAGTCCTCCGCCCAGAGGACAAGCGGATTGAACAGATGCTCAAAAGAGGATTCACCGCAGATTCCTGGGCCATTAAAAGTTCTGCAGCGGTTTCCTTTTTCTCCAGAGCCATGCTTCTGTGGCTTCGCCAACTTCAACAGCATATTCCTCCCGATGACTTGAGAGGTCAACAAGATTTCAACAAAATCTTCGCAGCTGCCCAATATGTAGCAGATGCTACCCTCCAATCTTCCAGATTTGCAGCCAGGTCAGTAGCAGCCTCCACAACGGCCAGAAGACTTCTATGGCTCCGCCCTTGGCAGGCGGGAGTAAGACAGAAGTGGCAGTTAGCCATGGGTCCGCTGAAACGTAACCTCCTCTTCGGAGACCTTCTGGACCCTCTCCTTACAGAGACCACAGACAAGAAAAAGGTCTTGGGACCTACCACCAAGAAGGCCCCTAAACCGCAGCCCTTTCGGCGCACAGGGCGTCAACAGGATCAGGGCTTCGCATTTCAAAGGAGTCCAGGTCAGTATTCCCCTCGGTTTCGATCCCAATCTAGAACCACCAGGGGCAGAGGTTCCCGTTATCAGAGAGGATCCTCTTCTACCAGGACTTCCAAAAGAGCCAGATGGTAAGTTTTCCTCCTTTCCCATAGGCGGTCGCCTAGCCTGGTTCTCTTCCGCCTGGCACCGTTCTTGTAAGGACCCCTGGGTCATTGACACTGTGGAAAGGGGCCTAAGGTTAGAGTTCATTTCACCTCCCCCTAACCGTTTTATTTCTTGTCCTTCTCCCAGTTCCCCTCCATCTCGTATCCGAATGGAGGAGGCTATTTCTCATTTGTTGACTATTAGAGCTATTCAACCGGTCCCCTCTCTCCAGAGAGGTTTAGGCTTCTTTTCCATCCTCTTCATGGTCCCTAAGACCTCTGGAGGCTGGAGAGCCATCTTAGATCTAAAGAAATTGAACCGGTTCATAAAATATAGGAAATTCAAAATGCATTCCTTATCTTCCATTTTAGCAGCTCTACATCGGGGAGACTTTATGGTGTCTCTGGATCTCACGGAGGCCTACCTCCATATCCCCATTGCCAAGGTCCATAGGAAATTTCTGCGCTTTGCCTTTCAAGGCAGGCATTTTCAGTATAGGGCTATGCCATTTGGGCTCTCCTCAGCTCCCAGAGTCTTCTCTAACCTCTTGGGATCCTTGGCGGCTTATATCCGGGCTTCTCCCATTCATATTTTATGTTATTTAGATGACATTTTAATTCATGGAAATTCCAGAACTGGTGTGGCTGCAGACCTCTCTTTTACCATGTCGGTTCTACAGAATCATGGTTTCTCCATAAATCTTAAAAAGAGCCACCTTGATCCATCCACTTCCATTCTGCATCTGGGAACTATCATTAATTCTGAGATATCCCAGGTTTTCCTCTCCACTGAGAGAAAACGCAGCTTTTTGGATCTCATTGCTCGCATCCTGCCCCAGCAATCTGCCTCCCTTGCCACCCTATCTTCCCTTTTGGGTAAAATGGTGTCATGTATTGGTATTGTCCCCTGGGCCCGTCTTCACGCCAGGGAACTACAGTGGCTTCTATTACCATTCCAGAGATCGGGCCACAGCAACTCGAATCGTCGCATCACCATTCCACCGACGGGTCGCAGATCCCTCAAGTGGTGGACTTCTCCAGCCCTAGACAAGGGATCTCCCTTCCGGTGCCCCGACCAGTTTGTAGTCACCACAGATGCCAGCCTCTCGGGCTGGGGAGCCCACGCCCAGGGTCTTTTAGCTCAGGGCACATGGTCACCGGAGGAGGCTTCCAGGCCCATCAATTGGCTGGAATTAAGAGCCGTGTCTCTAGCTCTAAAACAATTCCAATCTCACATCTCCAACCAGCATGTGCTGATTCTCACCGACAATATAGCCACCAAAAGCCATATTTGCAGACAGGGAGGCACAAGATCCAAGGCCCTCATGAGGGAGGCCCTGAAGTTAGGCCTTTGGGCAGAGAAGAATCTCCAGTCGCTTCTAGCCGACCACATCTCGGGGAGCCTCAACGTCCAAGCGGACTGGCTCTCGCGAGCGACCATAGATCCAGGCGAGTGGAATCTCCATCAGTCACTGTTCCACCAAATCTGCCTCAGGTTCGGCCATCCAGTGTTGGATCTATTTGCGACCAAAGCCAATGCCCAGCTCCCTCGCTTCATCTCCAGGTTCCCGTCTCCGGGAGCAGAGGCAATCAATGCTCTCAGGAGTCCTTGGCCTCCAGGTCTATTGTATGCCTTCCCTCCAATTCCAATTCTGCCAGACGTGATCAACAAAATCCTCCTGGAGAAGGCCCGAGTAATTCTGATTGCCCCTCACTGGCCTCGCAGGCCCTGGTTCGCGGACCTCCAACAACTGTCCGTCCAGGACCCCTGGCGACTCCCCGTTTCGGAGGATATGTTGCGACAGGGGGCCTCCTTCCATCCGGACCCAGAGTGGTTCCACCTCACCGCCTGGCTATTTTCCGGAGGGACTTAGACCTGCGAGGGTATGACCCGGACACAGTGGAAATCACCCTGAAGTCTAGAAGAGGGTCTACCAACCGGATCTACGACCATACTTGGTCCAAATTCCATCAGTGGTGCTTGCAGGAGGGCTTATCTCCCCTGTGTCTTCCCATCCACAGGATACTCACCTTCCTCATGAAAGGCTTCCACCAAGGCCTCTCTACCAGCACCATCCGCCGACACCTGGCCGCCATTTCTTCCGTCTTGGCGGGGCCTCGCAGGCAGCCCCTCCGCTCCTTTCCAGAAATCCAAGAATTTCTAAGAGGAGTGGCCAACCTCAGGCCTTCTAAAATCCACAGATATCCTACCTGGGACTTGCCACGGGTTCTCCACTCTCGTACTCAGGCACCTTACGAACCCCTGAACTCTGCGTCCCTCAGGTACCTATCCTTCAAGGTAGCATTCCTGGTGGCGATTACATCCGCCCGACGCATATCTGAGTTGGCAGCCCTTTCTATCAGACAGGACCTTTGTCAGTTTCACCAGGACAAGGTGGTTCTGCGACTGGACCCCACCTTTCTCCCAAAGGTTAGTTCCATGTTCCACAGATCTCAGGATATCATATTACCTTCCTTCTGCCTCCAACGAGAGCATCCCCTGGCAACTAGATGGCACACTCTGGATCTAACTAGAGCGCTAAAGGTTTATATCCAACGCACAAGATCCATCCGGAGGTCTGAAGCACTCTTCATAGCCTACCATCCCAGATCCTTGGGATCCAGAGTGTCTTCTACAGTAATAGGTCGTTGGATCAGAGGGACCATCTCTAAGGCCTACGAGACAGCTTCCCTATCCATTCCAAGGAATATTACAGCGCATTCCACCAGAAGTGCTGCCACATCTGCCGCTTGGGCGACTCAGGCTCCGTTGGAAGAAGTCTGCAAAGCAGCCACTTCGGCCTCGCCAAATTCCTTCATAAGGCACTACAAAATCGATTCGTACGCATCAGCGGACGCTGCCTTCGGCAGAAGAGTACTCCAATCCGTTATCTCTCACGATAGCAATGTACTCCCACCCTAGGGACCTATCTCTTGGGTATGTCCCATGTGACTGCTGGACCCACTCCTTCAGTACGGAGAATAGGCGTTGATTGCTTACCTGAACGCCTCTTCTCGTACGGTGAGTGGGTACAGCAGTCACTTCCCTCCCTTTGTGTGGTCTTCTTTACCTTCTATTCTATTTTCTTATAACACATGAGAGTTGAACATTAAAGAGCTTCACTACTGAGCCTAGTCTACGGATTCGCGAATTCTGGGGAAGGGGCGGATCCAGCAGGCTTTTTTAATACTAGGCTCAGTTCCAACGGATTGGACAGGAGCAACCCATGTGACTGCTGTACCCACTCACCGTACGAGAAGAGGCGTTCAGGTAAGCAATCAACGCCTATTTTGTCAAAGGTACACAGTAGTTTTTTTAATTCATCTGTTAAATCATTTCTTTATTCTTTCCACATTCCAAATTGCAGTCTTTCATATATATGGCTATCTCTAGATGAACCGTAAGTATTTATCTCTACTGTCCATCAGAGCTTCCCATGTAGCACTAAAACCATCTTCGTTTGAGAAATAATAGACTTCTCAGAATCTGGGAAAGAAGATTATGATTGGCAAAATATAACAAGTCAATATGCTTCTTCTGCATCAAGGAAACAACACCAACCTCCTCAAATGTCTGTGGAGATTCTCAGTCAACCAGGTCATGGTTGTCCCAAAGGTGCTTTTTCAAGAGCCAACTGGACTTTCTTATTTTTCTTTGAAGATGTTTTGCTTCTCATCCAAGCAACTTCTTCAGCTCTGACTAGATGGTAGGGAAATGAAAGGCCTGGATTAGGGTTAGGGGATTAGGATTCCAATCCTTCCATCCCCCACTATCTAGTCAGAGCTGAAGAAGCTTCGTGGATGAGAAACAAAACATCTTCAAAGAAAAAAACAAGAAAGTCTAGTTGCTTCTTGAAAAAAAGCACATTTGGGGCCAATAAGGTTACTCTGTAATCCACTTAGACAGGGCTGTAAAGCACTATGAAGTGGTATATAAATCTGCATGCTATTGCTAATTTGCAAGGTTAAAACAGATGTAGAGACAGTATATACACCCTTAATGTACTCTTTTCAATTTCTGAACCACTCTATTTTTAAAAATTTAATTTGCATGGTTAAATTCTTGTTCATTGTAAAGATTCTGGTGCAGCCATTAGCTTTTATACATTTCTTATAATGCAATATCTTATTACCTTTAATATGCAAATAAGACCAATTACAGGAATTATCAAAACTGATCACCAGTTACCAGAAGCATTTGATAACTTAGTGCAGCTGAAAATGGTGCAACTATTTACTCAGTTGAAAGGGTTCAATTAATTTTTCTGTACTGCGCTGACATATTGCATGTTAGATAACTTTTTGTGAAATAAATGAATCTAGCCCCAAACTTTGATTTTTCTTTACTGTTTGTCCATGTGAAGTTCTGAGAACATTCAGTAGGAAAGATATGGATTTTTTTGGGGGGGGGGGGGAGGAATAACAGAAAATCTGGAGCAAGGCGAATATATTTTTCCCCACAAAGTTATGGTCTGCAGTATGATATTGATGTATACTGTCAGAAAAGGCATGTTGTTGGTACTGTCTGCTAGGGAATTGCATTTGGTGGGTCTTCTTTTTTGTGGTGTTTGGCTTATGGAACATTCTCTCCCGGTCTCCTTGAAGCCAGGTGAAGTCCATCCTGTTATTATTTAAGGAGTCCTAGTGATGTAGTAGTTAAAGTGCAGTCAAACTCTATCCACAGCCTGGACTTTGAGTCTGATGGGCTCAAGGTTGACTCAGCCTTCTTTCCTTCTGAGGTTGGTAAAATGAGGACCCAGATTGTTGGGGATAATATGCTGATGTAAACCACCTCAAAGAATGCTGTAAAGTGCTATTGGGGGCGGGGTGGTTATTTAAGGCTAAATCATATCACTATTGCTATTTTGGGAGTCCCCCAAGACCTGGTTATAATCACCAAGCCTGGGATCCCAGGGAAGCAAAGACTTTCTTAGATGGCTCCACTGTGGTTGATACATTAACTCTCCTGTTAGATTTGCATATTTTAATGATATTTTAATTTTTAATCATCCCTTTTATATTTCTATAATGGTTGCTATTGTATATTTTATTCAATTATATGCCAGCCAGAGTTGCTTTCTGTGAGATGGGAAGGTGATTAATAAATAAACCTAAAGCATCAAAGGCCTTGCTGTAGTCACTAAAAGCAAACTCCCTTTTTAAATTACTTTCTTCTCTACATTATCCATTTGATGGTACAATCTAATCTGCATTTCTGTCTCTATATGTTTGACTTTCGTTTTTCTCAAGAATTAGTGCAGTGATTCAGCAATCAGCACCTTCTCTGGCATATCCTTTCTTTGATCTAGATCCAGAATTCCGTCACTAATAATCTCTTGGCCATAAAGTTTTGTTCCATGTTTGTTGATAAATTTCTAGTAGCACTTTAACTGCATCTTCTCCTGCAATCCAGTCATGTTTCTCTTATGCCTCATGCTTTCCTCTATTTGGCAGCTGCCTTATTACTTTTTGCAAAGTGATTCTGCATAGTCTTTTCATCAGGTTTCACTATATTTGCCTGCATTAGATCCATGAATATCCAAAAAACCTTAATTGTATACTTGTCTGTGGTTTCTTTGATCTTCTGGAAAATATTTCATTTTTCTTTTTGTTTTCTACATTTTTACTAAGAAACTTTTCCTTGACCCTCCTTAATTGAGGATGAAGTTTGCATTCACTTGTTATATTAAATCCTTCTTGTTGCTCTTCATCCTCTGTCTTACCTACCATAATAGAAAAACACTTGGGTTTTTCCCTGTTTGAATTTTTCAGAATTTGAGGTATCGGTGAGGGCTGCATAGTGACTCAAGTCTTTTGTTTGTTTGTTTGTTTGTTTGTTTATTATTTGGATTTGTATGCCGCCCCTCTCCGAAGACTCGTTTGTTTGTATGCCACCTTTATTAACTTACAAATAACTCAAGTTGCCCCAAATATCCAACATACTTACCTCTTCCTACTTTCTCCACACCAACCCCTGTGAGGTGAGTAGGGCTGAGAGGGAGTGGCTGGCCCAAGATTGCCCATCTAGCTGTCATGGCTAAAGTAGAATCTGAACTCACAGCCTCTTGCTTTCTAGCCTGGTACCTTAACTAATAGGGCCAAATTGGCTGTCTGAAACTCTCTTTTATTAAAGCTTCATATGTTAAACCTATTCCTTACATTGATCTTATGTTTTGACCATGTATTTCAGATCAAATCTGATTGGCATATTCATTCTCTTATGAATTAAATTCACAAACCATGATGTTTTGTAGTCAATGTCCACAGACTGATTTTGGATCAATCCTTATCTCTCTTGGTGAGAACTTTCCTCATACTTCTATTCTAGAAATGAATTTGCAATATTATTTTGGAGTTTGCCCTTTGCTAAGAGTTTTAAGTTTGGTTACCATATTGCTAAGAGCGAGTATTGTTGAGACCATCAGCTCAGCCAAAAAAAGAGGATCCGCCTCCACTCCTGGCAAGCAGACATTAATTCATTTCCCTGTTTTCAGTCACATTTGGTACTAAGCAGAGATGGCATTGAAGTGTGGTGCCAGCCAAGCTACTTTGTGTGGAAAATGAAGAAAAAACAGCAGCAAAACCATTAGTGTTATCATAATGAATAAACTTTAGTATTAGCATATAATCTCCCTGGTCTTTTTTAACTTATTGTCAGCATGCTAGAGAATTTCTTTCAGATTTTTCTGTTATTTTTGGACTTTATTTTTTTAAAAAATAATATTTTCAAAAATGAAGTTGAAGTGTTGCTACTACTGTTGCTGATATTTAGTGCAAGACAAGTTTTGCTGCCCACACCTTCCAATCCGAAAAAGCTCATGGTAGGAGTTGCCTCATATTTTCCCTTGGAATTTACATTGTTGCAGCATTGTAAATCTGCCTTTATATTCCAATAGAAGTTTGAGAAGTGAGATAGCACACTAAAAATAAGGGTGTCACTTCTTTTTATTCCGCTGATTATAGCCCAATTCCTATCTCTCTTTCAAGTTTCAGAGACTAACATGACAAATTATCATTGGAACCAGCTGCTGGCTTATTTAGCTAATACTGTTGGACCAACTGCAGTTTTTTTAACAATCAGCTAAGGGAGTGGTTGGATCAGGGTAGGAATCTGAATGTTTCCACAACATATGAAATTTTGCCAAAGAACTCAGTTGGTATTCTCCACTAGATTGGGAAAACATTTGTGGAATCTTTACAGGCAACTACAGTGCATGTAAAGAAATAACTAGAAAGATTTCCTACTGTAAGTAGACCTTGTGGGGAAAGAATACTTATTTTAACCTCTATATTGTATCCATTTGTGATTGTCATTGTATGACAACCTGTAAATATTTAGGTTAGCTTTTGGAATGTACAACTTTAGGAAAGTAGAATTTATCTCTGCTTACCTCACATACTCCCAATCAACAGGCTTAGCTATGATTGTGTCCGTGTACATCTGTTGGTTTTGGCCTGAGCGGGTTACAGCCAGTGAGAAAGGTTTAAGAAGAATTAGTAATACCTGTGAGAAGGCACAGAATGAAGCCATAAGCAAGTGACGTTTTCATCTGCCAGGTTTCTTCCTGTGAAATGGAGCCAGATTTCTGAGTTCATGTAAATTGTTCAACTTGTAAAAGAGTTCTAAGAGTTGTGCGCATGTTCTTTTGAAACAAGGTCTGCTAATCTAGTTCCAAGCCAACATTTTTCCTTCATTGCAGCCAGGAAAATGAAATCTTTAAACTGAGGCATGTTCTCCATAGTTATTGGCATGACAACTGGAATGTTTAAGTATTTAACTTCATTTTTTTGTGCTGAGCAGGCCAAAATTCACTTCAGTCAAACTCTGAATAGAAGAAGTGAAAGTATTTCTACTGTGTATGGAATAATATATCACTATAAATATATTTGGGTTTGGGAAAAGATAATTTGTTATATACAGTACTTTTCTTTTTAAAAATGTATATTCTAGCACAGACTCTGTTTCAAAACCATTTCAGCCAGGATTTCACCTTTGCTTCTGAATTGTTTTGGTTGCTCTGGGGAATGATTTGTTGTAGGAGCAAGCACGAAAGCAAGAATATTCATTCTTCTGCATCCCCATGAGGCTTTAATACCATAGTACAATAATAGATGTTTCTAGATGTTTCCCGCTATCTTTAGGAAGAAAACGGAAAATAATGGCAGTTAGGAAACAAGTTTGAAGTTTGAAAGTGAGTTTAGAAAAGAGTTGAATATTAAGAGACTTGTTACAAGAATAAAAAGGTTAATAATATAATAATGGTTCCACTGGTCACAAGAACTGATATTGCCTAATTTTTGCCCCAAACCAGTCCACCTATTGGAGAGCCCTATATATCTATGTTAAATGGACTTCCACCCTAAGAAAAATAGAAGCCCTGTTTGTTTTGTTTCAGCCTGCCACAAAGGGTTCACCCCTTCGACCGTGGGTCAATGACTTAAATCTTGTATAGCTAAGGCCTATGTACTGCAGGCTCTTCCACTACCTAAACGAATTACAGCTCACTCCACCTGGAGTGCAGCTACAGCAGCGCCATGGACAACACAGACCTTTATAGAGGAAGTCTGTCCCCATCCCTTTTCATCTACTGCTTTAAATTGGACAGCTTCACCTCGGTAAAGGCGGCTTTCAGCAGGAGGGTCCTTCAGAGTGTACTCATGGAGCAGGGGACCTCAGACCAGACTGCAGCCTGCCCATAAGGACAAGCCAGCTTTGGTATGTCCCATTCCTGGATGCTATCTCCTCCACTATGGAGAAGGGGCATTGGTCTTACCTGATACGCTCCTTCCTGTTGGGTGGAGAGAGCATCCAGCCCCACCCTGATGACCATCTGGTCTGTAGGAAGAAGAACTTCGGACATAGCCCGTGTCCTAAACAGCTCTAGCAGACTCAATCCAATCAGCTAAGTAGACAAAGCCAACCCATTCCTGGATACTGTCTCCACCCAACGAGACTCAGGTAAGACCAATGTCCCTTCTGCTTAAGGCAGGACTACAACTCAAGCTCCAGTTTCCAGCCTGATGTCTTAACCACTACACCAATGTAGCTCTCTAATTTACAGTCATAGGATAATGAATCAAATCCAAATCTTATGCAATGGAATGAGATGTGATGATTTTTTAAAATTTGAAAATTCATTTTCCTGATCTCTAGATAAAATGTTCAGCTTTAAAATCTTTAAGATGGATTGTAGGTAAAATAGACAAGCTATTTTCATTTGAAAATATATCTGCTAATAGGCAAGTGTTTCTAAGAAGCAACATTTGTTTTGATTTTAAAGGTTGTGAAAAAGAACTAATAAGTATATTACCACCTATTACATACAGTACTGAATAGAGAAAAGGGACAGACAAATACAAGACTCTCAAAATCTTCTGATATGCCCTTTAACGATATAGTATACACTGCTCAAAAAAATAAAGGGAACACTTAAATAACACAATATAACTCCAAGTAAATCAAACTTCTGTGAAATCAAACTGTCCACTTAGGAAGCAACACTGATTGACAATTTCAAATGGAATAGACAACAGATGGAAATTATTGGCAATTATCAAGACAGGCTCAATAAAGGAGTGGTTCTGCAGGTGGGGACCACAGACCACATTTCAGGACCAGTGCTTTCTGGCTGATGTTTTGGTCACTTTTGAATGTTAGTTGTGCTTTCAAACTCGTGGTGGCATGAGACAGACTCTACAACCCACACAAGTGGCTCAGGTAGCGCAGCTAATCCAGGATAGCACATCAATGCGAGCTGTGGCAAGAAGGTTTGCTGTGTCTGTCAGCGTAGTGTCCAGAGGCTGGAGGCACTACCAGGAGACAGGCCAGTACACCAGGAGATGTGGAGGGGGCCGTAGGAAGGCAACAACCCAGCAGCAGGACCACTACCTCTATCTTTGTGCAAGGAGTAACAGGAGGAGCACTGCCAGAGCCCTGCAAAATGACCTCCAGCAGGCCACAAATGTGCATGTGTCTGCACAAACAGTTAGAAACCGACTCCATGAGGATGGTATGAGGACCCAATGTCCACAGATGGGGTTTGTGCTCACAGCCCAACACCAGGCAGGACGCTTGGCATTTGCCACAGAACACCAGGATTGGCAAATTCGCCACTGACACCCTGTGCTCTTCACAGATGAAAGCAGGTTCACACTGAGCACACGTGACAGACGTGACACAGTGTGGAGACGCCGTGGAGAGTGAGCCTGCAACATCCTTCAGCATGACTGGTTTGGCAGTTTAAACATTGGTATTAACATTATTTTAAATATATCATATAGAAAAAGAAAAAGGATTATTTGTCTAATTCTAATACAAGACCCTGATTGTATAGTGCACAGATCGTAATTGGGGCAGGATTTGTCAGTGTATGTAATTTTTTATTGATTATTCAATACTGACATCATCACATAATTTGATAGTCATAAGAAAAAAATACCAGTAAGGGATATAACTTTGTAAATATAAATGGTTAAATGATATTTTTCATTGGGTTCTGGTAGCACAGACAAACTCCTTTTTTTACATCCTTTTATCTGTGGACCATTAGAATGGCTGCCTGATTTTCAGAATGTGAATGTGTGTAATTACTTGCAAGAAATGTCATCTGTCTAGTTTTATAAAAGCAGTGGAAAAGACAGCTGGGCATGTGCATACAAATAAACACACACACACACATGATTCTCCGTACTGAAGGAGCGGGTCCAGCAGTCACATGGGTTGCTCATGTCCAATCCGGTGGAACTGAGCCTAGTATTAAAAAAGCTTGCCGGATCCGCCCCTTCCCCAGAATTCGCTCAGTTCGCATATCCTGCGGTTGTATTGTGAATGCTCGTTCAACATTCTAACACCTTCCCTTCGACCTTTCCTTCAAAAAAGTAGTAAGATTTATTGTCTTTATTCAATTACTTGCACTATTTGCGCCAGCCGTTTTTAAAAGAAAAAAAAATAAAATAAAATAAAAAGCGGCTAGGCTTTTTTACTTGGGAGAAGTTGCGGTTTCGTTTTCCCCCGGCGGTTTTGCCGGTTACGATTCCTGCGGCCGCTTGTGGATTCTTCTAATCCCTTGGCCTGGAGGTCCTGGTGCAAGTATTTATTATTGGATTATTGCTTAATTATTGTATAAAAATATATTTAAGGGCTTATAAAATACCTCCTGCGGAGTGGGACGCCTTTAGTCTCCTGGACTTAGTCGATCGCTTTTCCCCTTAAGAAATTCTACGAAGCGATTTTTTGGCGCGAAGGCCTTCGCGCCCTTTCTTAAAATATCTAGGCCTCTCGTGTTGGCCTTCTGCCAGCCGCGTAGGCCTCAGTCCACCGCGTGGATCCGGGAGCGGGCCTTGGGGGTCCCAGGCTAAATTCTCCACCGGCCTAGCCTCCAACCAGAGTGCCTTGGTTTTACTTAATTGCAAAGTTTAGGGAGGCTGGCCCCGCTGGATTTGGGGGCACGAACTCTGGGTTTGCCCAGATTGTCCTCACGTTTCAGCAGCTTCGAGGCCTCGAAGCAGGATCCATTCCTCTTGGGAAGTCCTTGAAATCTTCTCCTTATAATTTAATTATTGGCTCAGCCTTGTCTTCTGTTAATTGTCAGACTATGGCTACCTTTCCCAAGAGAGGCACAACTAAAGGTCCCAGAGAGGCCAGGCCTACAGGCGATGAGATTACTAGTATCCCCCAGGCCTCTTCCTCCTCTTCTCCAGGGGCCCGCCCCTCGACCAAGGTCACCAGGGCCGAGAAGAGAAGGGACCTAGCCCTACAAAAGATTCATGATAAATCAGCAAAACGTTTGAAAGTGCAGGCCCAAGTAATCAGTAGTCAAGACCCACCAGAGGCCTCTAGCCTGCCTCCTTCTGGGGTCCCTGTGTTATCTCTGGATGAGCCAAACCTAGACAGACCCCAACCTAACCTATGGGGCATAGGTCCAGAGGAACCAGATATTATGGAAGATTCCCCCCAGCCAGGATCCTCCCAGGCCTTTAGGGATTCTTCTGCCATTTCTGCTGATATTTCCAGTTTACCTCCTGAGTTCCAATCTATTTTTGCTGTGTTGTCCAAAGCCATTGATGCCAAACTCTCCTCCATCAATGAGCTTCCTTTACCTCTTCCTCCTTCTCGTTCCTCCCGCCCCTTGGGTTCTTCCCCAGCGGTCAGAGCTCCTATTCAGGATGACTCAGAGTCCTCCCAAGATGAATATGAGGATGTAGAGGAGGATGAAGACCCTTTCCAGGGCTTATCTGAGGACGAGGAATCCCAAATAAAGGTCCCTCCTCCCATTACTATTTTCCCTTCTCAACTATTCAAATCTCTCCTCCTCAAAGCTAGAATTTCTACGGGATTAGCGGCCCAGGAGAAACAAGCCTCCACTTCCACTGATCCCCCGGAGGAGAATTTACCT
Organism: Erythrolamprus reginae; assembly: GCF_031021105.1. Lineage (NCBI taxonomy): Eukaryota > Metazoa > Chordata > Lepidosauria > Squamata > Dipsadidae > Erythrolamprus > Erythrolamprus reginae. The sequence goes on along the minus strand of NC_091950.1, from coordinate 134,928,865 downwards.
TACTTCACAGAGGAACAGGAGGATAACGAGGTAATCCCTATGCCTAAATTATTTAAAGATGCCTTACTTAAACAGTGGGATTTTCCAGCCTCTGGCCTTAATCCCTCTACCAAGGACAGAAAGTTGTATAAACTCTCCTCTTCCTATGAAGAGCTTCTATCTTTTCCCAAACCAGATGAACCTGTCAAAATTCTTCACTCGGCAGCGGCTGTGCCAGGCGAGGCGGAGGAAGTCCTCCGTCCAGAGGACAAGCGCATCGAGCAAATGCTCAAAAGAGGTTTCTCCGCTGATTCCTGGGCCATTAAAAGTTCTGCAGCAGCCTCCTTTTTCTCCAGAGCCATGCTGCTGTGGCTTCGCCAACTTCAACAGCACATTCCTCCAGATGACTTGAGAGGTCAACAAGACTTCAACAAGGTCTTTGCAGCTGCCCAGTACGTGGCTGATGCCACCTTACAATCTACTAGATTTTCTGCTAAGTCTATTGCAGCCTCTACAACGGCAAGAAGACTCCTATGGATTCGCCCTTGGCAAGCGGGAGTTCGCCAAAAGTGGCAGTTATCCCAGGGCCCCTTAAAGCGCGACCTTCTCTTCGGTGATCTTCTGGATCCTCTCCTCACGGAGACCACAGACAAGAAGAAGGTTTTGGGCCCAACCACAAAAAAGGTTACTAAAACGCAGTCCTTTCGTCGCCCAGGGCGCCAGCAAGATCAAGCGGCTTCCTATCAGAGATCTCCAGGTCAGTATTCCCCCCGCTTTCGTTCCCAAGGTAGGAACTCCAGGGGTAGGGGTTTTCGTTTCCAAAGGGGAGCTGCCTCTAACAGGGCTTCAAAAAAACCTAGATGGTAACCTTTCCTCCATTCCCATAGGGGGTCGCCTAGCTCATTTCGCTGCAAATTGGCGTCTCACCTCCAAGGACCCTTGGGTCATTGACACTGTTCAATCAGGCCTTCTTTTAGAATTTATTTCTCCTCCCCCTAAACGTTTTATTTCCTGCCCTTCGCCCAGGTCATCCTCAGATTGTAACCGTATGGAGGAGGCCATTTCTCATCTATTGTCCATTAGAGCCATTCAGCCGGTCCCTTCCGGTCAGAAGGGCCTAGGTTTTTACTCCATCCTATTTATGGTTCCAAAGTCCTCCGGAGGTTGGAGAGCCATTTTGGATTTAAAGAAACTAAACCTATTCATCAAATATAGGAAGTTTAAAATGCACTCCTTGTCTTCTATTTTGGCCGCCATTCACTCGGGAGATTTCATGGTCTCCTTAGACCTCACTGAGGCCTACCTTCACATTCCTATAGCCAAATGCCACAGAAAATTTTTACGTTTTTCCTTTCAAGGCAGGCATTTCCAGTATAGGGCGATGCCATTTGGCCTTTCCTCGGCCCCTCGGGTCTTCACAAAGCTCTTGGGGTCCCTGGCGGCCTATATCCGGGCGTCTCCCATCCACATTTTATGTTATCTTGATGATATTTTAATTCATGGGAACTCCCTAGAGAGAGTGAAATCAGACCTTTCTGTCACCATGTCAGTCCTTCAGGACCATGGGTTTTCCATCAACTTTGAAAAAAGTCACCTCCAACCTTCCACTTCCATTCCTCACCTGGGAGCCATTATTGATTCAAAATCTTCCCAGGTTTTTCTCTCTCCCGAGAGAAAACTCAGTATAGTGGAGTTAATTTCTAACATTTTATCTAATCCTTCAGTATCCATAGTTACTCTATCTTCTCTTTTGGGGAAGATGGTGTCATGCATAGGCATCATTCCCTGGGCTCGCCTTCATGCTAGGGAACTCCAGTGGCTTCTGTTGCCTTTTCAGAGATCGGGGCACAGCAACTCAAATCGACGCATTGTCATCCCACTGAGTGTTCACAGATCCTTCAAGTGGTGGAAGTCTCCGGCCATGGACAGAGGATCCCCGTTCAGGTGCCCGGATCAATTTGTCATCACCACAGATGCCAGTCTATCGGGATGGGGCGCCCACGCCCAGGGGATGATAGCCCAGGGCACGTGGTCCCCGGAGGAAGCTTCCAGGCCAATAAATTGGCTAGAGTTAAGAGCCGTCTCCCTGGCTCTGAAGCATTTCTCTCCTCGCATCCCCAACCGGCACGTTCTCATTCTCACCGACAACATTGCCACAAAAAGCCATATCTGCAGGCAAGGGGGCACGAGATCCAAGGCTCTCATGAGGGAGGCCCTCAAGCTGGGCCTTTGGGCGGAAAAACATCTCCAGTCGCTCCTAGCCGATCACATCTCGGGGAGTCTCAACATCCAGGCGGATTGGCTATCCCGAGCAACGATAGACCCAGGAGAGTGGAACCTCCATCAAGACCTGTTCCATCAAATCACCCTCAGATTCGGCCTACCAGTCCTGGATCTCTTCGCGACCAATGCGAACGCCCAACTCCCTCGCTTCTATTCCAGATTTCCATCCCCGGGAGCGGAAGCGATCAATGCCCTCCGGAGTCCATGGCCTCCAGGCCTACTCTATGCATTTCCTCCGATTCCAATCCTCCCGGACGTGATTCACAAGGTCCTCACCGAGAGGGCCCGAGTAATCTTAATCGCCCCTCATTGGCCCCGCCGGCCCTGGTTCGCAGATCTCCAACAGCTGTCCGTCCAGGACCCTTGGCGACTCCCCGTTTCGGGGGATATGCTGCGGCAGGGGGCCTCTTTCCATCCAGACCCGGAGTGGTTCCACCTCACCGCCTGGCTGTTATCAGGAGAGATTTAGAGCTGCGTGGGCATGACCCTGATTCAGTGGAGGTCATTCTAAAGGCCAGAAGGGGCTCGACCAACCGAATCTACGACCACACGTGGTCCAAGTTTCACCAGTGGTGTCTTCAGGAAGGTCTCTCCCCTCTGTGCATCCCCATACACAGAATTATTTCCTTCCTTATGCAAGGTTTCCATAAAGGACTCTCCACCAGCACCCTCCGGCGTCATCTGGCAGCCATTTCATCTGTCCTAGGGGGCCCCCGCAGACAGCCTCTCCGATCCTTCCCTGAAGTTCAGGAATTCCTCAAGGGCATAGCCAACCTCAGACCTTCCAAGGTCCACAGGTATCCATCCTGGGATTTGCCACGGGTTCTCCACTCCCTCACGCAGGCACCATACGAACCCCTAAAATCGGCGTCCCTCAGGTACCTATCCTTTAAGGTAGCCTTTCTGGTGGCTATTACCTCTGCCCGACGCATTTCGGAGCTGGCTGCCCTCTCAATCAGGCAGGACCTTTGCCAATTCCATCAGGACAAGGTAGTCTTGCGACTGGACCCCACCTTCTTACCCAAGGTCAGTTCCATGTTCCACAGATCTCAGGATATTGTCCTACCTTCCTTCTGCCTCCAACGAGACCATCCCTTGGCAATTAGATGGCACACCCTGGATCTCACCAGAGCGCTGAGAATATATATCCAACGCACAGGACCCTTTCGGAGGTCAGAAGCACTTTTTGTAGCCTATCATCCCAGAGTCATGGGGGCCAAAGTGTCTTCAACAGTAATAGGCCGTTGGATCAGAGGGACTATATCTAAGGCCTATGAGTCGGCCTCCCTCTCAGTTCCAAGGAACATCACTGCGCATTCCACCAGGAGCGCAGCCACCTCGGCCGCTTGGGCGACTCAAGCCCCGTTGGAGGAGGTCTGCGAAGCAGCCACTTGGGCCTCGCCAAATTCCTTCATCAGGCACTACAAAATTGATTCTTACGCTTCAGCGGACGCTGCCTTCGGCAGAAGGGTACTCCAATCCGTTATCTCACACGATAGCAAGCTAATCCCACCCTAGGGACCATCTATTGGGTATGTCCCATGTGACTGCTGGACCCGCTCCTTCAGTACGGAGAATAGGCGTTGATTGCTTACCTGAACGCCTCTTCTCGTACGGTGAGCGGGTACAGCAGTCACTTCCCGCCCTTGTATGTGTCTTCTTTACCTTTCTATCTCTTTCTTCCTCTAACAATGAGAGTTGAACACTACAGAGCTTCACAACTGAGCCTAGTCTATGGATTCGCGAATTCTGGGGAAGGGGCGGATCCGGCAAGCTTTTTTAATACTAGGCTCAGTTCCACCGGATTGGACATGAGCAACCCATGTGACTGCTGTACCCGCTCACCGTACGAGAAGAGGCGTTCAGGTAAGCAATCAACGCCTATTTTCTAAGCACTATTAAAAAAAAAAATCAGCTCCTACAGTTGTTTATTCAAAAGTGAAGTGGCTGTGTGATTGACCTTATGATAGATTCCTGGGATTAATGTCTGAAATTGATCCTTATTGTTCCCTCATGCTCTATGTAGTGTTCCAGTTGTCTTCACTCATTGTGTAGCTATAAAAATAATTGAAAGGAACAACTTGAAGGATTTAGATGGATATAATGAATTGACTAAGTCTAGTCCATTTGTTGAAAATAGTTCATTTGATCTTGATCACTGGGTAAATCTGATTAAAACAGGTGAAGAAAGATTATATTGCTACCCACTTCCATTTCTAAGTACAGCTTTGGGGGAACAGAGTGCAGCTCAATTGTGAAAGGATTCAGCAGCTGTGACTTTTTTGCCCCAACATTTTTACATGTTTATGGAGATTCTCAGTCATCCCGGTCATGGTTGTCCCAAATGTGCTTTTTTCAACAGGCAACTGGATATTCTCGTTTTTCTTTGAAGATGTTTCACTTCTCACCCAAGAAGTTTCTTCAGCTCTTGGATGAGAAGCGAAACGCCTTCAAAGAAAAACCAGAAAGTCCAGTTGCCTCTTGAAAAAAAGCAGGTAGTAGCAGTGGCCATGACCTTACATCAGTTGCATTCTTTCTTTAGATATATATGGTTCCTAGGCTTAAGGTCCATTTTCCCTGACTTTTTACAGAAAGTATATGAAATGGTATAATATTTGTGATTAATGGTCAAAGTGTTTACTGCAGATATAGCTTTCTAGATTTGCTATGATGATAGCAATATGAATTGTAGAGAATGAACAGTCTTTTGATCCAAAGTCTTTTAGGGGGTGTGGGGGGGAATTGCAGATGCAATCTATTTGTGAAGGGCTGGTATTAAGTGAAACAGAAATGGTTATCTTTTTTGGCATCCCCAAAGATATGGGAAAACATCCTTCTGCTAACAGAATAGTCTGCTAGGCATTAAGAACAAAGGGATCTAGTGCTTGACTCATGGAAGACATGTGTTATGCAGATACTATTTGATGGAAAAGAAAATACACAAAACATGATTAAGAGCCTTAAAGTAAATGGTTTGATTATTTTTTAGGCAGCGGTGGGCTTCAAGCCGGAATGCTAAATTGTGCTCGCTGCCGCGGCTTGTAAGTTCTTGCAGGACCAGCGCGATTTTGCTGCTGCACCTGTGGAGGTAGCAAAATTGTGCATGGAGCCGCAGGTAAAACCTCGCTAAAACACAGGCGCAATTTTGCTACCTCCACAAGTGCAGCAGCAAAATCGGGCTGGTCCCGCAAGAACTTACGAGCCGCATCGGTAAGTGCAATTTAGCATTCTGGCTCATAGCCCATCACTGATTTTAGGTTTCCTATAGTCCAGTGATGGTGAACCTTTTCCCCCTCAGGTGTCAAAAGCGTGCACGGGCATACTATCACAAGCATTTGTCTGTGCCCACACTCATAATCCAATGCTCGCATGCCCCACCTCCTGCACATGTGCATATGATCCCCCCAAGCTGCTCTACCCCCTGGAGCTTGGAGAGGGTGAAAATGGCCTCCCTTGTCCCCGGAAACCTCTAGAGACCGGAAACGGGGAACGAGGGATCGTTGCTTAATAACGGTCCCTTGTTCTGGCTCTGTGAGCCCAATCTTGGGTACTGGTGGTGAGTGTAACTCTGGCCCTGGGCTCAGGTTGCTGCTGCTTAATGCCAGGTCGGTGGTAAATAAAGCTCTCCTCATCCGGGATTTGATCCTGGATGTGGAGGCCGACCTGGCATGTATTACTGAAACCTGGCTGGGCCCAGAGGGAGGTGTTCCTCTCTCTGAAATTTGCCCAGCCGGGTTTCAGATATGGCATCAACCTCGACCCCAGGGAAGGGGGGGAGGAGTGGCTATTATAGCCAGGGAGAGCCTTTGCCTGCGTAGACTCATTGCTCCGGAAATTGTGGGTTGCGAGTCTCTCTTGATGAAGTTGGACTTAGGGGTTCAGGTGGGCTTATTTCTCACGTACCTGCCTCCCAGCTGCATGTCAAAAGCCCTGCCTGTGCTACTCAAGGAGGTAGCCGGGTTGGCGGTGGAGTTCCCCGGACTCATTGTTCTGGGGGACTTCAACCTTCCGTCACTCGGCGAAACCTCTGGGTTGGCACAGGAGTTCATGGCCACCATGACAGCCATGGACCTGACTCAAGTAGTACAGGGTCCGACTCACGAGGGAGGGCACGCACCTGACATGGTATTCCTTTCCGAGCAACTGAGTAATGGTCTGAGACTAAGGGGCTTAGAAGCATTGCCTTTGTCATGGTCAGACCATTTTCTACTACGGCTCGAATTCCTGGCTCCAATCCTTCCCCGCAGGGAGGCGGAACCAATGAAGATGTTCCGCCCCAGACGCCTGATGGACCCAGAGGGCTTTCAGACGGCGCTTGGGGTTATTCCAGAGGCACTCGTCCACAGTTCGGCGGAGTCTCTCGCGGAGGCCTGGAACAGGGCTGCGGCGGAGGCTCTTGACCGGATTGCGCCTTTGCGACCTCTCCGTGGCGTTAGACCCCGTAGAGCCCCATGGTTCAACGAGGAGCTCCGGGAGTTGAAACGCCAAAAGAGACGTCTAGAGAAGCGATGGAGGAAGAGTAGGTCTGAATCTGATCGAACATTTGTAAGAGCTTTTATTAAGACTTACAAAGTGGCGCTCAAGGCGGCAAGATGCGCGTACCATGCCGCCTTGATTGCATCAGCGGAATCCCGCCCGGCCGCTCTGTTTACGGTGACCCGCTCCCTTCTCAACCAGGGGGGAGTTGGGGAGCCCTTGCAGAGTAGTGCCGAGGATTTCAACACGTTTTTCTCTGATAAAGTCGCTCAGATCCGGGCCGACCTCGACTCCAATTGTACAACAGAGTCGACTGACAACGAGTCAGTCGAGGTGACTGGGGCACGTACTTGTCCACCTGTCTGGGAAGAGTTTGATCTGGTGACACCTGATGAAGTGGACAAGGCCATTGGAGCTGTGAGTTCCGCCACCTGTTTACTGGATCCGTGTCCCTCCTGGTTGGTTTCGGCCAGCAGGGAGGTGACACGGAGCTGGGCCCAGGAGATTACCAACGCTTCCTTGGGGAGGGGAGTTTTTCCAACACTCTATAAAGAAGCGCTCGTGCGCCCCCTCCTCAAGAAGCCCTCCCTGGACCCAGCCGTACTTAATAACTATCGTCCAGTCTCCAACCTTCCCTTTATGGGGAAGGTTGTTGAGAAGGTGGTGGCACTCCAGCTCCAGCGGTCCTTGGAAGAAGCCGATTATCTAGGTCCCCAGCAGTCGGGCTACAGGCCCGGTTACAGCACGGAAACCGCTTTGGTCGCGTTGATGGATGATCTCTGGCGGGCCCGGGACAGGGGTTTATCCTCTGTCCTGGTGCTTCTTGACCTCTCAGCGGCTTTCGATACCATTGACCATGGTATCCTTCTGCACCGGCTGGAGGGGTTGGGAGTGGGAGGCACTGTTCTTCAGTGGTTCTCCTCCTACCTCTCTGGCCGGTCGCAGTCGGTGTTAGTGGGGGGTCAGAGGTCGGCTCCGAGGTCTCTCCCTTGTGGGGTGCCTCAGGGGTCGGTCCTCTCCCCCCTGCTATTCCCACATCTACATGAAACCGCTGGGTGAGATCATCCAAGGACATGGGGTGAGGTATCATCAATACACCGATGATACCCAGCTTTACATCTCCACCCCATGCCCAGTCAACGAAGCGGTGGAAGTGATGTGCCGGTACCTGGAGGCTGTTGGGGCCTGGATGGGTGTCAACAGACTCAAGCTCAACCCGGATAAGACGGAGTGGCTGTGGGTTATGCCTCCCAAGGACAATCCCATCTGTCCGTCCATCACCCTGGGGGGGGAATCATTGCCCCCCTCAGAGAGGGTCCGCAACTTGGGCGTCCTCCTCGATCCACAGCTCACATTAGAAAACCATCTCTCAGCTGTGGTGAGGGGGGCGTTTGCCCAGGTTCGCCTGGTGCACCAGTTGCGGCCCTATCTGGACCGGGACTCATTGCTCACAGTCACTCATGCCCTCATCACCTCGAGGTTCGACTACTGTAATGCTCTCCACATGGGGCTACCTCTGAAAAGTGTTCGGAAACTTCAGATCATGCAGAATGCAGCTGCGAGAGCAGTCATGGGCTTACCTAGGTATGCCCATGTTTCACCATCACTCCGCAGTCTGCATTGGCTGCCGATCAATTTCCGGTCACAATTCAAAGTGTTGGTTATGACCTTTAAAGCCCTTCATGGCATCGGACCAGAATACCTCCGAGACCGCCTCCTGCCGCACGAATCCCAGCGACCGATTAGGTCCCACAGAGTGGGCCTTCTCCGGGTCCCGTCAACTAAACAGTGTCAGTTGGCGGGCCCCAGGGGAAGAGCCTTCTGTGTGGCGGCACCGGCTCTCTGGAACCAACTTCCCCCGGAGATTAGAACTGCCCCTACTCTTCCTGCCTTCTGTAAACTCCTTAAAACCCACCTTTGCCGTCAGGCATGGGGGAATTAAGACATCTCCCCCTGGGCATGTTTAAATTGTGTATGGTATGCTTGTGAGTGTGTCTGTTAGTATATGGGGTTTTCTTTTAAATCTTAAATGTTTTAAACTTGCTTGGATTATTTATGATTTGTTTTCTCTGCTGTGAGCCGCCCCGAGTCCTCGGAGAGGGGCGGCATACAAATCTAAATAATAAATAAATAAAATAAATAAATAAAATTCCCTCCCAAAATCTCCACAAGAGCTGACAATCAGCTGGCCTTCGCACACATGCACACTGGAGCTGAGCTAGGGCAACAGTTTGTGTGGCAGCAGATATGGCTCCGTGTGCCACCTGTGGCCATGCGTGCCATAGTTTTGCCATCATGGTTATAGTCACTGGACATTGGTTTAATGGTTTAATTGTTACAAACTGCCATTGATTCAATAAAACTGGTAGCACACAAATTCAATAAACAAATTCTATGTTTTGATATAAGATCATGAATAAGTTACTACTGTTGAGCCATTAATAAGATTAATTAATAGAGCCATTACTAGCATTAATACATTACTACTGTTGAGCCAGGTATCATCTATTCTACACTGGTGCATTTGTCTTTTCTTACCTAAAGGTATAACTTTACTTTTCTCTACATCAGGGATTCCCCAACCCTTGCATTGTGATTTGGTATCGTGTTGCAGCCCTTTTGGAACTGGGTGGTGCAAGCGGCAGATGAGCAAGCACATGTGTGCAGTTCCACTTGTGCAAATGGAGGGCGCATGCACAAGCACACGATTGTATGAGCAGAAGGACGAATTTCTTTGCGGTACTTGATTGTTAGCACTCTCCCTGAGAGCTCTTGAGGCCAGTTGGGAGCTTATCTTTGCCCTCAGGATCACCTGAATCAGAGTGCAATTGGTTGTGGAATCTTCTTAGGACTTAGACTGAAGATAGGTTATGTCTTATCTCTCCCCCTCTATTGAGAGAGGGCTGCTCAATGTTAGCATAAGCGGCCTCTTTTACCCTGCTTTCAAACCAATCACCCTCTCTATCCAAATTGTGCACTTTGCTGCCTCCAAAAGAGTGACCTTTGTCTGTTATTCTGTTAAGTAAGTCTTCGTTGGGAGGGTTTTTATAACAACACATACATATTTGCTTACCTGACATCTCCAATACCATTTCATCTTTTTACTTTTTATAATTATATGGAAGATAGTAATTTTTAAAAAAATCTATATCGGATTATTTCTGGTATAGTAACTTCAAATGAAGGCCCAGTCCAGCTATTTGTTAAGAATAAATAAATGACAGCCATAGCTTGAAACCAGTAAAAACAAGATGTTGTTTTAAAAAATGTTATAAAACCAGGATGCCTTTTAGTACATTTCTCCACATAGGTAATTGTATGTTCTACTTGATTCATTCTTTGTTTGATATAATCTAGGGTTAGAAAAAAAAATCTGGCCTGTGAATGCTATCTAGAAAGCATTCTGTCCTTCCATCAAATCCCATTTTGTTTGTGTATCTGCATGTGTTTGGTTTCAGTCGCAAGGAAATAACAGCAATTGGTAGGGGATTGTTCTCTGCCTTCTTATCTCTATCAATTTTGATGGTTCTTTGTTAATTATTCAAAACCGGTACCTTTATAGATTTGTTGTAACTTATGTATGTTTGTCTAAGTCAACTCTATAAATAAAGCACATTTTACTTAAGTGTTGTAAACATTCTACAATAGATTCTACAAAGTCTCTCAATAATGGGAATGCTAAAATTCAAAACAGATTGTGCAATCTGAAAGATTTATTTAAAGCTTGGAAATGAAGCTTGCTACACAAATATACTTAAACTAGAGACCTACGCATTTAGTTAAGCAGAAATATGGACTATGAGAACACTTTATAGGTATGCATTTAAAGATCATTAGATTTGCAAAATACTTTTATATTTTATATTAAATAAATTCTTTTATATTAAATAAATTCATGTTTATTAAGGAGGATGGTGCATGGTATGTTTTTTTGTATGTATGATTAGTTTTACAATAAGGGTTTCTTAGTTGTTTTAGTATTGGATTTACATGCTATTTTTTATTATTGTTGTTAGCCGCCCCAAGTCTATGGAGAGGGGCGGCATACAAATCCAATAAATAAAAAAAATAAAAAAAATAGCAAATGTGATTTGTTTATGATTTTAAAGTGATTTTAAAGTTATAGTTTTAGTTTTTGTTGGGTGGAGTTCATTTTGTCTACTATATTCATTAGGATAAATAATTAGCATGTGTTTAAAGAAGCAAGTTTAATCTCTTAGCATTCAGGGTATTTTATGGTTTCTGATTTATCATTTTAATTACTTAAAAAAATAATTTTATTTATATGATTATCCATGAAGATTTACTAAAAAAACCCCTTAATTTTCAATACGGTAGTCCCAAAGCGGAATGTTATAATATGTTTGGGCTTTTCACAAACTACTGTTTTTCTTCCACACTTAACTCTATCAGGCTAAAGGACTTAAGAATGGAGCTGGTAGACACCCTAAACCAGGGGTAGGGAACGTTGGCTCTTCTGTGACTTGTGGACTTCAACTCCCAAAATTCCTGAGCTAGCATGATTGGCTCAGGAATTCTGGGAGTTGAACTCCACAAGTCATAGAAGAGCCAACGTTCCCTACCCCTGCCCTAAACCCATGATGGCAAACCTATGACATGTGTGCCATAGGTGGCATGCAGAGCCCTCTCTTTGGGCACGTGTGCCATTGGCAGCTGCTCTTCTGGTTTTCAGTGCATACAATCATGTTGACCAGCTGGTCTTTGTGGGTGCCAGAGCATCTGAAAATGGCCCTCAATAAGGCCTAAAAGCAGGCCATTTCCCGGGATGTTTTTCTGGGGTGTTTTTCTGGGTGTTTTCCAGGCATTTTCCAGGCCTTTATTGGGCCATTTTTCAGGCTGTCTTTCTGCTCTTCTGGTTTTCAGCATATGTGCATTGGCCAGTTGATCTTTGTGGGTGCCAAAGTGAGGGAAAGGGCCTAAATACAGCCCAAAAACCAGCCTGAAAACAGCCCAAAAACGACCCGGAAATGGCCCAGAGAGCAGCCCGAAAATGGCCAGACAAGGCAGTAATCCATGAAGGTGAGAAAATGGCCAAAATGGGCCATAAAACAGGCATACATGCGTCAGCTAGCTGGTCTTCAGGTTTCCAGTGCATGTATGTATGTTCCAGTTTGAGTATTTTGTGTCCAAAATGTTCACCATCACTGCCCTAAACTATTGGTTTTTAAAAAAAAAAATGTATGTATGTATGTATGTATGTATGTATGAATTTATTTATTTATTTATTTATTTATTTACATTATGAACATTGCCTTGACTCTGTATTGAAATTGATAGATTTTTACAAATCTATCCCTATATTTTGCCTGCCTGCCTACCTACCTACCTACCTACCTATCTTTTTTATTTGAGTTCAGTAGTTGCCCATCTTAGCAAAGGGCTCATACTTAAAAACACATATTATAGTTAAAATAAATAAATATTATAAAACAATGAAAACAATAATTAGATTGTTTAGATAATAATTAGATAAATAATTTTTAATTAATTGCATTTTTAAAGCATACATTTAAAGGATACTTTTTCCAATGAATGATTTCTGATTCTTACATTCAGGCTCACACCTATTTAGCCAAAGTGTCCTTTTTGAATGAATACATTGGGGTTAGGGAGGGGAAATCCTTTGGGCCTCTTGACAGATCAGAGCGAAGGATCAAGGTAATTTATTTAGTATTATCCAGATATACTCATTTAGATGATTACTATAGGAACTTGTAACTTGGCTATATCAAAAGGAAATGTACCTCCTGTCATAGAACTACTGTTGTTTTTAGTTGTCCTGTTGCTCTCTTTGTGCTTGCTATGTATAACAGCTGAAATAGTTTGAACTGGCTGTTCTTGAATTAGCCACAGGTTCTGAATCTGATTTGCCAGAATTACAGCTGGATACTATCATCTTTTGTAGTCAAGCAGGCGGGGGTGGGATTAAATTGCTTTTGGAGTACAAGCTCAACATTTTAGACATAATTAAAACAGAGTAATAGGAAAAATATTTGTATCTGTGTGTTTTCCGTATTATTGACATATAACAAATGAGAAAAAGTGGGAACGACAACTAGAGTGCGTTAAGTATGTTCCAAAATTGTAATATTCTGTATGAAGAAAATTCCTTTCATTATGGTATAAAGCCGGCACATGCAGTTCTAACATGCAGCACACAAACTGCTTGTATTGCTGTTCTGTCAGCTCTCATTTTTCACACAGTTCAGAGACTGTGAATAAATAGACCCCACTAACAGGATGTCCTGGTTTTAAAAGTTTCAGATGGAAGATCACTCTGCCCTGGAGCACAAGATGCTTTGCATATTGAGCTTCTGAGTAAGACCAAGCGGTTCATGCTGCTGTGTGGAGTGGTTTGAATTGGTTTCATTTACTGTAATTTCATGTATTTAGTCTACCTAACCTCTTAGACATCTTGTGTTTAAATTTAGCATATTTTAAATTTTCTTCCATATTAGCTGGGATCTAGGACCATTTGCAGGTTAAAGCCATGGGTTTGCATTCCTCCTTTACTTCTTGGTTTAGTTACAGAGCTCAATCTCATGAAAATATAACACTAAACTGTATTTGTAGAGCAGTCTGGTAAGGAAGAATATAATTCCCTGACCGAAGTGTTGGAAGTCCCAAAAATGCTTTTCAAAATGCAATTGGACTTTCTTGGGTTTTTCCTTGAAAACATTTATTGCTTCTCATCCAAGAAGCTTCTTCAATTCTGACTGAATGGTGGGGAATAGAAGGATTTATATTCTTTGCAGTCATCTGGTTGTTAGCACTCTGAAGGTTGGTTGACAATGAAGCATACCCCTCATCCTCACAGTGACGTTGACAGATTCTACTTACCAAGTAAAATAAGTGGGTGTGGAATATTACAGGTTCACCAGCGGGTTGAAGAAGAAAAAAAGGACCTTGGAAGAATATCCGAAGGACATTGAAGAAGATGCATTGAAGTGGTTCTCAGACTTAACTCAAGATTTAAAGCATAATATTTCTTCAAGCCTTCTCAGATTCCCTGTGACAACTTTTCAGTTCTGGTGTCTGCAGTTAAGTATACCATATCGCTGTGAGATATACCATGAAGGCCTACTGAACACTGGAAAAACCAAATGAGGAATAGAAAAGAGACATGGCAAGGCAAAGTATTTCATGACAAACACACACACAGCACAGAGAGAGAGAGAGAGAGAGAGAACACTATTAGGCAAAATGATCTAGTAATATCTAAGAGTTGGTAACTGAAAAAAGACAGAGGGACTAATTCTGGCTGCATAAGGGGGGGGAGGGCGTTTGCCCAGGTTCGCCTGGTGCACCAGTTGCAGCCCTATCTGGACCAGGAGTCACTGCTCACAGTCACTCATGCCCTCATCACCTCGAGGCTCTACATGGGGCTACCTTTGAAAAGTGTTTGGAAACTTCAGATCGTGCAGAATGCAGCTGTGAGAGCAATCATGGGCTTCCCCAAATGTGCCCATGTCACACCAACACTCCGCAGTCTGCATTGGTTGCCGATCAGTTTCCGGTCACAATTCAAAGTGTTGGTTATGACCTATAAAGCCCTTCATGGCACCGGATCAGATTATCTCCGGGACTGCCTTCTGCCGCACGAATCCTAGCGACCAGTTAGGTCCCACAGAGTTGGATTTCTCTGGGTCCTGTCAACTAAACAATGTCGTTTGGCGGGACCCAGGGGAAGAGCCTTCTCTGTGGTGGCCCCAGCTCTCTGGAACCAACTCCCCCCAGAGATCAGAATTACCCCCACCCTCCTTGCCTTTCGTAAGCTCCTTAATACCCACCTCTGCCATCAGGCATGGGGGAACTGAGATATTCTTTCCCCCTAGGCCTCTACAATTTATGCATGGTATGTTTGTTTGTATCTATGTTTGGTTTTATAAATAAGGGTTTTTTAGTTGTTTTAGTATTGGATTGTTACATGCTGTTTTTATCACTGTTGTTAGCCGCCCCAAGTCCACGGAGAGAGCGGCATACAAATCAAATCAAATAAACAAACAAACAAACAAATAAATAAATAAATAAGACCAAATCTTAAGAATAATTGCATACAAAGCCAGAATGTAGAAGACAGCAACATACAGCAAATGCCACCTAGACAGTAAACTAGTTAGCTGCTGCAAGAAGATTTACATTATTGCAGAAACAGTCCTGTGTGAACACAGTGTATTTTAGAACTACACACCTAAATTCTGGTGCCACTGCGTGGATGATATGTTTGTCATCATCTAAGGAAATGCACTCAAAAGACTTTCACACCATGAAACTGCATACTGAACTCAGTCTTCCCAGACATACAGTTCACAATGGAGGAAGATACAGCTAGGTAATTACCATTTCTAGATGTACTTGTCAACAAACGAGGATGGAAGCCTAGAAATGACAGTTTATTGCAAGGCCACCAACACTCCTCACATTCTGAATTTCAACAGCAACCATCCACTGACACACAAAAAGAGTTGCATCAGAACACTATATGGCAGGGTGAGAATCCACTGTAGCACCCAGCAAGAGCACATAGCTATGTGAACAATTCTAGCACAATGGGTACCTACAATAACTTGTTACAGGATGTCTGTGCAAGATGGTGGGGGGAGAAAGAAAGAAACAAAGTACAAGACCAGCCACATGGCACATTCTGCCATACATCAAAAACATTTTGGTAATTGTAGAACACAGCTTCTGAGATCCACAAGTGGACATCACACACCACGCACAGGCTACCATACAAGAACAAATTATGGGAGATACTTCCAATGTAATCTACCAAATTTCTTGCATGGATTGTCCCTGTAACTATGTGGGATAGATGAGAAAGAAGCTAGCCGCTGGATTCCAAGAACAGAAGTGAGCGGTCAGACAAGGAGACACGAATTCATCAACGAACAAGGACACACATTCAATTTTGCAACTGCTACCGTGTTTTTGAAAATAAGACCCCGGCTTATATTTTTTTGAACCCTGAAATAAGCGCTTGACTTTATTGCATGCACTCAAAAGCCCAATTGGGCTTATTATCAGGGGATCTTATTTTGGGGGGAAAGGGTAAGATTGTTGAATGAACAGGCACAAAAACAGCCAGAGAAGTGCTTGAAGCTTGGAAAACATGCCCTTCACCAGTCAACAGGACTGCTGATTTACCAGCCTATTAAGTACTTAGAAAGCAAAGCCTGGGCAATATAAACAAACAGCAGCCAAGCACTTAAAAGCCAGCCATTAACATACCCCAGTTAACATCTAAAAAGCCACGTACAACAGGCACTATAAATATCACACAGAGAATAGTACACATTCTGCTAGAGAGAAGTTCCCTGAAGATGGGCTCCAGCATGGATCCAAAAGCTCGGAAGACAAAACCTCTGGTTCCAATGTCTGACCCAAATTGGATCCTGCAGAAAGATCTGTTTATGAAATGCTGTTTAGATTTATTTTAAAAAATAATTTATTGTCACACACCCAAAGGGAGTTTCACTCATCAGTGTGAGATAAATGAATTATTCTAAACTTCCTCTCTGACTTTTACTTTCCACCCTATACATATATTCAATACGAGAAGAGGAATGAAAGTGTTCCACTAAACAAAGAACCTAGGGCTCTTCATGAGGTAACATCAAGCAAACAAAGGATGTGATATAAACATTGGCTTACAGTAATTACATAGAGGCTGGCTTTCTTGTGTGTGCAATGTTAATAGTTGAGAAGATTGGTGAGTGTGCATGGGTATCTGATTTATCACAAACACATGTCTAAACTGGAGTATGTGAACTATTTTGGAAACCTTCCAGGAGAAGGAGGAGCAAAACTTCAGCACTGAGCTTATTTGCAGTGTGATAGGATGTGCTTCTTAAGGGTGTCTTAAATTGCCATTCTTTGTTGGCATTCTTAGTCAGCATAACAAGTTTTAGTGAATTATGAGAGTTATTGTGCAGAGATTTTTGTCTACATCACTGAGTTTTGGATATGCATGATTTCTGTGTTAGAATAGTTGCCCTATTTAATTACCTATACTGAAAAATAAATTACCAAATTAGTATCTAATCTCAGAATTTATCTTAAATCCTTTTCAAAAATGGAAAGATTGAGAAGAAAGTATAATAGATAATTCAGTCATTTTATAGAATTCTAACATGTTGAATTTGGGTAATCATCATAAAGTTCTCTTGCCTTATAGTAGTTGTCTGGGCTTCTGAATCACTAAGTTATCTGCTTGTACAGGCTGTGATTAGCTTTTTATGGTATTGACTACGGTAATAGGCGAAGTGATGACATCGTGGAAAATCCAGCCAGTATAACACAGGGCTAAGTTCCCACAGGAAACTAGAGAGGTCCTTGGTTAACAGTAAGCATGGCTGTAAATAGCAGGCTAGAAACAGAGCTTTTCTGTCTGTGTTTCTCTACAGCCGCAGGGTTGCGTAGGTTCATTCCCATCCTGCTACTATTTTTTTCAGTTATGGAAGACTATAAAGGCAGGGAGATGGCCTCTAAAATATTATCCATCTCAAAGGAAACGTTACTTTTTTCTGTTGTGTCTGCAGTTGAATCAGCTGCCTGATTCATACTTAATTAGAATTAGAATTCTAACACTAAATCATAATACTCTTTACTTGGGCTTTTGAACACAAAAGCTTTCCTACTCTGGAAAAACCATGATGGATAGTTTAGAACGGAAGCATCCAACCTTGGCAACTTTAAGATTTGTGGACATCAATTCCCAGAATTTCCCAGCCAGCTGGGGAGATGGGACAGGCGGGTTTAGAACTTCCTGCTTCCATTTCTGACTAACTGTGGTCCAAATGGTTTATTGGGAGAGGTCAGGATGATTAATCATTAACCAAGCATATCTTATTTCAAAAATGGAGCTTAGGTTTATATGTATCAATATTGTAATTGAAAATTGAAGGACATACCTACGGACCATTAGCTGTGTCTGAGTGCATAAATTTGGCATCTGTTAATTGACTGCAACACTGTGGCTTAGTGTTTATGCAGGTAGTCAGTAGTCTCTTATAGAGACAAAATGTTTCCCTAAAATGATTTTGCAGTGGGGTTTACAATATTTAAAAGAAGCAGGTTGGGGAGACATGTACACAATGCAAACCTACGCTTCTTCATTTTAAACCATCCAAAATATGGTTCTTGAGATTACTTTTTAGCTTTGTTTTTGACTTAAGACAGCCTAATTACCAAGTTGCCAGCTTCGATACTGTTGATTATATATCATGCCTCTTTTCTTATCCTTTCCCCATGAACCAGATAATATAACACATATATCAAAAATTAAATTAAGTTGCCAGCTATTTATTCAGCAGCTTCTGAGTCTTTGCTCGTATACTGAAGGCAAAGTGAAGATTCCAAACTGTTGGAAACAATTAATATTGTACAACTGTCACCAGTGTCTGAGTTATCTTTGCTACATGTTTCTTGATGCCAGTGGTCTTTCAGGGCTTTTATGATCACTTCAGATCAGGGACTTTGTGAATGGGTTTCTGAAACATAAAAATGCAGCTAAGGCTCAGTGGAGTCACGGCACCATTTTGTTTCCCCCCTTATGAATTTGCTGGACTGCTTTCTCAGTCCAAGGGGAAGGGAGGGAGAAAGGAAGCATCCCTATAAATTGGAATTATTGCGTTAGCCCCTGACCTCTACAGCCCAAGTGACGCTGCTTTTTCCCTTAATAGGTGATTGAAGGCAGAAATTGTAAGTGGGACCATGTGGCAGACTGCAAAAGTGGGGCAACCAACACAGAATCATTGCAGTTGTTAAGTGAAGCACTGTAATCATTTTTTTCTTGGTATAATTTTTTTCCCCGCATACAAACTTTTTCAATAGAAAAAGTAATCATTAAGCAAATCTAGATTTACCCATTGACTTTGTTGGAAACCAGCTGAAAAGGTTACAAATGGTGATGACATGACACCGGAACAGTGTAACTGTCATAATTACATGCCAGTTGCCCAATGCCTGAATTTTGATCATATCATATGTGAACACTTGGTCACGAGCTTGAAAACTGGTATGTCACTTTTTTCAGTGCCACTGTAATTTTGAAAGGTTACTAAACAAATGGTTGTAAATGAAGAACTATCTATATAGATAATATTTATATTCTTATTTTGGACTGAAACTCAATACAGTAACCAATTGTCACTGGTTATTGCTGATTTCATATTTACACTTACAAATATTTATAGCCATAACTGGTTAGTTAATTCATGCTCTGTTTTATTTGTGCTTTTAATAGATAAAGAGATGGATGGATGGATGGATGGATGGATGGACGGATACGTAGATGGATAGAATCCTTTATTGGCTAAATGTGATTGGATATACAAGGAATTTGTCTTTGGTGCGTATGCTCTCAGTGTACATAAAAGATACATTTGCCAAGAATTATGAGGTACAATACTTAATGATTGCCATAGAGGTCAAATGCCTATACACAAATACCTATAATGATTCAAATAATTTTAAAGATTAATATTAAGATGAAACCAGATTTTTTTAAAAAAAAACTGGTATTCATGGATAATCAGTTAGGAAATAACTGTAGATTTGTATATGGAAACTGCAACAAATGTTAAGCACAAAGATGGAAAGATATTGAAATACCCAAAGCTGACAGAATTTGCAGAAATGGCAAAATTGACATGTATGATCTGGAATAAGATAACAAGTATTTTTACATCTGGAAATCTTTTATGGATTTTTTTTTACAGAAAATTGAAAAAATGAACAAGTGGTTCCGGATTTACTGTTAAAAAAGAGTTGAATATGGGAATTATGATGTAACTTTAAAGAGGGAGCACAGATAATAAGTTTGTAACTTCTATAAAGGTCATAAGTTTTATTTATTTATTTTGTTTTCACACTTTCTGTTTCTTTTCTTTATTATTACCTTATATCATTTTGGGTTTATCTTTTACTTTTGTGAAAATCTTTATAAAAGTTAATTTTAAATGAAAAGGAAAATTGGAAGTTTGTGAAACACAAAGAACTCTTCCACTAATAGAATGTGCACCAATATTCTCCTGTGCTAAAGGCAACTTCAGTTATTCCCTTTTCTTGCACTTGGCTATGAGCTGTGGTTCCATGAAACAACAGAATCAGCAATGATCCAAATATCCTATTTTGAACTTAATGATAAGCCTCCACCAACAGGAAAATGTTCTCAGCAGGTACTCTTGGGTATCCTAAAATTGATTTCTCCGTACTGAAGGAGTGGGTCCAGCAGTCACGTGGGTTGCTCCTGTCCAATCCGTTGGAACTGAGCCTAGTATTAAAAAAGACTGCTGGATCCGCCCCTTCCCCAGAATTCGCTCAGTTCGCATCCTCGGATGTGTGTGAATGCTCGTTCCTCTCGATAAAACACCTTCCCTTCGATCTCTCGTCCTAAGAACAGTAAGAATTTTCCATTATTTAGCTTGCCGGCAGTGGATTTTACTCAGCCCTACAGGGCTTTGAGTTGGGGGAGAAGTTAGCGGCTCAGCCATTCGCGGTTTTTCCCTCCGTGCTGTAGCCACGGCCGGTCTGGTATTTACGGCCTTGGAGGTCCTGCCGGGGGCAAGCTTGATTTATTTAACCAAAATAATTAAGGGCTATTTACCTCCCGCGGTGTGGGACTTGATTTGTCTCCCGGGCTTAGTTTCTCCGATTGCAATTAACGGAGCGGTTATTTTGGTGCCAAGGCCCTCGCGCCCAGTAATTTGCACTTTCGGTTCTGCCCTAAGAGGTCGGCCATTAGTGCTTCCAGCCCGCCGCCTGACCCTGGAGTCGTCGCTTTGAGTTCCCTCGGGCCTATTCTCCACGGAAGTGGCCTCTAACCAGTGTGCCTTGGTTTTTCTTAAAGTTAAGTTAGCGAGGCCTGCCACGCTGCACTTAGGGACAAGAACTCTTGGTACCGTCCGGATTGCCCCTTAAGGCGCAGCAGCTCCTGGGCCTAGGAGCAGGGTCACCTATCCTCTTGGGAAATCCCACAAAAAATTTCTTCTCCCCCCTATTTTCTTGGCTCAAGCCTCGTCTTCTGTAATTTGTTCAGACTATGGCTTCCTTTCCCAAGAGAGGCACTACCAAAGGTCCCAAAGAGGTTAGGCCTACTGGTAATTCTACTGAGGTTCCCCAGGTCTCTTCCTCCTCTTCCTCAGGCGCCCATTCCTTAGCCAAGCCCACCAGGGCTGAGAAGAGAAGGGACCTAGCCCTACAAAAAATACATGATAAATCAGCCAAACGTTTTAAGGTGCAGGCCCAAGTGCATATCAATCCAACCCCCCCGGAGGCCTCTAACCTGCCTCTTTCTGGGGTTCCTGTGCTATCCCTGGATGAGCCAAACCTAAATCCACCCCAACCTAACCTATGGGGTTTAGGTCCAGAGGAGCCAGTTATTACCGAGGATTCCCCCCAGCCAGAACCTGCTCAGGCCCTCAGGGATCCTCCGGCTTTTCCGGCTGATATTTCTTCCTTGCCACCGGAGTTTCAGTCTATCTTGACTATTCTGACTAACACCATTGACGCTAAACTCTCATCTTTCAATGTGCCTTCTCTGTCTCATCCCCCTCCACGCTCCTCCCGTCCCGTGAGTTCTTCTCCTTCCTACAGAGCCCCAGTCATGGAGGTCTCTGACTCCTCTCAGGAAGAGGATGAGGACGTGGATGCAGAAGAGGATGATGACCCCTTTCAGCGTCTGTCGGAAGACGAGGAATCTCAGATTAAGATTCCAGCCCCAGCTGCTATCTTTCCTTCGCAGCTTTTCAAATCTCTCCTGCTTAAAGCTAGAGTATCCACGGGGCTAGCCGGGCAAGAAAAACAGGCTACTTCTTCCTCAGACCCTCCGGAGGAAAATCTTCCTTATTTCATGGAAGAACATGAAGACAATGAGGTAATTCCTATGCCCAAGTTGTTTAAGGATGCCTTGCTTAAACAGTGGGACCACCCAACCGCTGGCTTCACTCCCACTCCCAAGGACAAGAAGCTCTACAAGCTCTCCCCCTCCTATGAGGAACTCCTAACATGTCCCAGGCCAGATGAAGCAGTGAAGACACTCCACTCAACTGCCGCCATGCCTGGCGAAGCAGAGGAGGTCCTCCGGCCAGAGGACAAACGACTTGAGCAAATGCTCAAAAGGAGTCTCCTTGCAGACTCATGGGCCATTAAGAGTGCTGCAGCGGCATCCTTCTTTTCCAGAGCTATGCTCTTGTGGCTTCGTCAGCTCCAACCACACCTGCCTCCAGATGACTTACGGGGCCAACAGGATTTCAACAAAATCTTCGCAGCTGCCCAATATGTAGCAGATGCTACCCTCCAATCTTCCAGATTTGCAGCCAGGTCAGTAGCAGCCTCCACAACGGCCAGAAGACTTCTATGGCTCCGCCCTTGGCAGGCGGGAGTAAGACAGAAGTGGCAGTTAGCCATGGGTCCGCTGAAACGTAATCTCCTCTTCGGAGACCTTCTGGACCCTCTCCTTACAGAGACCACAGACAAGAAAAAGGTCTTGGGACCTACCACCAAGAAGGCCCCTAAACCGCAGCCCTTTCGGCGCACAGGGCGTCAACAGGATCAGGGCTTCGCATTTCAAAGGAGTCCAGGTCAGTATTCCCCTCGGTTTCGATCCCAATCTAGAACCACCAGGGGCAGAGGTTCCCGTTATCAGAGAGGATCCTCTTCTACCAGGGCTTCCAAAAGAGCCAGATGGTAAGTTTTCCTCCTTTCCCATAGGCGGTCGCCTAGCCAGGTTCTCTTCCGCCTGGCACCGTTCTTGTAAGGACCCCTGGGTCATTGACACTGTGGAAAGGGGCCTAAGGTTAGAGTTCATTTCTCCTCCCCCTAACCGTTTTATTTCTTGTCCTTCTCCCAGTTCCCCTCCATCTCGTATCCGAATGGAGGAGGCTATTTCTCATTTGTTGACTATTAGAGCTATTCAACCGGTCCCCTCTCTCCAGAGAGGTTTAGGCTTCTATTCCATCCTCTTCATGGTCCCTAAGACCTCTGGAGGCTGGAGAGCCATCTTAGACCTAAAGAAATTGAACCGGTTCATAAAATATAGGAAATTCAAAATGCAGTCCTTATCTTCCATTTTAGCAGCTCTACATCGGGGAGACTTTATGGTGTCTCTGGATCTCACGGAGGCCTACCTCCATATCCCCATTGCCAAGGTCCATAGGAAATTTCTGCGCTTTGCCTTTCAAGGCAGGCACTTTCAGTATAGGGCTATGCCATTTGGGCTCTCCTCAGCTCCCAGAGTTTTCACTAAACTCTTGGGATCCTTGGCGGCTCATATCCGGGCCTCTCCCATTCATATTTTATGTTATTTAGATGACATTTTAATTCATGGAAATTCCAGAACTGGTGTGGCTGCAGACCTCTCTTTTACCATGTCGGTTCTACAGAATCATGGTTTCTCCATAAATCTTAAAAAGAGCCACCTTGATCCATCCACTTCCATTCTGCATCTGGGAACTATCATTAATTCTGAGATATCCCAGGTTTTCCTCTCCACTGAGAGAAAACGCAGCATTTTGGATCTCATTGCTCGCATCCTGCCCCAGCAATCTGCCTCCATTGCCACCCTATCTTCCCTTTTGGGTAAAATGGTGTCATGTATTGGTATTGTCCCCTGGGCCCGTCTTCACGCCAGGGAACTACAGTGGCTTCTATTACCATTCCAGAGATCGGGCCACAGCAACTCGAATCGTCGCATCACCATCCCACCAACGGTTCGCAGATCCCTCAAGTGGTGGACTTCTCCAGCCCTAGACAAGGGATCTCCCTTCCGGTGCCCCGACCAGTTTGTAGTCACCACAGATGCCAGCCTCTCGGGCTGGGGAGCCCACGCCCAAGGTCTTTTAGCTCAGGGCACATGGTCACCGGAGGAGGCTTCCAGGCCCATCAATTGGCTAGAATTAAGAGCCGTGTCTCTAGCTCTAAAACAATTCCAATCTCACATCTCCAACCAGCATGTGCTGATTCTCACCGACAATATAGCCACCAAAAGCCATATTTGCAGACAGGGAGGCACAAGATCCAAGGCCCTCATGAGGGAGGCCCTGAAGTTAGGCCTTTGGGCAGAGAAGAATCTCCAGTCGCTTCTAGCCGACCACATCTCGGGGAGCCTCAACGTCCAAGCGGACTGGCTCTCGCGAGCGACCATAGATCCAGGCGAGTGGAATCTCCATCAGTCACTGTTCCACCAAATCTGCCTCAGGTTCGGCCATCCAGTGTTGGATCTATTTGCGACCAAAGCCAATGCCCAGCTCCCTCGCTTCATCTCCAGGTTCCCGTCTCCGGGAGCAGAGGCAATCAATGCTCTCAGGAGTCCTTGGCCTCCAGGTCTATTGTATGCCTTCCCTCCAATTCCAATTCTGCCAGACGTGATCAACAAAATCCTCCTGGAGAAGGCCCGAGTAATTCTGATTGCCCCTCACTGGCCTCGCAGGCCCTGGTTCGTGGACCTCCAACAACTGTCCATCCAGGACCCCTGGCGACTCCCCGTTTTGGAGGATATGTTGCGACAGGGGGCCTCCTTCCATCCGGACCCAGAGTGGTTCCATCTCACCGCCTGGCTATTATCCGGAGGGACTTAGACCTGCGAGGGTATGACCCGGACACAGTGGAAATCATCCTGAAGTCTAGAAGAGGGTCTACCAACCGGATCTACGACCATACTTGGTCCAAATTCCATCAGTGGTGCTCGCAGGAGGGCTTATCCCCCCTGTGTCTTCCCATCCACAGGATAATCGCCTTCCTCATGAAAGGTTTCCACCAAGGCCTCTCTACCAGCACCATCCGCCGACACCTGGCAGCCATTTCTTCCGTCTTGGCGGGGCCTCGCAGGCAGCCCCTCCGCTCCTTTCCAGAAATCCAAGAATTTCTAAGAGGAGTGGCCAACCTCAGGCCTTCTAAAATCCACAGATATCCTACCTGGGACTTGCCACGGGTTCTCCACTCTCTTACTCAGGCACCTTACGAACCCCTGAACTCTGCGTCCCTCAGGTACCTATCCTTCAAGGTAGCATTCCTGGTGGCGATTACATCCGCCCGACGCATATCTGAGTTGGCAGCCCTTTCTATCAGACAGGACCTCTGTCAGTTTCACCAGGACAAGGTGGTTCTGCGACTGGACCCCACCTTTCTACCAAAGGTCAGTTCCATGTTCCACAGATCTCAGGATATCGTCTTACCTTCCTTCTGCCTCCAACGAGAGCATCCCCTGGCAACTAGATGGCACACTCTGGATCTCACTAGAGCGCTAAAGGTTTATATCCAACGCACAAGATCCATCCGGAGGTCTGAAGCACTCTTCGTGGCCTACCATCCCAGATCCTTGGGATCCAGAGTGTCTTCTACAGTAATAGGTCGTTGGATCAGAGGGACCATCTCTAAGGCCTACGAGACAGCTTCCCTCTCCATTCCAAGGAATATTACAGCGCATTCCACCAGAAGTGCTGCCACATCTGCCGCTTGGGCGACTCAGGCTCCGTTGGAAGAAGTCTGCAAAGCAGCCACTTGGGCCTCGCCAAATTCCTTCATAAAGCACTACAAAATCGATTCGTACGCATCAGCGGACGCTGCCTTCGGCAGAAGAGTACTCCAATCCGTTATCTCTCACGATAGCAATGTACTCCCACCCTAGGGACCTATCTCTTGGGTATGTCCCACGTGACTGCTGGACCCACTCCTTCAGTACGGAGAATAGGCGTTGATTGCTTACCTGAACGCCTCTTCTCGTACGGTGAGTGGGTACAGCAGTCACTTCCCTCCCTTTGTGTGGTCTTCTTTACCTTCTATTCTAATTTCTTATAACACATGAGAGTTGAACATTAAAGAGCTTCACTACTGAGCCTAGTCTACGGATTCGCGAATTCTGGGGAAGGGGCGGATCCAGCAGTCTTTTTTAATACTAGGCTCAGTTCCAACGGATTGGACAGGAGCAACCTATGTGACTTGTGTACCCACTCACCGTACGAGAAGAGGCGTTCAGGTAAGCAATCAACGCCTATTTTCATGATATATCTCTGGAAGTTGACAAACATTTTTCCTGCTCAAAACATTGGAGATGGCTGATCATTTACATAAGTTCTACATCTGCTTATGTTTCAGTATACGACAGAGATACCAAATTAGAGGCTCTGATAGGTAAGATATTGAAGCTACAGTATGTCTCCCCAGCAATAGCCAAGATCATTTTTTATTGTGAGTCTTTAGCTGTGACTTATTTCATAGAAAAAACAGATTGGAGGAAGGAAAAAAAGTTGAATATAAATCTAACCTACTAATCAAATTTGTGCCTAGATTCTAAGTCTATGGACATGAAGACAAAATGTTATGTAGATCTATAAGCAAGAAAGCCTCTCCTTCTGGTTGTTGGAAATCTTCCCAAATTATTTCTAACTTTTAAAGACAGAAAACCCCCCACAATCTTCCAGTGTACCCATTTTTATAATTCTGTATTTACATTGGTACAGTAATCAGCTGAGGGCTAAACTTACTTGATCAGCTTTTACTCTAAAAATACCATAAAAGGCTACATGTCCTTAGATGTTAAGGCTGGGATTTTTTTCCACCCACATTACTGCAGCATGATTCACTTGGCTGCAAGAATGGCTTCTCTGCTTCAGTGGTTGTTCCAGTCACCATCATTATAAGAATTTTTCTGCTGGTCAGTATGAATGATAAGCTAAGATAGAAAAGGGGTTTTTATAGTAAAGGTATCACGTTTTCCCGAAAATAATACATGTCCTGATATTGGGCCCAACAGGGCTTTTCAGGGCATGCGTTGAAATAAGCCCCCCCACCATAAACCTCCTTCCCCAACTACATACACACATCCCTATCCCATCTGCCCAAATTGTGCCCGGACGTCTTACCAGAGTCTGACAGCTTGCCACTTCTCTTTCTCGGCCGATCTTTGCAGGAAACTCCTTGAAAAGTAAAGAAAAATACCTCGCGAGTGCAACCAATTAACAACTTTCTGCACTCTCGAGAAGTTTTTCTTTACATTGCAAGGCGTTTCCCTGCAAAGACCAGCTGAGAAAGAGAAGCGGTGAAGGTGCCAGATGCTGGTAAGATGTTTGGGCACAATTTGGGGGGTGGCAGATGAGGCAGTGGATGGGGAGGGGCAGGCTGAGAGATGTGCATCTTACCAACGTCTGGCTTCTCCAATGTAAAGAAAAACTTCTGAATGAGCTACTCCCACCCGGGAAATGATGAGTCGGGGTGGCGCAGCAGGTAGAGTGCTGTACTGCAGGCCACTGAAGCTGACTTGTAGATCTGAAGGTCAGCGGTTCAAATCTCATCACCGGCTCAAGGTTGACTCAGCCTTCCATCCTTCCAAGGTGGGTAAAATGAGGACCCGGATTGTGGGGGCAATAGCCTAGCTCTGTTAAAAAAGTGCTATTGCTAACATGTTGCAAGCCGCCCTGAGTCTAAGGAAAAGGGCGGCATAAAAAAATCGAATAAATAAATAAAAAATAAAAAATAAAATAAAATAAAATAATGTAAGCAGTGGGCTCTCTCGCAGCACCTAGCTTCTCTTTCTTCTTCTCAGTGGCAGCCATGTATCCAGAGATTGGCAGGCTAGATTTAGTGACCCAGACACACGGCTGCCATTCAGGAGAAGAAGAGAGAGAGGAGGTGCTGCGAGAGAGCTCATTTCTCATGTTGTTCTCTTCCCAGGCGGTAGCAGCATGTTCAGCTCATCGAATCTGATCAGCGGGAGGGGTGGGACAGCAGAGAAATGAGACGCATGGAGCAAGGTGGGGCTCCCCTTGCCATCTGTTCTCTTTCACATTCACCAGGCATGGCAGGAGCTGGAAGTCAGCTCCTTGAATCTGGCTTGCCAATCTCACCCAGGGAAGGGGGAACGCCTCCTCTCTCTTCTTCTCCTGAGTGGCAGCCATGCATCCGGAGATCGGCAGGCCAAATTTGGGGAGCTCAACTTGCTGCCGCCACCCGGGAGGAGAAGAACATGAGAAGTGGGCTCTCTCACAGCGCCTCCTCTCTCTCTTCTTCTCCCGAACGGCAGCATTGCGTCCAGTTCACCAAATCTGGCCTGTTGATCTCGGGCGACAGCGGCTCTGACCCGATCCTCGTAATGTTGTGGGCAAGCACTGACCATGCCGATCCCACTTCATGGCTGCACCTCGAAAATAATAAGACATCCCCCCCCCCAATAATAAGGCCAAGGCCATATTTCAGTTAAAATGTATAAGACAGTGTCTAATTTTCAGGGAAACATGCTTTCTTAAAACTACTTCTGTTAAATAAGGTTTAAAATTACAGTATTACTTTCCACATCCATTCCATCTTCAGTTAAAAATCCACTCTTGGCAACAGTTTGGCAAAATCACTCTGGGCAAGACAGAAATAGTATCAATAACTTAAAATAGTAAAAATGTTTTCCCCTTAGAATTGTTTTGATGCTATGTTCAGAATTTTATTTTTACCTTGCTTCAAAAAACATGTTATTGAGCAAAGCAATATTTCAAAAAGAAAAAAAGTTATTTTTTATTTAGATATTATTTCCAAAAATCTTTAAACCTCAGCTCATGATTGAATAGTAGTTACAAAAGAGTGCTTATTTGACAGACCTCTTCTCCTCATTCTGACATAATAACTAGTAGCGTAGTTAACAGGTTGGTGGCTCTGAAGCTCTGGTTTCAACCACCCTTCCCCATAGGTGGGGAATTGGAAAAGACCTCAATATCTCTGGTCAGTTACATTTAAACTGGCCTTCAGTTTTCTCATTGGTTGAATTGCTACATCTTCCAGATTCATTTTCAAAAAGTGGGAGAGGAATTGCAATGTTCCTGAAGATGATGGGAAATTATATATCTCCCATTCTATCAGAGACATATTGATCTGAATTTTATGTCATCTCTGTGTGTATCTCTGTGATACGGTGAGGTTTCTGACAACCAAGGCAAGCAAAAATGCATAATTTCACAAGAGAATTGATGGCGCCTTCTTCAGAAGAAAGAAATGGCAATAATGATGCAGTATTTTCCATGGAGTTGATGAGTGGATAGTTTCCCATTGAAGAGAACTTCTGCCTTCTGATTTCTCTGTTCTTTCTAGTAACTTCCTTAATGCTTCTTTTGGTATTCCGTGGGCATTCTCTTGCATAATGGGCTGCCTATGGTTTTTTTTTTAAATTTTTACTCTTTGCTTTTTTAGTATGGACTTGTGGCGATAAAGAACTAAGATGGTAGTGGAGCACTTGCCGCCTGCTTGTTTTCACAGTTCCTCCTAGCTTGAGGGAGAGCTGGTTAGCTTAGCAAGGTATCTGCTGGCTTATATGAGAAAATTAAAGAAGGCAAACCCCGGGTGAGAGTCCCCATGTTGTGAAATACCTAGTTAATGCCTAGAAATAACATATTTAGATTCTAAAGTTATCTCGTAAATAATGGATCAGATTAAATCTCTGTTCAAAATTAGCACAATGAATGAAGAAACGATTACAGACTATTCATGCAGTCACAATATGCATCTTTCTTTTCACACTTGCTTATGATATATATCTTTATACTGTGTTTAAATACCTATTTTTACTATTTTGGGGTTGCTTTACAGGAAATACTTGTGGTTCAAACCAAAACTTCACGAAACTTAATTGCTTCTATTATTAAGCGCTTGTATATTTTTGTAGTATTGTGTCCATTAAAAAAAGTAAACATTTATTCTGGACTAATAAAGTTGCTTTAAAAGCTTGATCTGCTGATGCTTTTGCCTTTGAGTCAGTTTTTGATTCCCAGTGACTGCCTGGCCTTTCTTGGTAAGATCTTTTGGAAGTAGTTTGACATTGCTTCTTTCCTAGGCCTGAGAAAGTCACCCGGTTGAGTTTGTGGAACTGGAACTCATAGCTTCCCGGTTTCTAGTCTGATGCCTTAATCAGGCAAACTGACTCTCGATACAGTGGTTCTCCTCCTACCTCTCCGGTCAGTCACAGTTGGTGTTAGTTGGGGGGTCAGAGGTCGACCTCTAGCTTGCTCCCTTGTAGGGTACCTCAGGGGTCGGTCCTTTCCCTCCTGCTATTTAATATCTACATGAAACTGCTGGGTGAGAAAATGCAAGGGCATGGGGTGAGGTATCATCAATTTTGCAGATGATACCCAGCTTTACATCTCCACCCTTTGTCCAGTCAGCGAAGCAGTGGAAGTGATGTGCCGGTGCCTGGAGGCTGTTAGGGTCTGGATGGGTGTCAACAGACTCAAACTCAACCCTGATAAGACGGAGTGGCTGTGGGTTTTGCCTCCCAAGGACAATTATATCTGTCTGTCCATCACCCTGGGGGGGGGGGTCATTGACCCCCTCAGAGAGGGTCCGCAACTTGGGCGTTCTCCTCGATCCACAGCTCACATTAGAGAAACATTTTTCAGCTGTGGCGAGGGGGCCCCAGGTTCGACTGGTGCACCAGTTGCGGCCCTATTTGGACTGGGAGTCACTGCTCACAGTCACTCATGCCCTCATCACCTCGAGGCTCGACTACTGTAATGCTCTCTACATGGGGCCACCTTTGAAAACTGTTCGTAAACTTCAGATCATGCAGAATGCAGCTGCGAGAGCAGTCATGGGCTTTCCCAAATATGCCCATGTTACACCAACACTCCGCAGTCTGCATTGGTTGCCGATCAGTTTCCGGTCACAAATCAAAGTGTTGGTTATGACCTATAAAGCCCTTCATGGCACCGGACCAGATTATCTCAGGGATCGCCTTCTGCTGCACGAATCCCAGTGACCGGTTAGGTCCCACAGAGTGGGCCTTCTCCAGGTCCCGTCAACTAAACAATGTCGTTTGGCGGGACCCGGGGAAGAGCCTTCTCTGTAGTGGCCCCGGCCCTTTGGAACCAACTCCCCCCAGAGATTAGAATTGCCCCCACCCTATTTGCCTTTCATAAACTTCTTAAAACCCACCTCTGCCGTCAGGCATGGGGAAACTGAGATATTCTTTCCCCCTAGGCCTTTACAATTTACGCATGGTATGTCTGTATGTATGTTTGGTTTTTATAATAAGGTTTTTTTTAGTTATTTTAGTATTGGATTGGAATGTTACATGCTGTTTTTATCATTGTTGTTAGCCGCCCCAAGTCTACGGAGAGGGGTGGCATACAAATCCAATAAATAAATAAATAAATAAATAAAATAAGATTCATCGTGCTATCCCAAGGACTTGAGGAAAGTTTATAGTTTATGTTTAAAGATGGTCAAGCCATTGGTTAGCTGACTTGGAAAAAATTCACTGCTGCTGAATTGGCAGCCTATTTTGAGGCTTTGGAATGCTGTTCGGATATGGTTTGCTTAAGAAGTGGCTTATTTTTATGTTACAAGCCTACGATCAATAATTAGGATTCCAAGAATTATTTAATTTTGCAAGCTCATGGAGTCTTAAAACTATTGTACTGCTTACACTAAGGACCTTCAAACTAAATAGTATCTTAACAGCTTGCAACCACTGTGCAACTTATGGCAGAAAGAACTGCAGGTCAATCTCCCGGGGTTTGCAATATTGTGATTGAAAATAGCTTGAACGAGTATTGCCGCTTTTGGACTCTGATGGTTTCTGAAATAGAGGGGTTTTGCCATTTTCAGTGGGAAGGAAAAATTGTTTGCATGCTCAAGCCTTTTCCAAGAGCCCAAATAATTTTACAGCTTAATATGAACTTCACAGTGTGTATTTTTAACTCAAACATTTCTAATAATACTTTGTTTCTAATAAGTGAGTCCTATTCTTATATTTGTAATTTACAGGAAATAGTTGTATGTGAAATGGGAAAAGTACACTGTGACATGCAGTCTAAGGGTGGGGGTTGATTGCTGGATATAGGACAGTGGTGGTGAACCTTTTTTGGTTTGTGTGCCAAAAGGGGTTGTGTGTATGTGCTAGCGTGCATGTGGCCACACCTATTCCCTTCCCCCTGCATGTGTACTCCCCCCCACATTGCCCCTGTGCATACACATAGCCCCCTCCGTCCCCCACACATACACACAGGCCTCACTGTAGCCTCGGATGGTGAAAAAACAGCCAAAGGGCAAACCAGAAGTTCAGAAAAATGGACTCTGGTTTCTCCATTGGCTGGTTTTTCGCACTCTGGGGCTTTAGGGAAGCCTTCCTAAAGCCTCCAGAGGGCGAAATGGCTTTCCCCAGGGCCAAAACTCAGCTGGGTGAAACCTGGTTTCAGAGCTCTGCTCCAGTATGAGCTTCATTGGGTGACCTTGGGTCAGACACTATTTGCAGCCTAACATACTTCCACAGGATTGATGTGGAAATGGATTTAATTGATGTTAAATGGCAATAGAGTAATTGTTTCCTAAGGCTGTGGCACCACTCTGCTTCTTGCTGGTGCTTATATTAAGAATTGAAATTCCGACAAATCTAACCATCATTACTAAAATTATGGAATGTGCCGAACTAACAAAATTAACAATGGAAATTCGGAACAAAAATGATTCAGAGTTCTACAAGGCCTGGGAGAAATGGTTCAGATGGCTATCCAACTCTAAAGATGACAACCCGAAAAGTAACCAAAATTGTTTAATATGAACCAAAATAAAGATGTGTATAACCAAAAATCCGATCAAAAATAACTCAATCCCTGTCTGAGTTCAATCCATTTGATAACTATTAGAAATCTACTAATTTATTTATTTATTTATTTATTTATTGGATTTGTATGCCACCCCTTTCCAGAGACTCGGGGCGGCTAACAGCGACAATAAAACAGTGTACAATAGTAATTTGGTATTGATGATTAATACTACAATCTATGATTAAATTCTACTAACAAAAACAATAAATATAATCCATCTAAGTCGCCACAACCCAAACGCCTGCTTGCTTGCAGGTACTACCTCTCATCTTGCTATCTCTCTCTTCTTTCGCTTTTCTCTCTCTTTTTTTCCTCCCTTTCCTCCCCTTCTATCCTTTCTCTTCCCACATTACTGTTGGATTATCCAATATTACAGCTATAAGATACTTAATTAAGAACTCTGAATACGAAATATTTACATATGGACAAATACCCGAAATGTATATACAATAATATATATAAGCTGTGATATAACAATACTGTTTATCCCACTCCCCTCCCACTTTTCTTTTCTGTATTCCCATCCCCCTTTCCCCGTTTTATTCCTTTTTGTATAAATTAATTTTTAAAAAAGGAAAAAAAAGAATTGAAATTCCTTATGACTACAAAACGGAAGCTGCAGATGGAACAGAAAGAAACAGAGAAGGAAAAGAAGAAGAAGAAGAGAAGGAGTGAAGGCAGAGCTCTCTGGATTCCTCCAGCATTAAATACCATCTCCCAAGAAAAGGAAAACACCCTGCAATTACAGGCTCTTCATTTAGTCCCAATAGACAGAAACAGAATAGCCAAATAGAACAGCTGGAGCAGCAATTGTACCAGATGATAGCACTGGTTTCACTTGTGTGCTACATATGCAAAGATATTTAAAAAAAAAAATCTTCTGATAGTACTTTCACAGAGGTTTTTTGGACCCTTTCACAACAAGCTCCAACTCTCAGTTCCATCAAACCATCAATGTTTCAGAGCAATATTTTCTTTTCCTTCACAATTTTTTTCTCTGTCAACTTACCACTGTGCAATGTTCTTGCAGAGGGGTATCATTTTTTCATTGCCAAGAAGTCTTGCCCCAATCCTTCTGACTGTAAGATCTTCAGCTTTGCATCTGGAATGGCTTTTTTCGTAATAATGGTTCACATTTGATTATAGTTTTCTCTGCTTTTTAAACAAAGTATGAGTAAAAAGGGGAAATCATAGTTTATTTTATTTTACTTTAATAAAAGTGAGGCTAAACTGGATTTTTTTTTTGGCTTTGATACTCATAATGAGCCTGGAGAGTGAGACACTGATTTAATTAGTTTTTGCACTGTTAGCCAGTTGGTAGTGGTTACACCAGTTGACTGATAATGTTCCTTGTATGTTGGCCTGCACTGATTGGCGGATGGTGTTCTGTTCCTTGTATACTCTTACATCCTAATGTCTACAGAGGTTAAGATGAAGACAGGTTAGAAAGGGTTACGTTGTAGAGACTTTCATAATATACTGAAACCTCTCTTAGACTTAACTCTACGTTGACTTTAAAAAAGCATTTATGGAAATATATTAATGATTCTTCCCTAAACGTGTGTGATAGCCATATTGTGGATCTTGCACTGGGGATTAGAAAACTAAGGTTGGTTTTTCCTTAAGAAGAAATGCAAAAAAAATGTTTTTCTTAAAGATCTCAGGGAATCTGAGCTTATATAGAGCCTAGGACTTTGTCCACTTCCTCAGATCCAATTGGATCAAAGCTTTCCCAGATAATAAGGCAAGACTATACCTAGGCCACTTCTACAGGACATGTATTAAAGCTAAAATCCAGGTTGAAATGAATATGAGCAATTTTATCCATCAGATTCTGTGCAAATTCTCCTTTATGGCCTTGAATGTACACCTCCAAGTCCTTCTTTCCCAGGAGGGTCATGTCACCCTGAACAAGACCCATAAATTATCTGTCTGTGGACACAGTAAGTTAGGTGGCTCCCAGAGTGGAGGAAGATGGTTCAAGATCTGTCTTGAGCTACATGGAGTTGGCAAAGTCAGTAAGCCTCTCTAATATAATTAATTTAGAAACAGAAGTTCTTGAAGGTTGGCAGCAATTAGAATTATCCAAATTAGTAAAGTTAATGCAGCCACTCTTCAATGGATTACAGATTGGATACAACTCGTAATAAAAGAATATTAACGCTTGAGGGCCACTATCTATAGGTTGGATGGCATGGGTTCCTTTATTTCCAAAATCATAAAAGTCCCTATATAAAATTTGGGCTAAAATAAAACATCAATACTATAAAAAAAATTCTGACATAGTTTTCAAGTGTGAAAGCAGTAATTTATCCCAACACAATAGACAAACACAAAATGGTTAGATATGTGAAAATTTTGGACATACAAGGAAATTTAAAAGACATTGAAATTCTAAATCGACAAGGAATCAAAATTGATTGGTGGCCATACTATCAGATTAAACCTAGATTAAAAGGAAATAAAAGGAAAAGAGAAATCAGAATTGGATAAGATTCTGTTGGGTCCTGGAGAAAAAATGATAGCAAAAATCTATAAATATTTACTAAACTATAAAATGGAGGAAGCAATTGTTAAGAGTACAATGATTAGTTGGGCCAAAATTTTTGGATATAACATAAATTTGGATCAATGGGAAAAAATCTGGAGTACAAATTATAAACTAACTAAGGCAGCCTTGTACAAAGAAAATCTCTGTAAAGTGGTACTATAGATGGTACCTATCACCAGCAAGATTGGCCAAAATGTATCAAAATATGAACTCCAAAGGTTGGAAATGCCAACATAAAAATGAATCATTTTATCACATGTGATGGACCTGCCCAATAATTAAAAACTTTTGGAAAAAGATACACATCTGGCTCGAAGAAATAACAGAACAAAAAATTAATATGAAACCTGAAATATTCTTAATAGGGATATTGGATCAAAAAATAGAAAAGAAATATTGGTATATTATATTACACATTTTGACAGCAGTGAGAGTATTCCTGGCACAAAATTGGAAACATGTTGACACACCATCCGACAGTATAATTATTTTAAAAATGTTGGAATGTGCAGAATCAAATCAGTTGACGATAGAATTAAACCAGAAAGAGGACTCAGAATATTTTGAAGTTTGGAATTTATTTTGTAACTGGTTGTAAAGGAAGAATAGAAAGAAAAAAGAAGATGTATAAATGTATATATTGATATTTAGTTTAAAAATGACCATAGGATATATTTATTAATAGATTTATAGAGAAAAACTGTAAAGAAAATAATTTATCAAGATTTATATATAAATGGAAATTTAACATTAAGACAAGAAGTACCTAGGAGGTTTTATATGTATATTTGTAAATGTATTGTTTGTTTTGTTTGATGTTTGTTTGCATTTTGTATTTTTAATGTCTTTTTTAATATTTATACTCAATAAAAACTATTTTTTTAAAAAAATAGAATTATCCAAGTTAGAAATACTAATTAATGTCATTGAGTTACAGCTTTAAGCCGGGTGATCGTTCTGCCCCTGGAAATTCTTCAATAAATAATCTTTCTAAAGTTGTTCAGAAGAAAAGCAAAGAGAAAAGTAATTTACTTTCCTTTTCCTAGTCTTCTGAAATGAACATTACTTTTAGTTAGCTCTCTTCAACTAAAAAAATGTATTTTCATGTTTAATTTAAGAATAACATCTTGGGTGCAGCTGGGATGGGCATTCTGATAGTTCTAGAACATTAGAAACAGTTGCTTTTTAGTTTGAAAGGCACTAATTTAATTTTATTAGTAAAACAGAGGAGAGTGGGAGTGAAATTTAACTTAAACTATGATCAGGAAGAATGTTGCTTGGTTTCCAGACTGTAAGATGCATGTTTTCCCCATGTTTCAAAATCGGAATTTCTTTTTATGAAGATTGTATTTTTCTGTGTGCTTAATTATAAAGGAAAAGGGAGGACGGTTGATTAAATCCATCTTTGGCCAAACTATTATCTCCCCTCCTTTGTATAACAACAATGGTCGAGAAGCTGAAACACTTCTGACCCTTTTAATTTGAGCAGTTTTCTCTAAAGTATTACAGTATGTAATTGTATTGACCCACTGAGAAAATTGAAAATACCATACAATGTTTTACATAAGCAATAAGTCTTACTTAATTTATAACCTTACTGCATTAGCTTTGATATTGTGTATAGTGCTTTCTGTCCATATTTCTGGTAAGATTGTTTAAGTGAAAAAAGTAAGCACAATGGATTTCTTGGAACAATGTAGAACAGTGATGGCAAACCTTTTTCGGCTCGGGTGCCAAAAGAGTGTGTGCACACACGATAGCGTGGGCATGTGTGCCCACATCCATAATGTAATGCCCTGCTCATGTGCACAGCCCTGCCCCCCCGCGCATGCACACAGGCCTCACTGAAGCCTCCTGACTTATAGTTGACCTGTTGGGCTGTTTTTCGCTCTCCCCAGAGTTCAGGAAAGCCTCCTGGAGCCCTTGGAAAGCGAAAAATGGCCCAACGGGCCAATTGGAAGTTCGGAAACCAAAGAAAGTTGAGTTGCCCTTCTACTTACCTTCAGATAATTGCAACCAGGCCTCACACACCTCGTCTCATTTCTGCTGCAGCTGGGAAGACTTTCGTGAAGAAGTTGGCCTTCTCCGGGTCCCGTCGACTAAACAATGTCGTCTGGCGGGACCCAGGGGAAGAGCCTTCTCTGTGGTGGCTCCAACCCTCTGGAACGAGCTCCCCCCAGAGATTAGGATTAAAACCCACCTCTGCCGTCAGGCATGGGGGAATTGAAACATCTCCCCCTTGCCCATGTAGTTTTTGTGTATGATTCAATTGTGTGCTTGTTTTTTATATATTGCGGCTCTTTTGGATTTTTTACCTTAAAACTGTAATTTAGATTGTGAAATATTAGATTTGTTACTATGTTTTGTTTACCATTGTTGTGAGCTGCCCCGAGTCTACGGAGACGGGTGGCATATAAATCCAATAAATCTAATCTAATCTGTGTAATCTATAACAGAGTTCTGGATCGATCTGGAGCTCTGTTATCGGCTAAAGAGGCCTTCAGGAAAGACTTTTAGAAAAGGCCTCTGTGTAATCTATAACAGATCTCTGGATCCATCTAGAGCTCTGTTATCGGCTGCAAAGGCCTTCAGGAAAGCCTTCCTGGCTGCAGAAGAAATGGGTTGAGATGTGAGAGACCTGGCTGTAAGCCGAAGAAGTTCTTGAAGTCCTCTGATAGCGAAAAGGAAGCTTCTGGTTGGGCTGTTTTTGCCATGGGGAGAGCGAAAACGGACAAAAAGAAGGCAAAAATCAGCTGGCCAGCTCACACATGCGCACTGGAGCTGACATAGCAAGAGAGGCAGAGAGAGAAAAAAAGAAAGAGAGACATAGCAAGAGAAAAAGAGAGACTTAGCAAGAGAGGCAGAGAGAGAGAGAAAGAGAAAGAAAGAGAGACATAGCAAGAGAGACAGAGAGAGAGAAAGAGAGAGAAAGAAAGAGAGATACTGTAGTAAGAGAGGCAAAGAGAAAGAAAGAGACATATAGCAAGAGACAGTGAAAGAGAGAGAGAGAGCAAGAAAGAGAGAAAAAAGCAAGAAAGAGATAGCAAGAGAGACACAGAGAGAGAGAGAGAGAGAGCAAGGGAGAGAGAAAGACATAGAGGAAGGGAAGGAGGGAGAGAGAAAGAGAGCAAAAAAGAGAGAAAGAAAGAAAGGGATGGAGAGAGAGAAAGAAGGGAAGGAAGGAAAAGAGAGAAAGAGGGAGAAATAGAGCGAAAGGGAGGAAGAGAGGTTTTTTTGTCCAAACTTTTCTTTAGCCCCCCCCGCCCCCCCCCCCTTTCAATGTTTCCCAGGATTTTGAAAATATGAATAATGTGCCGCGGCTCAAAAAAGGTTGGGAAACACTGATCTAGGTTTCAGATTTTCTGCACATTTAGTTTTTATTCTACAACCCAGTAGCAATAGCAATAACATTTAGACTTATATTCCGCATTTAGACTTATACAGTATACCGCTTCACAGTGCTTTTACAGCCCTCCCTAAATGGTATATAGAATCAGCATATTTATTCCCCCCCCCAACCCACGTCCTCATTTTACCCACCTCGGAAGGATGGAAGGCTGAGTCAACTTTGAGCCGGTGGTGAGATCTGAACTGCTGAACTACAGCTAGCAGTTAGCTGAAGTAGCCTGAAGTAGCCAGTGAGGTTTGCTTGATTGCATCGGTTCAGAAATGGGAGTTGCCTTGCAAGTATTTGTAATCTGTATAAAATTTGAATTCAAGAATACTGATTGGCGAATGGACAAATATGAATGCTCCCTGGGAAGTATCAATTAATTGATTGTTGGGAATGGTGCTGTCTCTATTTTGATTGATCTGTCTCATCTGCTGGCTATGTATGACCTGGATCAGCTGCCTGTCTGAGTGGTATATTGCATCCCCCTCCATTGATCTGTTCTTCATTGTGTCCTTATCAGTGTTTCTTTCAAAATGAGACGAAGACAATAGAATGTGGCTTGTATTCTGATAATAAACTGAAGAGAAAGGAACTACTCTAAAATATATTAACATTTTATTTATTCGATTTACTTTCTTTCCTGGCCAATTGGCATGAGCTGAATAAAAGGACTTTACCTATGATCCTGGCTACATCTTGTTAACTCTCAATACTCTCTTTTTTCCTGCTATGTATGCAAAATGGATTGTGAATAATAATAATAATAATAATAATAATAATAATAATAATAATAATAATAATAATAATAATAATTATTATTATTATTATTATTATTATTATTATTATTATTTATTAGATTTGTATGCCGCCCTTCTCTGAAGACTCAGGATGGCTCACAACAATAATAAAAACAATATAACAGTGACACAAATCTAATATTAAAAGAAAAGATATATAAAATCCCAGCAATTAAAACCATACAACACATACATACCAAACATAAAACATAACAAACATAAAATATAAAAACCTGGGGGAAGTGTCTCAGTTCCCCCATGCCTGGTGATATAGGTACACACAAATACACACACGCGCGCGCACACACACACAGTGTATTCGGACCCTCTTCACTTTTGTCAATTTTGTTAATGCTGCAACCTGCATCTGATGAAATTTGTTTTTTTTCTCATTAATCTACATTTAGTACCCCATAATGACAAAGTGAAAACAGAATTTTAGAAATTGGACCTTAACTCACAGAGATGTGGACTTTCATATATCAAAAGATTAGGAAGTTATTTAGAATGCTCAAACTCAAGACTTCATCCATAGGAGCCACCTCACTTCAACAATCCTGCATTGGAAGAAAGCGAAGAGGCTAAAGATCTTCAGTGAGCGCTACAATTTTCAGAGACTTGAATTTTGGTTTCCTTGATCGAAATCAAACACTTTAATCTCTCTGATTTATTGAATAGCATCTGCAGGGATTTCAGATGCATTTGTCTCAGAGTTTGAATTGAAGCTGTCTATCTTTTTATTTAATTTTGGAAGCTAAATCAGTTATGCTTTTATATTATATACATGATTGGGCTTGTTGAAAAGAGAATTGTATTCTGGTTTAGGCAAATAAAGGCTTAGTCTAACATGCTACTACATATTGTAGGGAGCAATGGCGAACTACAATATGTAGTAGTAGTAACTACTTTTTCAAAACTTGCCAAGAAAATTTCTGGACTTGTCCAGCTTATTGAGTATCGGATGTTATTGAATGGAAGAAAAAAATGTAACTAATACACATAACACAAGTTTAGAAATGATACAATATTAGATAATCAGCAAGGAATAAAATATCTTACACTTGGGGCATTCAGTCCATTTAAGTAGAACCAAATAAAATCAACAACAAATTGTATTACTGCAAAGTGTAATAAAAATGTATTACTGGCAATATTAATTGGGGAATCTCATGTAGGCCTTATATTTAATTGACTTAAAATTTTAAGTGAAAAGTTTAAAAAATAATTGTGGGTTTCAAAAGTATTTTTTTTTACTTTTCTGCTTTTTGCAGTGCGGTTTGTGTAGATCAGTACATATTAAATAAAAATATTTTTGCTGTTTTTATCTAAGTCAAGAAAAAAAATGATTTGTGCTTCCATTATCTGGCAGATGGAATTTCAAGTTAAAACAAAACAAATGTTAAGTTTGTCTTAATTATGCCCTGTAAAGTATAAAAATAGCAGATGTTGCAGTACTGTTGTAGAAGGTTTGGAAAATTAAGTCAACACTGAGAACTGTAGCTGCTTTTTAAGGTAACTTATCTCTGCTAGCTTTTTAACTTTTCATATCTCTTGTTTTAAACTGCAATGAAGCTACTGTCAACAATCAGCAAAAGAAATATCCACGCTTCATATCTTTGTACAGCTTACTATTAAAATATCCTCCAGTTTATCTGTCAACTATTTGGCTCATAACATTTCCAAAAATATTTTGGAATCTTTTGCTCATGAAAGAGGGAGTTACAATAAGAGACAATAAGGGTTTTTTTTTTTGAACCAATATACTTCCTGTAGTAAAACATTTTCCATCTTATCCATGTTAAATTTCATTTTATTCTGACAAACTGTGTCTCAGAGCCCAAAATCATGCAGAAGTCATAGAGATATCTAATCTTGAATTTCTCTGAAAGAGAAGTATACTTGAATATCATCAGCATATCCATATCTATAACTTTAAATAGGCAAATGATAAATTTTCCCTGACTTCAGTAATATAATGTTGTAGAATAGGAGAGTCTAACTCAAGGCCTGGGGGTCAGATCCGACCCACAGGGTTCTTAGATCTGGCCTGCGGGGCTGCCCGGAAATAGTGAAGGATCAGCCCATGGTGCTTCTGCCAGCGAAAATGGGATCTTAAGCTCTTTTCAGCTGCCATGGCCTCCTGCAATCCTCTGCCATTGAAAACGAAGCTCGGGAGGGTCCTCCCGAGCTCCTTTTTTACTGGCAGAGGGTTGTAGGAGGCCGTGGCAACTGAAAACGGAGCTGAGGCCACCACAGGTGCCCCCCCCACATGAGTGGCGTTAAGATGGCCATACCCACTCTGGCCATGCCCCCCAGCACCCCCCAGTCAAATAACCTGATACTGACCTCAATGAAATTGAGTTTGACACCCCTGCTTTAGAATCTTGCAGGATCCCACAAGATAATTCCTAATATCCAAATAAAATCTCTCAAGTACATTAGCATCTTCTAGTAGCACACATGATGGAGGAAAACAGCTGTCAACGTAGCTCCCTCAAGCATGTCAACACTGCCTAGTAGTTGTTAAAATCAGCCAGATCCAATGATGATATAAAATAAGCCTCTGACAGGGATCCAACTTACAAGCAGCGGAATAAACAGGTGCAGGAATCTTCCTTGGGAGATATACCTCAGAATTGACTCAAATGACTTATTTAATTGATAATTAAATTGATAATGGATAAATTTAATTTCATGATGTAGTAAATTTGAAGCAGTTTGAATCTCTTCTTATCTTGAAAAAAGACAATGCATCCTTGCCCTTGTTATTTGCTAAGCAAACAACTGAAAAAATAAACACCTTGGTGCTCTCCTTGTGGTAGCAATTCCAGAAGTAATCTCTGCTGTCTATTTTAGGACTGGACTAAATACCCCACCAAACTCTTCCAAAGTTGTTTAAGTTCAAAATATCTTCAATGTTATTTTCTTATATAATGAAGGACTCAGATGCAGTACTAATTACCGCTGGTTGTAAAACTGC
Organism: Erythrolamprus reginae; assembly: GCF_031021105.1. Classification (NCBI taxonomy): domain Eukaryota; kingdom Metazoa; phylum Chordata; class Lepidosauria; order Squamata; family Dipsadidae; genus Erythrolamprus; species Erythrolamprus reginae. The sequence goes on along the minus strand of NC_091950.1, from coordinate 134,886,804 downwards.
AGAGAGAGGGAGGGGGGAGGAGAGAGAGCTTCTGGGGCAGAGGTGAAATTCAGGTTCTGACAGCTACTGGAGAACCGGTAGTGGAAATTCTGAGTAGTCCAGAGAACCAGCAAATACCTACTCTGGCTGGCTCCAGAGCAGGGTGGGAATAGAGATTTTGCGGTATCTTTCCCCTGCCATGCTCACCAATCCACGCCCACAGAACCGGTAGGGAAAATTTTTTGAATTTCACCCCTGTTCTGGGGGCAGTGTGTGTGTTTGTATGTGTATGTAAAAGCTTATGCTAAACGTCGTATTGATCCTAAAGTTTCCAATTCAGGTTGTAAGAATGTATAGAGGAGACCTATCCGTCTTCGGTGCAGTCTAGGCTGAGGATAATATTTTAAGCTGTTGCAGCTCTTAATGCTATTCATTAATAGTGCTAACAGAAGTTAAGGAGGACTTTAGACTACCATTTGTCTGAAATGGCATGGGGTTTCCTGCCTGAGCAGAGAGTTAGACTAGATGACCTTCAAGATCCCTTCCCTGTTTTTTTAATTCTGTTGTTCTGTTAAATGTAGATGCCACTTTATTATTTGACAAGAGAACACTGTAGGCATATACAATAAAGTGCAATTGCTTCTTTATTTAAGTTGTAGAATTGTTTTATTCTTCTACAAGCAGTAGCTTAGGGGATGCTGGTTCAGGATTTTCAAACCTAATAAATGCTTGGATGAACACTTCGGTACAGATGGTGAATATACTATTCAAAGTATATTAAGGTGAATAGTTAATAACTTTTCATCCAAGCTTTCCATTTTAGGAGTTGAACATTGGCTTTCTCTTGATGCCAGACTCATGATTAGAAAATTGCTCTGAGCAATCTCCAGCAGCTGGAGAAAAGAATTGGGCGGTGTTTTTTTGTTTTTGTTTTTTGAAAATGTATGTTTCCCATTTGGATTTTCTGAATATATCCTACTGACATTAGTAACAAACAAGTAACACCAACATAGGGTCCCTATGCAACTGTGATAATATTCAGATAAGCAAACTTTCAGAAAATCTATAAGGGAACAAAACTTTATTACAGAGTCCTCGGAGAGGGGCGGTATACAAATCTAATAAATTATTATTATTATTATTATTATTATTATTATTATTATTATTATTATTATTATTATTATTATTATTATTATAGACCTGCAATATAAATCAGATTTGTCCAATCTGTTGCCTGCTAAATGCTTCTATCATTGCTAGCTAGGCTACATAGGCCTTGTGGAACATCTAGTCTGGTACAAATAGAAGTGCTAAATTGGAAAGAGATTACATAAATCGTAATCAGAATATTGTGAGTTTTTAAAACTTCATCTTATTAGTATGTATCCATAAAAGCTCTTTAATGTTCTTTTGAGTCCTGGTTACTTCACAGGTGCGACCATGTAGTTTTCTCAGCAACAGCATTGAACCTATTTTCTGCCACATTCTTATGAGTCTTCTCTTCAACTCCCCCACTCATTCTGTAGCCTTGGGATTTGCTGTGGGCTTCCCATCTGAGAACTAATTAGATCCAAATCCTATTACATTTTTTCACAACCTATTAAGCACTGCAATGCCAACTAAAAGATCAGTGGTGAGTGAGTTGGTGCAAGTACAAATGAAAAAAAAAGTGATTGGAATTTGGAGCTGCTCATCCAATTGTCTTTCTTTTAGCTGACCTCAAGTTTTACTACTGAGATATAAGATAGAGAGAAAATTGTCTAGCAAGGAATATAAGTGTGATCTATGTTTTTGGCCTATGCTTTTCTTTTTTCTAAATTACATTTCTACTTCCTGATTTGTCTGACTGTCATAGAATGCAATTCCATTGTACAATATCCTCTGATTTCCATATTTGTGGTTCTAATGTGGTCAAAAAGAATTGGTGCTGAATAATGATTTGTCATTCCATATTGTGGAAAGGTAACTACTGTACCAGTACTTTCTGAATTCTAACAGATTGTTTCCAAAGTTGCAGAAAATCAGCAAAATAAATATAATTAATTTAATTTAATAAACAAATACTTTTGAGTTCTCTAAGGATGGCATGCTGAGCAATAGAGTGATTTTTCTTCTCTGCCAACAAACAATCGATGTTGCCACCGAGGCTGCCTCTTTGGCAGCATGCTTCCCAGACTCAAACATAAGCTACTAGGAATTTTTACTTTTTAAACGTTAAGATTCCCACAATAAAAATGAATGGGGAAACGTCCACTACCTGTCCCTTCCCCCAACTAAATCTCACCTCTTCACATATTTACTAATAACTATAATACTTTACTAATCTCGCCTTCAAATCATTATATGTATTAGATTAAAATTATACAGTTTAAAATTTTGAATGTAATACAGCTATTTATAGTCCATTACTTTGAATCGACAAACATTAAGTAATATAAGTTATGGATTTTATTTGGACATATGTCTTTTACCATTCCAACTGTAAATCTTGAATGTAATACGACTAGGATTAGTCTAATATTATGAACTGATATACACAAAGTTATATATACTACAGATGCTAATTGGATATGTGTAATTTTCCTTTTCTCGTCCTTCTTATTTTTTGTACTCCCTGTTCCCCGTTCCCCTTTCAATAAATCAATAAATTATATATTTTTTTTTAAATGGAGAAAAAGATTCCATCAAAACATTTTTTAAAAATGACCAGGACTTGTAAAAATTGATAAAATGCAGAATATCTGTGGTAAAAATTGGACTAAAATGTAAATCAAATTAGATCATTTTTACTACCCTGGAAATCGCCATCAACTTCCATATGAGGAAAGTGAAAGTGCTTTGCAACAACAAAATAAAACAATAAAATGACCCCTCCAAAAAATCATATTAAAATTCAACAAAGGGTTAAAATAGATCAGCATTTGACCAATCAATCAATATTAACTAATTGGATTTAACTATTGCATTCTGTTGTTTCTTTTTATATGTTGTAAGCCGCTCCGAGTTAAATAAATAAATAAATAAGTATCAAAATAAAAGAAAAAGTATAGTTAAAACTTTGAAAATGTAGCTAAAACTGGGGCAAACTTAAGAATAGCAAGTAGCCAAAAGGAAAAGCCAAAATGAGCCGGGGTGGCGCAGCAGGTAGAGTGCTGTACTGCAGGCCACTGAAGCTGACTGTAGATCTGTAAGTCAGCGGTTCAAATCTCATCACCGGCTCAAGGGTTGACTCAGCCTTCCATCCTTCCGAGGTGGGTAAAATGAGGACCCGGATCGTGGGGGCAATATGCTGGCTGTGTTAAAAAGCGCTTTTTGCTAACATGTTGTAAGCCGCCCTGAGTCTAAGGAGAAGGGCGGCATAAAAATTGAATGAATGAATGAATGAATCAATGAATGAATGAATCAATGAATAAATAAAAGATGGGGACCCAATTCTCTGGCCACTTCTACCAGGAATTGTATCTATCAAGGTCCTGTTCCCATACAGGTTCATGATCATCTTGGGTCATTCTTAATTACTCCTGTTTAAATCTGGGGAACGCTCCACCAAAACCTTGGCTTTGGGTGCAAAATCAACTGTTTGTTGTCAGGAGAAAAGAAATGCCTTGCCGCTCAGCATGTCATTTTGGGAGGACTCCCCAGAAGTATTTCTTTCAAATGACCAATGTCTTATCCTGTTGTAGAGAAACCAAATGAAGATAAGATTTCAAGACTGTGGGATGTACGATAAAGAGAGAGAATGACCAAACAAAAGACTGCTTGAAACCATCAGCAGCAAACGGAGGAGCCGTTTTGAAGGCACATGTGCATTTGGAATGTTTCCTGTTGGTAGCATCGAGAGGGAGAGGCCATCCAGAGCCTCAACAGGTGCAGTGTAAGACTTACCAGCCACCTTAGGTAAGAACTATCATCTTTTAGTGTGCAAAGTTCATTTATTTTATTTTCTGTATTTTCTGTAAAAATTATGCTTGGACAGAACAAAATAAATGCGACTGACAAGTAGGAGATAATTATTAAGCTATACTGTGATCCTCTTGGCCTGTGGTAAGATTAAGTCTTCAAACTGAATTTGAATAACTATGTTTGCTTAGGGTTTTTGGGCTGCAATATGGAACTTGTTTGCTATGACTTTCTTGCAGAGTGATTTTTCAATCTTCCAGTTTAGCTCATTGCCTTGGTATTCTCTGGAGGTCTGCTACTCAAGTACTGATGAAGGACCACTTTGCTTATCTTCCGAGCCCAACATTGAGCCAAACTCTGATAAATGTTCTGTTTTCTGTGGGAACCCCTTCCTCTGTGATTGTTTGCACATGAGGTCAAAATGGCTTGTATTCTCATGGCCTTTTGTAGGTTCTTCAAACAGTTTAGAAATAATTAAAGTCAGTATAAAATATATCCATTTAAAAATACATCAGTAACATGTAGTATAAAATTGGAAATAGGAATAATTCTCTAGAAGCCTATCAAATTATAAAGATTTTGTGTAGTCTAAAAAAGCTGGCATTTAGGAGAGCTTCTTTAAGCCTAGATCTCCACAGGAAAGATTTTAACACACTTACACCAGGCTTTTCTGAAAAGCCTTGAAACAGATACCTGTTAGAGTCTACGGAGAGGGGCGGCATACAAATCTAATAAATAAATAAATAAATAAACATTGAGGCTACTTTTAACTTTCTGCTAACTTTTTACTTGGAAGCAAGCCCAACTGAGCATAAGCAGAGGCTAAGGATAACAAAATTCTAACATCCACTGGGAATTGTGCCCCAGAACTAATTTGGAATGATACAATATGTAGCAGAATTAGCATACTCCAATAGTTTTTATATTTGAAATAATTAAGAGAAAATTGTTTCAATTGAATTGGGATCTATGTCTGATGTTAATTGTGTATGCCTACAAGGATGAAGGAGTTATACTATGGTTTTTATATGATTATTTTTACAAAAAAAGCCCTCAAACCCACCACCTCCCAAACAAACTCAATCATTTGCTATATATATTGTCTACATTTTGCTCAATATTTGTTTTTCTTGCAGCTTTTGACATGAAGAAAGATATAGATGCTTTAATAGCAGAAGAAAGGGCAGAAATCATTGCTAAGTATGAGAAGGTATAGGATTTATTTTGTCCATTAATTTACTAATTCTAATAAAAGAATTTTAGGGAGCTTGACCATATGTCCCAAGCAGGATTCTCAGTATTTAGCTGCCTATCCAGCTGTTCATAAGAATGTAATTGACAATATGGGTCATTCCTTGAGGCTGCTTTTATGACAGCTGTTTCTCGCCATTGAGGCAAGTTTGCAAAGTTTTATTAGTGTCAGTCTGTTGAAAAAACCAGATTGCAAAAAATGATTTGTTTGTGGGCTGTCTATATATCTAATCTAATAATCTAATAATCTAATCTAATAAAATCTAATAAAATCTAATAAATATATAAAAATAAATATATATATATATAAATATATAGAAGCATGAAAATGTAACTTTAAAAGATTTAATTTTAAAAGATCATTCTCAGCTTTATTGTGAAAGGCACTGGTGAAGGATTGTATATTGCATATCTGCAGGCATGTGACCAGAAATCATTTTATGTAGTGCACTCATCCATGATACAGTAATGCCACTTTGCAAAAATAAGTAGTTTCACATATCATCTGATTATGTACAAGTCTCTCTCTCTGTGTGTTTGTGTGTGTGTGTATGCGTGTGTCTCACCTATCTCAAGACCAATTTTGCATGAGTTAAACTCCATCAGGACTGGTATTATTTTTATATATACAGTATAAAAATACATACATATGTGTGTACTTCATTGTGCCATTTTCCTTTTTTTACAGGGAAGGCAAGATGGGACTCAGATTGATCCATGGGAAGATGCTGACTTTGCTCTTTACAAAGTTACAGACAGATTTGGGTTTTTGCAGTAAGTTTGTTTGTGGCCCCCTTAACACTTTGCTAAAACAAAGTATGTTTTACTGACATGGTTGTTTTGAGGCTACTCCATTCTTTAGATAGTTCTTCATTTATCATTGCCATGAATGTTCTTACTACAAGTTAGGTGTAGTCTTGTATATAAGAGTTTCAGCCATCATATCCTTAAAAAGTTCTGACAAAGCTTGATCTTTCAGAATTAAGCATGCAGACATGTTAAAAACTGCTGGCATAATCAGAATTCCTGAAACCACGAAAAACCCTTTAAGGGCATTCAGAAACGTTCCAGGTTTTTCTGGTGATCCTTTTGAAGAGATGTGGGTTTTTGCATTTGGAAATAGCCCAATCTTTTCATCTGGTGATCTCTGTTGTAGAAATTATGCTGTTATAAATCCAGTTTAGGTTTCTTGCTGGCAGAACTGCCTGTCTCAGCAAAACAGAATATATATTATCTCTTTCCCCTTGCTCCACAAACTTCATGTATCCCCTAATTGAGCCACTAGAGCACATATTTTGAGGAGTTTGGACAGGAAGTAAATGTTTGCTGCTTGAGCAGACTTAATATTTTTATCTATTGAAAACAGGATCTCATAAAAGAGATGTTGTTTTAACCCTCTTTTTTTATGTATAATATTTCTGCCCAGGGATGGGTTCCGCCTGATTCGAACTGGTTCACCTGAAACGGTAGCGACCCACTGGTGATGTCACACTGACGTCACCAAACTGGATCGATTGGTGGTAATCCGTGGCCACCACCATCTTTTTTTTGGATTTAAAAAAAAATCCAGTTTTTTTTCCGTCTGTGCATGTGCAGAAGGCAAGTTTCCGATGCTGCGCATACATTTCCATTTCCCCCATGGTTTTTTTCCCCCCATGAGGCGCGGCCATGGGCACGGAATAAGCAAACTGACAATGACGTAAATTAGAAAAAAACCCCTCCATTTATTGCCATATCAGATGTTTCAGACCTAAATTGACCCTCCCAGAGAGAGAAAGAAAGAGAATGAAATGTAGGGGAGAGAGAAAGAAAGAGAATGAAATGGAGGGGAGAGAGAAAGAAAGAGAATGAAATGGAGGGGAGAGAGAATAAAAGAGAAAAAGAGAGAGAAAGAAAGAAAGAGAAAGAAAGAGAATGAAAGGAAGAAAGAGAAGAGAGGAAAGGAGGGAGAGAAGAGAAAGGAAGGAAGGCCACGCCCACCCAGTCACATGACCACTAAGCCTTGCCACCTAATCACATGACCACCAAGCCACACCCACAAAATAAGCCACACTCACAGAACCGATAGTAAAAAATATTAGACCCCCATCCCTGTTCTTGCTTTTTATTTTTCTCCCAGCAGCCACCCTCTGGGTTGGGTTGGGCTGAGAGGTGGCTGGGTTAGGCGGCTTTGTGACTAAAACTCAGAGACTCCAGGTTTCTAGGCTGGCATCTTAACCCCTACATAGACTAGCTACCTAATATTTTATATTATATTATTACAATAATATATTATTATAATGTTCTTTCAGATGTTAAGGATTTAGGTGTTCGTTCTGAATTCTAATTAAAGAACCAATTTAATGAAATAATATCAGCTATTATATCAGTTAATTCTTGATCATCTCTTTTGAGCATAACAATATCTCTTTCTTGCATTTCCTTATGCATTCTTATATCACACATTAATTCAATCTGACTTTTTCTTTAACTTTTTCAGTGAGCATGAGTTACCAATTCATAGTGCTCTGGAAGAAAAGGTAAGTTCTACAAGCTTTATATTCTGTAAAAGAATGGATGTAAACAACTGGTCTATATGCCTCATGCATTACCATCATCTCTCATTTAGCTATTAGGGTAAAAATTTTCCTCTTCAAAGATATGGTTACGAGGCCCAATAATATGATACTCTCTAGTTCAGTGATGGCAAATCTATGGCACGGGTGCCACAGGTGGCACGCAGAGCCATATCTGCTGACACACAAACCGTTGCCCTAGCTCAGCTCCAACATGCATGTATATGATGGCCAGCTGATTTTTGGCTCGCACAGAGACTCTGGGAGGTTTTTTTGGCTTCCAGAGAGCCTCCAGAGGAATGGGGGATTATGGTTTTATCCTCCCCTGGCTCCAAGGAAGCCTTTGGAGCCTGGGGAGGGCAAAACACGAGCCTACTGGGCCCACCAGAAGTTGGGAAACAGGCCATTTCCGGCCTCCAAAGAGCCTCTGGGCGGGGTGGGAGCTATTTTCGCCGTCCCCAGATATTGAATTATGGGTGTGAGCACTCACACATGCACGATAGTGTGTGCCCACACTGTTTTGGCACCTGAGGGAAAAAAAGGTTTGCCATCACTGCTCTAGTTGATCAACAATGTATAGTTTTCATTTAGGACAAGGTTCAAGATAATGAACCAGTAAAGACTATAAACTAAATTGCTACTTTCTTAGAACAGAGATACAGGTAAATGAAATTGAACAATTCCTTAGATGTTCAGTATAAAACTACTGTTTGTTTATCTTGTAAATACCATATGAGTGTATTAACCCAGATATTATATTTCTATTTTTCTTTTGTTCCTAAATTCTCCTTCATTTTAAAAACTTTTATAGCAAAAAGCTCAAGAGATTGAAAGAGTGGACAAATGGTTGAAGATGTTAAGAAAATGGGGAAAATACAGAAACAGTGAAAAGGTAAAAACGGTGATATTCTCCGTACTGAAAGAGCGGGTCCAGCAGTCACGTGGGTTGCTCGCGTCCAATCCGCATAGGACCGAGCCTGGTCTTTTAAAAGATTGCTGGATCCGCCCCTTCCCCAGAATTCTTGTTGAACAACTCCTAGCACTACTAATGAAAAGGCTGGTGCAGCTCTTTAACTTATTCTCCGTGAACAGAACTTGAAGAAATACATGGGAAAACAGAATTAAAAATAGACTTACTTATACCAAAATCTTATGAGTGAGATAAGCAGGTACACAATAGAAATCTCAGCTAAAAGAAATCCATATTGAAGGTTCAGAACAGGAGGTTTTAGTTAAAATTAGGACACTAAAATGAATTAGAATAAAATAAGACTAAGACATGCCGATTGTAATGATGGAGAAGGAATATATGTAATTTAACATATTATATGTTGAACATGTTGTTACAAGTTGTAGGTAGGTTGTTCTGTCTTGCTGGAATCATCTGAACATTCAAATGAGATGGTACAGATGAAGAAGTGTGAGAGACAGTCATTACAAGAGAAGCAGTTGTTCTACTGAATGAAAGTAATTATCAGAGAGGTTACTGTATAAGTGCCAGCGTTTTTGTTATGAGCAACATTAGAAAAGTTCATTATACTTCACTATTGTATTTGAGTTGCAGTATAGATTTCCCTTTTCTAAAGGAAGTCTAGGATGCTTCAGATTTTTCTTCCTTTTTTAGAATTAGATTATTAGAGTTGGAAGGGACCTTGTAGGTCATCTCGTCCAAACCTCCGCTCAAGCAAGAGCCCTACAACATTTTGGACAAATGGCAATCCAGTCTTCCTTTGAAAGTCTCACGTTTTGGAGCTCTCACAAGCTCTGCAGGCAAGCTATTTCACTGGTTGATCGCTCCCACCATCAAAAAGTTCCTCTTATTTCCAGGTTGAATCTCTTTTTGGTCAACTTCCATCCGTTATTCCTCGTCTGGCTTTCTGGTGCTTTAGAAAACAGCCTGACCCCCCTCCTTTCCATGGTAGCCCCTCAAATATTGGAACATTGCTATCATGTCACCCCCGATCCTTCTCTTTG